>NW_027596370.1:0-358760 GCF_964194155.1 Cetorhinus maximus
GCAGTGTTTAAGCAGATTGGAGAAAGAGAGGAAGGAATATAGGGGAAGGTCTGTCATGGGGTTTAGTGCAGGAGGGATGAAATAATAACGGAATGGTGCACGTTAAAACGAGGTGATCATAAGACAAATATAGACAGAGACGTTGCATCCAGAGTAATTGTAGATGGTTACTGCTGAAAGGAAAAGAGGTGTGGAAAATCTGAGGGCAGCCATCATTTTCTTTTATTCATTCACGGGATGTGGGCTTCACTGGCTGGGTCGGCATTTATTGCTCATCCCTAGTTACCCTTGAGAAGGTGCCGGTGAGCTGCCTTCTTGAGCCGCTGTAGTCCATGCAGTGTAGGTACACCCACTGTGCTATTAGGGAGAGAGTTCCAGGATTTTAACCCAGTGACAGTGAAGGAATGGTGATATATTTCCAAATCAGGATGGTGGATGACTTGGAGGGGAACTTCCAGGTGGTGGTGTTCCCATCTATCTGCTGCCCTTGTCCTTCTAGATGGTAGTGGTCGTGGGTTTGAAAGGTGCTGTCTAAGGAGCCTTGGTGAGTTTCTGCAGTGCACCTTGTAGATGGTACACACTGCTGCTACTGTGCATCGGTGGTAGAGGGAGTGAATGTTTGTGGATGTGGTGCCAATCAAGCGGCTGCTTTGTCCTGGACGGTGTCAAGCTTCTTGAGTGTTGTGGGAGCTGCACTCATCCAGGCAAGTGGGGAGTATTCCATCACACTCCTGACCTGTGCTTTGTAGATGGTGGACAGGTTTTGGGGGGTCAGGAGGTGAGTTACTCGCTGCAGGAATAGAAAATTAACATCAGTAAGAGTAACCACGAAGCTGTAAGATTATTTGAAAAACCCAGCTGGCTCACGCTCGTTCTGGGGGATAAACCTGCCCCCCTTACCTAGTCTGGTCTACATGTGACTCCAGTCCCATACCAATATAGTTCACTCATAACTGCCCTCTAACTGGGCCTAGTGAGCCGCCCGGTGCTTAAAGAAACCAATCACCACATTGTGAGGGTTGCAAGCAATGGCCAATGAATGCAGGGCTGCCCAGATCTTGAGAACAAGTCAAAATCTGTTGCATTTACACAGCCCTGATTTGTTTTCTCCATTCTGAAGAAGGCATCTGTAAAAATATTGAATAATTCTCCCCAGGAATGCTCTGAGAATGATCAAATCATGGAATTGAATTCCAAAATGTTCAGGAATGACACTTCCACAGTTGCAACAGATTTTTCTCTCAATTTCCAGTCAAGGAAAATGATATCTCCCCAAATCAACCAAGGTGGAGCGGACGGAGATCAGGGACAGAGGTCAGGGACGGAGGTCCGGGACAGAGGTCAGGGACGGAGGTCATGGACGGAGGTCAGGGACGGAGGTCACGGACGGAGGTCAGGGACGGAGGTCACGGACGGAGGCCACGGACAATGGCACAGGATGTAAGTTGGACATGTGGTTACTCTGTGTTTATGTTACTTGGTATTACACTGGGTTGTGCTAATTCATCGTGGAGCTAACTTTCATATTTATTTTTGTGAAAAAATGGTGTGTTATATCTGATTACTAAATAATAAAGGAATGTAATTGCAGTGTGCAGTTTAATATGCTTTTAGAGAAGAAACTAACAGAATCTCATAAAAGAACTGCCCAGGTAGTGAAAGAGGATAGGCGTTCAGGAAAAGGGTGCCACCAATGAACAAGGTTACAACAAATCACTGAGAAAGCTGACCTTACACCTTCCATATCCCTCCACCCCAAGCAACTGGATCACCTGGAATCCTAAACATCCACTATTCCTAGGAATTGTGACTCATATATCCCTATCCATCCCCTAACACAAGGAATTTGGGCACCTGCATTCTGAAATATCCCCAGCCTTAGAAAGTGGGTCACCTCTATCCACATGCATTACCCTATCCCTAAGAATTGTGTCTGCTTTATCCCTAAAGCTTCCCGAGTCCCGATAGATGGGATCCCTTGTATTTCCCCCCCTAGCCCTGGGAGTTAGACCCCACCTACCCCTTTACACCACACACATCCATGAAGAAGCATAGAATCAGAAAAACTTACACCACAGAAAGAGGCCGTTCAGCCCATCCTGTATGTCCTGGCAGAAAAAGAATGATCCAGCCTAATCCCACTTTCCAGTTCTGGGTTTATAGCCCTGTAGGTGACAGCAATTCTAGGGCATATCCAGGTGGCGTTTAAATGCAGTGACGTTTCTGCCTCTACCACCTTTTGAGGAAGTGAGTTCCAGATGACCACCGTCCTCTGAATAAAAGAAACTTTCCAACTTGCTCTGATCCTTCTACCAGTCACCAAAATCTATGTCCTCTAATTGTTGATCTCTCTGCTAAGGGACCTAGGTCCTTCTGATCCACTCTGTTTAGGGTCCTTACAATGTTATATACATCGATTAAATCTCCCCTCAGCCTCCCTCAGTTCCAAACAAAAATAACCCCACCTACCCAATCTCATCCCATTCTTCTGTGAAGACAGATGCTAGATATTCATTCAGAACCATACCCACGTTTTCAAACAACACACAAACTCTCACACACACATTCGCATGCACGCACTCGCACACACAAACAGGCACACTTAGGGGAGGTGGTGGCATAATGGTATTGTCACTGGGCTAGTTTTCCAGAGACCCAGGGTAATGCTCTGGGGACCCGGGTTTGAATCCCACATTGGCAGATGGTGAAATTTGAATTCAATAAAAATCTGGAATTAGAAGTCTGATGATGACCATAAAACCATTGTTGATTGTTGTAAAAGCCCATTTGGTTCACTAATGTCCTTCAGGGAAGGAAATCTGCTGTCCTTATCTGCTGGCCTACATGTGACTTCAGACCCACAGCTATGTAGTTGACTCTTAAAATGCCTTCTGAACAAGGGCAATTAAGAATGGACAATAAATGCTGGCCTAGCCAGCGATGCCCACACCCCATGAATGAATAAAAAAACACACACACACACTCCTAGCAAAACTGGAGTCAGTGGGAATCAGGGTTAAAACTCTCTGCTAGTTGGAGTCATACCTAGCACAAAGGAAGATGGTTGTGGTTATTGGAGGTCAGTCATCTCAGCTCCAGGACATCACCGCAGGAGTTCCTCAGGGTAACGTCCTCGGCCCAACCATCTTCAGCTGCTTCATCAATGACCTTCCTTCAATCGTAAGGCCAGAAGTGGGGATGTTCGCTGATGATTGAACAATGTTCAACACCATTCACGACTCTTCAGATACTGAATCTGTCCATGTCCAAATACAAGACCTGGACAATATCCAGGCTTGGGCTGACATTCATGCCACTCAAGTGCCAGGCAATGACCATCTCCAACAAGAGAGAATCCAACCATCGCCCCTTGATGTTCAATGGCATTACCATCACTAAATCCCCTACTATCAACATCCTGGAGGTTACCATTGACCAAAAACTGAACTGGACTAGCCATATAAATACTGTGGCTACCAGAGCAGGTCAGGGGCTGGGAATCCTGTAACGAGTAACTCACCTCCTGACTCTCCAAAGCCTGTCCACCATCCACAAGGCGCAAGTCAGGAGTGTGATGGAATACTCCCCACTTGCCTGGATGAGTGCAGCTCCTACAATACTCAAGAAGCTTGACACCATCCAGGACAAAGCAGCCGCTTGATTGGCACCACATCCACAAACATTCACTCCCTCCACCACCGACGCACAGTGGCAGCAGTGTGTACCATCTACAAGATGCACTGCAGGAATTCACCAAGGCTCCTTAGACAGCACCTTCCAAACCTACGGCTGCTACCATCTAGACAGACAAGGGCAGCAGATAGATGGGAACAACACCACCTGGAAGTTCCCCTCCAAGCCACTGACCTCCCTGACTTGGAAATATATCACCGTTCCTTCACTGTCACTGGATCAAAATCCTGGAACTCCCTTCCTAACAGCACTGTGGGTGTACCTACACCCCATGGACTGCAGCGATTCAAGAAGGCAGCTCATCACCACCTTCTCAAGGGCAATTAAGGATGGACAATAAATGCTGGCCCAGCCAGCGAAGCCCACATCCCATAAATGACACACATACTCACACACTCGCGCATACACTCTAGCACACACACACACACAAACACAAGCACTCTTACTCAAACATACTCTCACTCACACACTTGCACTAGCACACTCACTCACAGACACACACGCTCTCACTCAAACACACACTCACACTTTCACACACACACTCTCATTCACACACTCTCGCAAACATGCACGCACACACACACTCTCACTCCTTCACACATTCTCGCAAACACTCACTCACACAGACACATACGCACTCTCACTCATACACACTTGCACTCACACACATAGACACACGCAGGCACACACACACTTTCATTCACACTCTCACAGACACACACACTCACACACTCAATCAGACACACACAGACACAGGCACACTTGCACACACACTCACACAGACATACGCAAACACACACACACACACACATACACATTGTCACTTATTCACACTCTCACAGACACACACTCATACACTGACACTCACTCACAGACACTGTCATCTGGAGGCGCTCTCACATACAGACACACACATGCACAGACACACACATGCACAGACACAGACATGCACACACTCACAAACACACTTTCACTCACACACACTTTCTCACAGATGCACACACACACTTTCACTTACACTTTCACTCACACACACACTTTCGCGTACACACACACACACACACTTGAACTCACACACAGACAGAAACACACACTCAGACACACACACAGACTCTCACTCACACAACACATTCAAACAAACTTCTACACATACTCACATACATACACTCTCTCACACACACACTAGCACTCACGCACATATACACTCACCTACACACACACTCACACTTGCACTCACACACTCACTCACACACAGACACACAGACACACACTATCTCTCACATACATGCACACTCACTCCCACACACGCACACAGTCACACACACACTCTTACAGAAAGTGCTAGAAAAACTCAGCAGGTCTGACAGCATCTGTGGAGAGAAAAACAGAGTTGATGTTTCGAGTCTGTATGACTTCTTCAGAGCTGGATGATAGAGGAGCTGCTCTGAAGAGGAGTCAAACAGATTCGAAATGTTAACTCTGTTTTTCTCTCCACAGATGCTGTCAGACCTGTTGAGTTTTTCCAGTACTTTCTGTTTTTGGTTCAGGTTTCTAGCATCCGCAGTATTTTGTTTTTATCACACACACACTCTCACTCATTCACACTCTCGCAAACACACACAGTCACAAGACACACACACTCACTCACACACACACTGTCTCACTCATTCACACACTCGCACACACTCACACAGACATACACACTCATGCACAGACACTCACAAGCACAGACACTCTCATGCACAGACACACATGTACAGACACAAACATACACACACACAGACACACATACTCACTTTCACTCACACACACACACTTTCACTCACACACACACACACACACACACACTTGCACTCACACGAGGACACACACACACACACAGACTCTCACACACAACACATTCGCACAAACTCGTACACACACTCACATACACAGACTCTCACTCACATACTCGCACATACACTCGCGCATACACACACACACACACTCACTCACACACACAGACACACACAGAGACACACACACATGGACACACACACACACTTTCACTCACACACTCTGACTCACACACACACTCTCACTCATTCACACACACCTGACTTGTGCCCTGTAGATGGTGGACGGACTTTGGGGAGTCAGGAGGTGAGTTACTCGCCACAGGATTCCTAGTCTCTGGCCTGGCCTTGTAGCCATAGTATTTATATGGCTAGTCCAGTTCAGCTTCTGGTCAATGGTAACCCTCAGGATGTTGATAGTGGGGTTTCAGTGATGGTAGTGTCATTGAATGTCGATGGGCAATGATTAGACTCTCTCTTATTGGAGATGGTCATTGCCTGGCACTTGAGTGGCACGAATGTTACTTGCCACTTGTCAGCCCAAGCCTGGATATTGTTCAGGTCTTGCTGAATTTGGACATGGATTGCTTCAGTATCTGAGGAGTTGCGAATGGTGTTGAACATTTTACAATCATCAGTGAACATCCCCACTTCTGATCATATGATGGAAGGAGGGTCATTGATGAAGCAGCTGAAGGTGGCTGGGTCAAGGACACTCCCCTGAGGAACTCTGTAGTGATGTCTTGGAGCTGAGATGACTGGCCTCCAACAACCACAACCATCTTCCTTTGTGCTGGGTATGACTCCAACCAGCGGAGAGTTTTCCCCGATTCCCATTGGAACTCCAGTTTTGCTAGGACTCCTTGATGCCACACTCTGTCAAATGCTGCCTTGATGTCAAAAGCAGTCACTCTGACCTCACCTCAGGAGTTCAGCTCTTTTGTCCATGTTTGAACCAAGGCCATAATGAGGTCAGGAGCTGAGTGGCCCTGGCAGAACCGAAACTGGGCATCAGTGAGCAGGTTATTGCTAAGCAAGTGCCGCTTGATAGCACTGTTGATGACCCCTTCCATCACTTTACTGATGATCCAGAGTAGATTGGCCAGGTTGGATTTGTCCTCCTTTTTGTGTACAGGGCATACTTGGGCAAATTTCCACATAGCCGTGTAGATGACAGTGTTGTAGCTGTACTGGAACAGCTTGGCTAGGGGAGCGGCAAGTTCTAGAGCACAAGTCTTCAGTGCTATTGCTGGAATATTGTCAGGACCCATAGCCTTTGCAGTATCCAGTGCCTACAGCCATTTCTTGATATCACGTGGAGTGAATCAAATTGGCTGAAGACTGGCATCTGTGATGCTGGGGACCTCTGGAGGAGGCTGAGATGGATCATCCACTCGGCACTTCTGGCTGAAGATTGTAGCAAATGATTCAGCCTTATCTTTTGCACTGATGTGCTGGGCACCTCCAACATTGAAGATGGGGATATTGGTGGAGCCTCCTCCTCCAGTGAGTTGTTTAATTGTCCACCACCATTCACAACTGGATGTGGCAGGACTGCACAGCTTAGATCTGATCCGTTGGTTGTGGGATCACTTAGCTCTGTCTATCACTTGCTGCTTATGCTGTTTGGCATGCAAGTAGTCCTGTGTTATAGCTTCATCAGGTCAACACCTCATTTTTAGGTATGCCTGGTGCTACTCCTGGCATGCCCTCCTACACTCTTCATTGAACCAGGGTTGATCCCCTGGCTTGATGGTGATTGTAGAGTAGGGGATATGCTGGGCCATGAGGTTACAGGTTGTGTTCAAGTACAATTCTGCTGCTGATGGCCCACAGCACCTAATGGATACCCAGACTTGAGTTGCTAGATCTGTTTGAAATCTATCCCATTTAGCACGGTGGTCGTGCCACACAACACGATGGAGGGTATCCTCAATGTGAAGGCGGGACTTAGTCTCCACAAGGGCTGTGGAGTGGTCAATCTCACCAATACTGTCATGGACAGATGCATCTGTGGCAGGCAGGTTGGTGAGGATGAGGTAAAGTATATTTTTCCCTCTTGTTGGTTCCCTCACCACCTGCCGCAGACCCAGTCTAGCAGCTATGTCCTTTAGGACTCGGCCAGCTCGGTCAGTAGTGGTGCTACTGAGCCACTCTTGGTGATGGACATTGAAGTCCCCCACCCAGAGTACATTCTGCACCCTTGCCACCCTCAGTGCTTCCTCCAAGTGGTGTTCAACATGGAGGAGCACTGATTCATCAGCTGAGGGAGGGTGGTACGTGGTAATCAGCAGCAGGTTTCCTTACACATGTTTGACCTGATGCCATGAGACTTCATGGGGGCTGGAGTCAATGTTGAAGACTCCCAGGGCAACTCCTTCCCGACTGTGTACCACTGTGCCACCACGTCGGCTGGCTCTGTCCTGCCACTGGGACAGGACATACCCAGGGATGGTGATGGTGGAGTCTGGGACAATATCTGTAAGATATGATTCCGTGAGAATGACTATGTCAGGCTGTTGCTTGACTAGTCTGTGAGACAGCTCTCCCAGTTTTGGCACCAGCCCCCAGATGTTAGTAAGGAGGACTTTGCAGGGTCGACAGAGCTGCGATTGCCGTTGTTGTTCCCGGTGTCTAGGTCGATGCCGGGTGGTCCGTCCAGTTTCATTCCTTTTTTGTGACTTTGTAGCAGTTTGTTACAACTGAATGCCTTGCTAGGTCATTTCAGAGGGCATTTAAGAGTCAACCACATTGCTGTGGGTCTGGAGTCACATGTAGGCCAGACCAGGTAAGGCTGACAGATTTCCTTCCGTAAAGGACATTAGTGATCCAGATGGGTTTTTACAACAATCGACAATGGCTCCATGGTCATCATTAGACTTTTAATTTCAGATTTTTATTGAATTCAAATTCCACCATCTGCCATGATCGGATTCAAACCGGGGTCCTGCAACAATATCACTACGCCATCGTCTCCCCTG
The DNA here is from genome assembly GCF_964194155.1 of Cetorhinus maximus. Classification (NCBI taxonomy): domain Eukaryota; kingdom Metazoa; phylum Chordata; class Chondrichthyes; order Lamniformes; family Cetorhinidae; genus Cetorhinus; species Cetorhinus maximus. The sequence goes on from NW_027596370.1 coordinate 8,510, forward strand.
CACCTGCCCACATCGGCGCAGCCACACTGATATGATTGGAGTCAGGCCTCCAGCTTCTCTGCCGCTCAAGCAGCACAGAGGAATGAAAGTGCCACCAAGTGCTCCAGAGCTTTCCACCCCTCGGCACAGAATGCAAACTAATGAGTATTTTAGTGGACTGCAGAACAGTTGGACGACTGGTCACATTGTATAATCTCCTTGCTAAAGCTGGCCTTGGAGCAGTCACTGGTGGAGGTGCTCACAGCCCCTTGCAATGTAATCATCCCAGTTTTGACCGGTCTCCCCCATGGTTCAAGCTAACAATGCAGCCTTACAGTGTGGGTTAGGAGAATGCCTGTGCCTGAGCTGAGAGCACAGCATGCAGTCCAATGGGCAAAGCTACTGCCAATCGGTCAGGTGGAGTGGGGCAGAGGTGGGTGGGGTTTCCGGCAGCCATGCGGCGCACTAATCTCTGGCCATCCAAGTGGTGGCCAGTACTCTCCGGGATGCATTAAGGGGTCTTCAGACTTAACCAAGAGAGGTTCATTGTACACACATGCTAACCCACGCGTCTCTCTCTTTCATCCTGCAGGAGGAATAATCAGGATCATGGAACCTGGTGACCTAGCTGTCTGCCTTCTGGCGTACAGAGAGTGGAGATGACGGAAAAGAGAGCAAGGAGGTGCCTGGCGGTGCAGAGGCAGGAGCAGCACCCTCTGGAAGAAGGGGCAGCTAGGGCTCCTACACACGCCACCGAAGAGCCACAGCGAGACATCGCTGGTCGGTGCCTAACTAGACGCAGGGTCTATAGACGCTGCCTTTCATTTCTGCAGATGACCAAGAGCCAGTGTCGCCGAAGACTGTACGTGTCTAGGGAACTGGTTGGTCACATCTGCCAGCTACTGCAGGACTTGGCACCAAGCAGACATGGAGGGAATGCATTGCCAGTGGCTGTGAAAGTGACCGCGATGCTCAATTTCTATGCCAGGGGCTCCTCTCAGGTCTCCACAGGTGCCCTCTGTGGGATATCACAATCCGCCACCCACAAATGCATCCATGAGGTCACGGATGCCATCTTCTCAAGGGCGCACAGCATTGTACATTTCGCAGGGACCAGGACAGCCAGGATGCCAGGGCCATTGGATTCGCCCTGATCTCGGGATTGCCTCAGACTCAGGGTGCGATTGGCTGCACTCATGTGGCACTCAGGTCTGCGTCGCTACACTCAGTGAACTTCATCAACCGCAAGGGATCCCACTCACTGAATGTGCAGCTGGTGAGCGACCACCACAAACACATCCTGTAGACCTGCGCACGGTTTCTAGGGAGTGTGCACGATGCCTACATTCTCAGTCGCTTGCAGATCCCTGGAGTGTCCCAGGGTCCACAGAAGCTGCAGGGTTGGCTACTCAGGGACAAAGGCTACCCACAGAGGCCGTGGCTGATGACACACGTACAGCAGCCTCAGACTGCAGCAGAGTGACGCTATAATGAGGCTCATGCTGCAGCTCACAACTTGGTGGAGCAGACCATCGGGATGCTGAAGATGAGGTTCCGGTGCCTGGACCGGTCTGGTGGAGCCCTGCAATACAGTCCACAGAGGGTGTCACACATCATCATCGTCTGCTGCACCCTTTACAACCTGGCGCTGCAACGGGGAGAGGAGCTGCCTGAGGTGGAGATGGAGGAGCTGGAGATCTCCTCCAATGAGGAGGATGCCGATGGCGATGAGGGTGAGGAGGTTCTTGAAGGCAATGATGATGGGGATGAGGCTGTCACACTGGCCAGACGAGGCAGGCACGCTTGGGAGGCCTCACAGCTGCTGGATTTATGGAGGATGATGACGACATGCAGTGAGGTGACCCCATAGATCCTCACATTGCATCTGTGAACATTTGACTCCAGTCTGGCTTATGGCAGCGTCAATACCCTCTGAGAATGCTCCTGTCATGGAGACACAGTGGGGGCCCTAATAGTTGCTCGATTGCAGGAGGATGATGACGACATGCAGTGAGGATACTCCATAGATCTTCACATAGCCTCTGAGAATGTCTGACTCCTGTCTGGCTGAGGGCAGCTCGCTTGCGCTCTGTGATCAGGGTCATCTCAGAGACGCAGCCATGAAACTTTAGACACATCTGATACTGTGTCTGCCTTCAGCACCTCAGCCCTTCAGGAGTTGGAGCACAGCATCACTGGTCACAGATGCTGAAAAGATGGGGGCCAGCTCCACCTTAAAGGTGCTGAGAGCACACAGAGAGAATGATGGAACTCTGTGGTGCCTGCCCACTACATTCTGGCAGCAATGACCAGCACCACCGAGGTGCAGGTATCAGTAATGTTTCCAGGGAGTGTGAGGCTGGACCATCACTTTGGTCTGAAGGTTACACAGAGCACAGGGAAGAGGCCCTGGACTGAGACACCTGCCTTTATCTTGTGCAAAAAGGTTTCACATCTGAGTGACAAGAACTCTGCTCAGAACAAGGAGCCACAGGCAGGGAGACATTCTTGGGAGTTTATTGACAATAGTGAACATTTTGTATAAGTGATTAACACCCGTGCCCAGGCTGTGCAACTAATTCTTCTTAACTTTCCTAACCCTGCTGTTACGTCTTGTTGCTCCCCAGACACCCACAGCGGAGGTGGAGGCAGCCTGCTGACTGTAGTGCCCTGCCTGTGATGACCTTGGTGGGCATCCTCTGGAGGGCCGAGACTTGGAGAGCCCCGGCCTGCTTTTGGGGTCCTGCTGTATGGCAGTGGCCCCCTCCTCGACCTGTGGAGCTGATGGGGTCACAGGAAGAGGGGAGTCAAATTGGCTCGACACTCCCAGAGTCACCTGGTGGATGGGCCCGGAGTGTGCACCTGCTGATCCTCCTCCCTATGGGTGCCCGAGGGCCTCAGGCTGACTCCTTGATGAGTCAGGTTAGCTGGAGTGAGATCGAGCTGCCCCGCACCCCTCTTGCGTACACACTGTTGGAGGCCAACTATGGCATCAGCGATGGAGTTGAGCCCGTGCAGCAGTGCAGGAGCGACGTCCTGGACCACGGTCTCCATGGCGGCCGCCATCCTACCAATGTTGACCTTGGTGCGTTGCAATGCCGGCGCTACCACCTCAGCCTGAAGACGGACTGACTCCTCCATCGTGCCTTGCAGTCTGAGGAGTGCAGTGGACATCCCTTCCTGATGTTCCCGAGATTGCCTTTGCAGCTCCAGCAACTGTGACATGTCCGAGTCCAGAGGCTCATCATCTGACTCGGACTCAGCAACGTTCTGGCCTCCAGCATCCTCCAAGTGCCTGGGACCTGGGAAGTCCCTGCCCCCACCTGCTGTGGATCAGACAGTGCAATGTGCTCACCACATTGTGATCCCGAGGCTATTCTAAAGCTAGGTCCCACTGAGTATGTGTCTCTGCGCTGCTGGAGGGTGTGGGTGAGCACTGTGATGAGACTTCAGGGAGAGTGCCTTCAGATTCCTCTTCAGAGGTTTCTTCAGGGCTTGATTAGCGGCCCTGGGTCATGGATGCTGTCTGCTGCTTCCCAGATGTGCCTGTGGAAGCAAGGAGAGAAAATTAGTGCATGGCAGTGGCCTGTGAAACAGGACACATCACTCACAGCATGGTTATCTGACAGATGTTGCACTGCTAGATCCTGACTTGGTAGGGCAGCGCCGACCTCACCGTCAGCACAGGACTGGTCCCGGTCATCGCCGACCAGCTGGATGGCTCTGTTTTCAAAGTTGATTTCGGGCATTCCTCCACCAGCCTGTGACCTCTCCCTCTTGTTGTTTGCCAGGTTGTCCTGCATGGATAGAGATGGGGAGAGTGTATCAGGGCACCTGCCAGGCCAGATGATAAGTATGCCTGGCCTGTGTAGGTGGTGAGTGGTCCCATGGATGGGCTGAGGACAATGAAGGTGAGTGTGAGAGAGTGAATGATGATGTCCCTTGAACTGGCAGCGAGTGAGAGCCGTGTGGGTGTGTGATGGGTTTGTGAGTGTGCGGGCTGAGAGTGATGAAAAGAGTGACTTTCCCTGGCGGAACAGAGGAGATCATTCATCCTCTTGCAGCACTGGATGGCTGCCCTCTTTTGCAGGGCATTGGCACTGACCACCACTGCCACCGCCTCCCATGCTGGATTAGTGATGTTGCTGCCCATCCTACGGCCAGAGCGGGTGTAGAGGACATCACGGTGGGACTCCACTGTGTCCAAAAGGGACGCGTCATTGAACCTGGGGGCTGCAGTCTTCTTGCCTTTTGGGGTCTTGTCTTCCATGCAGCAGTCCTGGGCTGGAAGCACTGAGAGGAGTGTGCGCGGCTGTACTTTAAATATGGCCCCCCCCGTGAGGAAGTGGTGAGGTATTGGCATGGCCGGCGAATGAGAGTCCATCCGTCATGGAAACAGCATGTTTCTTGGGAATGTATAATTAATGTGGCGGATTTGGGACGATGGTGTGATAGCCCACCATCGTGGCCAGCGGGTTAAACACCCGCCCACTACTGCACTTAGTGCAAATCTGGGACAATTCCACCCAGTCACTCTCACTCACACACACACACACACATACACATATGTTACCTCAGATAGGCCCTTGTCTTTCCTGGGTTATCCCATTTCTCTTGTATATATTTATAGAAGATGTGCAGCTATTCCTTGACTCTAGTTGTTAATATTTTTTCATGCCTTCTCTGTGATTTCCTTCTTTCCTTTTCAATGTCACCCCCGCCTGTTCTATTCTCCTCTAGGTTTTCTACAGTATTGCTCTCAGTATCTGACCTAAGCTTCCCTTTTTGCCTCATCCTACCCCGTCTGCTGTCTGCTGTCTGAAGGGGCCATAGGGGTGCTTGTCCCGGTTTAGGTGGCCCATCCTTTCTCTTTGTGGGAATATATTTGTTCGTAACCATCTCTATCTCTTTCTCAAAAGCCCCCCCTCTGCTCTGACACTGATTTATGGCCCGAATCACACAATTGATGCAGCAGCCCTCTTGCGCTCCTCATGGGAGCCCCTTGAGCTTTGAGTAGAATAACCATTGATGCACCTCTATGCAACCATCCCTTTCCATTCGAGACAACCTGAGTTCTCATCTGGCAGGATGTTTACAGAGTTCTGCACAGAACTGCTGAGGCTCACTCATTTGGAGCAAGAATGTGGCCTGGTGAAAATGCAATCTCCTCATCATTAAGCTGCTTCAGTTTGAATGCGTCATTCCTTTTGTTCATAAGTTTTGCTTGCGATATCAATGGCTCTGTTGGTGTGGCAGTAACCCCAATTAGTGTACGTATGGCGCTAGCGTGTCCACTTGGATTAGCTGAGGTATTTGTGTTCCATGTTGAAACTATTAGACACATTCACCACAACATACTTCCCAGCTCTTAACTTCCCACCCCATTTTCCAAATCTACAGCTGCGAATCCAATTTACCAAAATTCCCACATCAATTCAGGAATGATTACTTTACACATAAAATAACAGAGCTCTGATGATTTACAAATTTGCTTAACCTGATTACCCATGACAAGTACTAAAAAGGCTCACAAAACATTCCCTAAATCATCACCACAAACTTGCTTTGACTTGTGCCTCCCAGAAGGATTGGGAGCTGGGCTCCTCCAAAAACATGGAAAACTGATGGATCACTCTCCCTGGAGTCGCACAGATAATCTGGAATTTCTAATGCTACCTGGGGTCGGCTGTGAAATTTATACTAATTGAGGTGAGGAACAATGTGTACTGGAGAATGGCGAATTAATTGGACACCCAGTGTCAGCATCGAGCACTCCCAGATCTGGTTTAGCACAGTTTGCTGGACCCTCCACACTACCCAAATCCCAGCATTTGTCAGTGCAGCATTCTCCAGCCATCCAATAGCCTTTCGGAATCAGTTTGCTAAATTAATGTCAATTGAGTAGCAGCTTCATAATGTAGTTTACAAGCCTCAAATTTAAAATCGTCATCCTTGTGTTCAAATCCCTCCACAGTCTCACTCTTCCCAATCTCTGTACCCTCCTTCATTTCAATATATCGACATTCCTTCAATTCTGGCCTCCTGTGGATTCTTGATTTCCCTTGCCCTACCATTGGTGACTGTGCTAGCAGCTGACTCAACCCTCAATTCTGGAACTCCCAACCTAAACCTCTTTTGAATCTCTGCCCCTCCCTCCAAATTTAAGATGCTCCTTACAACCCTACATCTTTAGCCAAAAATCTGATCACCGGTCCTAATATAACTCAGTGATTTACTCAGACATTTTAGAAGGCAGTTAAGAGTCAACCACATTGGCAAGGGTTTGGAGTCACATTCAAGCCAGACTGCGTAAGGATTTTCCTCCCAAAATAACATCAAGAGCCAGTTTCTTTTACTTTGTTCATGGGATGTGGGTGTCACTGGCTGGGCCAGCATTTATTGCCCATCCCTAGTTGCCCTTGAGAAGATGGTGGTGAGCTGTCTTCTTGAACCGCTGCAGTCCATGTGGTGTAGGCACACCCACAATGCTGTAAGGGAGGGAGTTCCTGGATTTTGACCCAGCGACAGTGAAGGAATGGCGATATATTTCCAAGTCAGGATGGTGAGTGACTTGGAGGGGAGCTTCCAGGTGGTGGTGTTCCCATGTGTCAGCTGCCCTTGTTCTTCTAGATGGTAGTGGTTGTGGGTTTGGAATGTGCTGTCGAAGGAGCCTTGGTGAATTCCTGCAGTGCATCTTGTAGATGGTACACACTGCTGCTACTGTGCGTTGGTGTTGGAGGGAGTGAATGTTTGTGGATGGGGTGCCAATCAAGCAGGCTGCTTTGTCCTGGACAGTATCCAGCTTCTTGAGTGTTGTGGGAGCTGCATTCATCCAGGCAAGGGGAGAGTATTCCATCACACTCCTGACTTGTGCCTTGTAGATGATGGTCAGGCTTTGGGGAGTCAGGAGGTGAGTAACTCGCTGCAGATTTCCCACCTCTGACCTGCTCTTGTAGCCACAGTATTTATATGGTTAGTCCAGTTCAGTTTCTGGTAAATAGTAACCCCCAGGATGTTGATAGTGGGGGATTCAGTGATGGTAATGCCATTGAACATCAAGGGGTGATGATTGGATTCTCTCTTGTTGGAGCTGGTCATTGCCTGACACTTGTGTGGTGCGAATGTTACTTGCCACTTGTCAGCCCAAGCCTGGACGTTGTCCAGGTCTTGCTGAATTTGGACATAGGCTGCTTCAGTATCTGAGGAGTCACGAATGGTGCTGAACAACGTGCAATCATCAGTGATCATCTCCACTTCTGACCTTATGAGGGAAGGAAGGTCATCAATGAAGCAGCTAAAGATGGTTGGGCCCAGGACACTACCCTGAGGAACTCCTGCAGTGATGTCCTGGAGCTGAGATGACTGACCTCCAACAACCACAACCATCTTCCTTTGTGCTAGGTATGACTCCCACCAGCAGGGAGTTTTCCCCCTGATTCCCATTGACTCCAGTTTTGCTAGGGCTCCTTGATGCCACACTCGGTCAAATGCTGCATTGATGTCAAGGGCAGTCACTCTCACCTCACCTCGGGAGTTCAGCTCTTTTGTCCATGTTTGGACTAAGGCTACAGTGAAGTCAGGAGCTGAGTGTCAGTGAGCGGGTTATTGCTGACTAAGTGCCTGGGACACTAGCCTGAGGAATTTACTAAATTCTGACCACCTCATGGTAAATTTCATTGATACCAGCTTTTTATTTCCATAGTTTTTAAAAACCAAATTCAAATTTTCAAGCTGCTCTGATGGGATTCTAACTCCAGATCTCTGCATTATTACTGTCAATCTCTGTGGTACTGGTCCCAGTAATACAGTCACTGTTGATTCTGAAGGGCCTTGACAGAGTGAACACTGAGCAGTTATCTCCACTGGTCGAGGAATCTAGAACATGGGGGCACAGTCTCAGGACTTTAAACACTGAGCTGAGGAGAAAGTCCTTTACCCAAGTGGTTGGGAATCTTTGGAATTCTCTACCCCAGAGTGTTATAGTTGTTCCATCATTGAATAGATTTAAGGCTGAGGTATTAAGACAGGGAATTATGGGATGTGGGGGAGTGGGCAGGAAAATGGAGTTGAAGCCCAAGATCAGCCATCATCATATTGAATAGTGGAGCAGGCTCGATGGGCCAAATGATCTACTCCTGCTCTTGTATTCTTGTGCCCTTTGAATAAACTCAGGAAAGGACAAGGCTGGGTATTGAGAGAGAGAGGGACTTGCCTTTCTGAAGTACATTTCGCAACCTCAGCACATTGCAAATCATTTTACAGCCAGGAATGGAGTCACGGTTAACAGGCAGGAAACAGCAGCCAATTTGCAGAGCAAGATTCCACAAGCAGTGATGAGAAAAGTCTTAGGTAATCTAGTTTTAAGATTGAGGGTGAAATATTATTCAGCAAACTGGAGGATACTCCCCTGCCTTTCTATGAAATAATGCCATGGGATGTTTTACGTCCGCTTGAGAGAACAGACATGTCTTGGTTCAATTCCTGGACTGATAGATGGCACCTCTGACAGTGCAGCACTCCCTCAGTACTGACCCTGTGACAGTGCAGCACACCCTCAGTACTGACCCTGTGACAGTGCAGCACTCCCTCAGTACTGACCCTGTGACAGTGCAGCACTCCCTCAGTAGTGACCCTGTGACAGTGCAGCACTCCTTCAGCAGTAACCCTGTGACAGTGTAGCACTCCCTCAGTGATGACCCTGTGACAGTGTAGTGCTCCCTCAGTACTGACCCTGTGACAGTGCAGCGCTCCCTCAGTACTGAACCTCCAACAGTGCAGTGCTCCCTCAATACTGACCCTCCAACAGTGCCGCGCTCCCTCAGTACTGACCCTGTGACAGTGCAGCACTCCCTCAGTAGTGACCCGGTGACAGTGTAGCACTCCCTCAGTAGTGACCCTGTGACAGTGCAGCACTCCCTCAGTGCTGACCCTGTGACAGTGCAGCACTCCCTCAGTAGTGACCCTGTGACAGTGTAGCGCTCCCTCAGTACTGACCCTGTGACCGTGCAGCACTCCCTCAGTGCTGACCCTGTGACAGTGCAGCGCTCCCTCAGTACTGACCCTGTGACCGTGCAGCGCTCCCTCAGTACTGACCCTGTGACCGTGCAGCATGCCCTCTGTACTGAGTATGGCTCACCCTCCCTGCAGGATGTGATCTGTTTCTGGATGAACTCCATTTTCTTGTGTTACATAGAATTACATAGAACTTACTGCACCGAAACGGTGTATTCAGGCCAACTGCTGCCGTCTGTGCACTATGTGACTCACATCTCACCCCCTCTCAACTCAACTTCATCAATATATCCCTCTATTCAATTCTTCCTCATGTATTTATCTAACTTCCCCTTAAATGCATTTATGCTATTCTTCTCAATAATTCAATGTAAGTTCCACTCTCTGAGCAAAGAAATTTCTCCTGAATAATTTATTCAATGCTTTAACTGCTATCTTATATTTATGATATTGGTCTCCCCCACATGACTGTCCAGTCATGTTAAGCGGCAGGTCCAACGGATACGAATTTGGACCCGTCATTAAGAATGGCATGCATTTTGTTGATATAGTCACACTTGTTAAGGATGACTATCCCCACCCTTTTGTCAGGTTTACTGGTGCATATGTCTGGGTTGGTCTTAAAGCCTCGCAACACGTAAAGCATTCATGTTGCATATGAAAATCAGACAGGTCATTCGGAATCCCGCAATATGCATGCACTGGATCAGCAGGCATGCTTTCAAGGATTCAGTGTCTTCAGTGACTGTACCCAACCAGCCCGTGCTTGCAAAACTCAAAACACAGTGTCCAACATTAGATGTGATTCTGTTATTGGACAACAGTTGCTAAATAATCCTCAGTGTGCTAAGAATTACGCTGACACCAATTTGAGATTGTCAGTTGGGCTTGCAGTGTGGCACATGTGTGTGCACTGGAAGTGACATATATTAATACACAGGGCCCTGTTCTTTACAGACAGTAAAAACACGTATACACATTGTGCCTATTTCAGCTAAACAAAATAAGTGACAGCCATTCGCTGACTCATTCCTCAGGGCAATGCTTTGACCAATCAGGGTCAAGCTGGCTGGTTTAAATTTCAAACAATGCTTGGCAGCTAACTGCCTGTCACCGACACTGATGCATTCTCCATGGCAACGCCTGTACCAATCAGAGTCCACTTGCCAACCAATCAGCACACTCTTCCCCTTAAGTATAAATTGTTGTTTTCTCCTTATATTGGTATTCTTGTGAAGTGTCCTGATGAGTGCAAGATGAAAAGCTTTGACATGTCTCGTTTTACAGCAATACTCAAGTTCTGTGCTACCAAATGACTAAAGTGATATTAGGGCAGGCAGGTAGCAAACAGGGAGGTAGAGAGGCAGGGGGAGGGAATTGCGATGTTCCAGGCCTTTAGGCAGCTGGAAACATGGCTGCCAATGGTGTTGGAAATCTTGGATGCACAAGTGACCAGATTTGGATGAACTGAAAGATCTCAGCAACAACAAGAACTTGTATTTATTCAGCACCTTTATCATAATATAACGTCACCAAGTACATCACAGAAGCATTATAAAATGAAACATGACACTGAGCCACATAGGGAGGTTGTAAATCAGATGATCAAAAGCTTGGTCATAGAGGTAGGTTTTAAGAAGTGTCTTTGAGGAGGAAAAAACGGTGGAGAGGCAGAAAGGTGTGGGGAGGGAATCCCAGAGCATGTGGCCTCGACAACTGAAGATGCAGCCACCAATGCTAGAGCGATTAAAACCAGGGATTCTCTAGAGGCCAGAATTAGAAGAACGTAGATATCTTAAAGGGATGTGGGGTTGGAGGAGATTACAGAGATAGGGAGGGGTGAGGCCATGGAGGGATTTGAAAAAAGAACAAGAATTATAAAATGAAGCTGTTGCTTGACTGGGAGCTAACGTAGGTCAACGAGTACAGGGGTGATAGGGGAATGGGACTTGCTGTGAGTTAAGACACAGGCAGCAGAATTTTGGATGGCCTAAAGTTTACAGAGGGTAGAATGTGGGAGAACAGCCTGGAGTGTGTTGGAATAGTCGAGTCTAGAAGTAATGAAGGCATGGATGAGAGTTTCAACAGCAGACAAGCTGACAAAGGGCAAAATTGGACGATGTTATGGAGGTGGAAATAGATGGTCTTAGTGATGGCACGAATACGAGGTCAGAGCTCATGTCAGGATCAAATGTGACACCAAGGTTGCAAACAGACTGGTTTAATCTCGGAACATTGCCAGGGAGAGGGATGAAGTCAGTAGTTAGTGAATGGAGTTTGGAGTGGGGACCGAAAACAATGGCTTCAGCCTTCTCAATATTTAATTGGAGGAAATTTATGCCCATCCAGTACTGTATGTCAGATAAGCAGTCTGATAATTTAGCAACAGTAGAAGTGTCGGGAGAGGTGGTGGTGAGGTAGAGCTGAGTGGCATCAGCGTATATGTGGAAACCTTTCCTGTGTCTTAGGATGATGTCACCAAAGAGCAGCATCCAGATGATAAATAGGAGGAGACCAAGGATTGGTCTTGGAGCACACCAGAGGTAATGGTGTGGGAGCAGGAAGGGAAGCCATTGGCAATGATACACTGGCTATGATTAGAGAGATAAAAATGGAACCAGGTGAGAGCAGTTCCACCCAGCTGGACGACAGTGGAGAGGTGTTGGAGGAGGATGGGGTGGTCACTGTGTCCAAGGCTGTAGACAGGTTAGAGAGTTGTAGGGCTGAAGGACATCCAACAGAATGGGATGGCAAAGGCAATGCGGGAATTTGAATGCAACGATGAGTATTTTAAGTTTGATATCAATCTAAAATTCGTACCAGTGAACTAGATCGTTGCAAATATCCAGACAAAGTGACAAATTTTGATAGCTCCTTCAATTTTTTTCCTTTTAATTTCATTGAGGTTTTAGCAGGCTACACCAAATAAGCAATTAGGTACAGGGCTTTCTGGAAATAATATAACACAAGAAGCAAAAAGAAATATGTGTTTTGTGAAAAGACAGCCTGTATGTTAGGTGTGTCTCCTGTAATCATAATAATAATTAGCTTCTGGAGTACATGTCTTGGGCAGGCCCTAGCTGGTGTACTGTGTTCAGTTCTATTCACTGTCCCATTACTGTGCTGTATCCTTCAGAATGTGCATTACTAGAAATTCATGAGGGAATGCAACACAAACTCACCACAATGATGCCATGCTGAATTAATGAGGACATGATGCATAAATTAGGCTTGTATTCTCTTCAATGTAGAACATTGAGGGGTGATTTTATCGAGGTGTTCAAAATGTTAAACCGATTCAATGAGATGAATACAGAGAAACTATTTCTTCTGCTGGGGCAGTTAAGAATGAGGTGGTATAAGTTTAAAGTTTGAGCCTGTCCAATCAGGCGTGAAATCGGGAAGCACCTATTCACACAAAGTATAGGAAGAATCTGAAACTCTCTCCCTCCAAATGGCTGTGGATGCTGAGGGCCAGTGGAGACATCAAACCTGAGATTGAATTCTGTGAGGTGAGAGTATGAAGGGACGTGAAGCAGAGATGGGCAAATGGTGCTCCGGTACAGATCAGCCATGATCTGATATGGTGGAGCAGACTTGAAAGACAGACTGTCCTCCTCCCGTGCCTAATGTCCCCATGTTTGGTCTGTACTGAGGTGTATTTTCACAGAATCACACTTTTTTTTTTATTCATTCATGGGATGTGGGTGTCTCTGGCTGGGTCAGCATTTATTGCCCATCCCTAGTTGCCCTTGAGAAGGTGGTGGTGAGCTGCCTTCTTGAACCGCTGCAGTCCATGTGGTGTAGGTACACCCACAGTGCTGTTAGGGAGGGAGTTCCTGTGAGGGTGGTGGAGGCGGGCTGCCTCGCATCCTTTAAAAAGTACCTGGATGAGCACTAGTCACATCATAACATTCAAGGCTATAGGCCATGTGCTGGTAAATGGGATTAGGTAGGTAGGTCAGGTGTTTCTCACGTGTCGGTGTAGTCTCGATGGGCTGAAGGGCCTCTTCTGCACTGTGTGATTCTGTGAATCTGTGATTTTGACCCAGCGACAGTGAAGGAACAGCAATACATTTTCAAGTCAGGATGGTGAGTTGCTTGGAGGGGAACTTCCACGGGTGATGTTCCCATCTATCTGCTGCTCTTGTCCTTCTAGGTGGTAGTGGTCGTGGGTTTTGAAGGTACTGTCTAAGGAGCCTTGGTGAATTCCTGCAGTGCATCTTGTAAATGGTACACATTGCTGCTACTGTGCATTGGTGGTGGGGGGAGTGAATGTTTGTAGATGTGGTGCCAATCAAGCGGGCTGCTTTGTCTTGGACAGTATCCAGCTTCTTGAGTGTTGTGGGAGCTGCACTCATCCAGGCAAGGGGAGAGTATTCCATCACACTCCTGATTTGTGCCTTGTAGATGATGAACAGGCTTTGGGAAGTCAGGAGGTGAGTAACTCATCAAAGATTCCTAGCCTCTGACCTGCTCTTGTAGGCACAGTATTTATATGGCTAGTCCAGTTCAGTTTCTGGTAAATGGTAACCCCCAGGGTGTTGATAGTAGGGGACTCAGCAGTGGTAATGCCATTGAACATCAAAGGGCAATGGTTGGATTCTCTCTTGTTGGAGATGGTCATTGCCTGACACTTGTGCGGTGCGAATGTTACTTGCCACTTGTCAGCCCAAGCCTGGATATTGTCCAGGTCTTGCTGCATTTGGACATGGACTGCTTCAGTATCTGAGGAGTCGCAAATGGTGCTGAACATTGTGCAACCATCAGCGAACATCCCCACTTCTGACCTTATGATGGAAGGAAGGCCATTGATGAAATGGTTGGGCCCAGGACACTACCCTGAGGAACTCCTGCAGTGATGTCCTGGAGCTGAGATGACTGACCTCCAACAACCACAACCATCTTCCTTTGTGCTCAGTATGACTCCAACCAGTGGCGAGTTTTCCCCGATTCCCACTGGGACTCCAGTTTTGCTAGGGTTCCTTGATGCCACACTCGGTCAAATGCTGCTTGATGTCATGGACAGTCACTCTCACCTCACCTCTGGAGTCCAGCTCTTTTGTCCATGTTTGAACCAAGGCTGTAATGAGGTCAGGAACTGAGTGGCCCCAGCAGAACCCAAACTGAGCGTCAGTGAGCAGGTTATTGCTTAGCAAGTGCCACTTGATAGTACTGTTGATGACCCCTTCCATTATTTTACTGATGATGGAGAGTAGACTGCCACCAACCCCTCACCCCTGCCGGAGACTGCTAGATTCCCACCCCTCTTCACCAGAGCCTTCCAGAGCCCCACCCTACCTCACTGGAGCCTGGTCCAGCTCCATGGCTTCTTGGCCTGATGGACTCTCTGCAGTACCCACAGTGCCAACAACCCCCAATGGCGCTGCTGGGACTAGAGAGTTGCCAGCTATCTGATTGGCCAGCAGCTCTTGGATGGGGGACTTCCTCTCAGTTGTGGGTGGAAGTGCTGCCCTGAGATAACAAGCAGCCCAATGGCTGTAAAATCAGCTCGGGGTTTCCTGGCCATGTGGAGGGGAGCTCACCTCCGAATATTAAGCCGGGAGAGTGGGACCAGTGTCTCTGTGTAAAATCCAGCTCATGGAGACTGAGTCTTCATTCAGTTAACTAGTTTCACCAGAAGCCAGAGTGAAGAGGCTGTACACAGTGGCAGTGGGTGTGCTTGGAGCATCACCTGACCACATAACAAATGAGGAATTCCATCCTCACTGTGCTGAGAATTGTGGAAGTATTCTTCCAGAGGGTAGGCTGTACACCAGAACAGTAATAGAAAAAGACATAGGGCAGATAACTAATCTGCTACCCTCCCTCCCCTCAGACATGACTCCGCACTGGGAGTGTCTGACCTTTATTATTCACGCCACTGTCAAAATGTACACACTGTTTGCTGTGCCAAAACTAATTAATAGAATGAAAGCTCAGTCTCTATAACTCAGTGGCAAAGTCATTGTGCACATAATGTCTAAACAGACACACAACTAGTGATATATATTTGAAAGGGATCACTGTGTGATGGAGGTGCACTGCCCAATGTCATTAAAGACAGGCTGACAGGAACACACCTACCATTTGTGATCAGCTGCTCACTCACAGGAAGGCTGTGTCAAGGCCTATACTCACTCTCACATTCTGCACTGCAAATGGCTCTGGTTCCACCTGCCTGAGCTCTGGGCCATCGATCCGTGAGCAGGACAGGGCTTTCAGTAAGAACAGCCAATCAGTTTGTTTTTTTCATGTCAGACATTTCAGCCACTGCAGCTTGTGTGGACTTTAACGTGGCTTCAGTCACTGCTGGTCGGGCCTGGCCCAGTTACAGAATGACCCACTATTCCCATCTGCACACCTATGTGTGTGTTTGCTTTGCTTTGGTGAGTAACATTTCACAATTATATGTCATTGTTTTTGTGAGAAAGGAAGGCACACAGAACAGATGGAGTACAGTAGCAGGGATCACAGCTTTAAACCGTTAAAGAGCATGATCATTTAATGCACCAATATGCCCAGCCAGCCTGATCTTTCAGTTCACTTTTCCCTTTCTCGGTGACTGAAATGTTTGCCCAGGTGATGGGCATTGCCACTGGGAAGTGGACCCTTCCACCTGGTCAGGCACCTTAATTGCTGACATGCCATCTACAGTTCCTCTATGGGTCTGGGCTCTATGGGTACATGAGTGGCAGGGTGCTCTGTACCCCTGTGATCCATATCCCTTTCTCTGCCACACTCCTGTGCTGTCCTCGCACTCTTCACATTCCCACATTTTACCTGTTTCCATTCCCCTCTGCTTCCCACCTACCATCGCTGTGATCCTTCTCCACCCCCTGACATCCCAGCTTCTTCAGCAAGAACAGACTCAATATGTGGACAGCTGTTTTTGAGAATTGGGCCCACTCCCCACAGGCACAGGCTTGAGGGTTGCCTTGAATGATCATTACTCCTTGCAGAAACTTCCACCTTTAAAATATCCCACCTTGCATTTCACACAGGCCAGGAACATGGTTGCAAAATAATGAAAGAAACAAATTTCACGTGAGGGGGGAGAAATCCAGAGAGGCGATTGGAGATGTGGAGAGAAGGACAGACAATAGCATTCACTAAAGGGCAATGAGAAAAGTGGAGAGGAGAGGGAGGGTCAGAGAGTGAGCGGAGGCAGCTGGAGATTGGAACAGTACCAGGGGGAAGCTGAAGGAGGTAATAGAGGGACAGTGGAGGGGATTATCGTGGTTGGGGGGGTGGTGCATGACATGGAGATAGACACTTTCCTAATACTCTGCACACACATTCATGATGGAAATTTTACTCCAATGCAGCATTAGCAATGCTGCTATCAAGTTCCTCCATCTGCTATTTGAACAGAAGTGCTGACCTTGTTTGAACAGGAATGTTCACTTTATTATTTCAACACTTCTTTTCAAATAGCAATCAGAGTAATTTAATATAAACACATTTCATGTCTGGACCATTATAGAGAATTGTGCAATCTTACAGCACAGTGGCCCATCGTTCCTCTGCAGCCTCTCTGAAAGAGCTCAACTCCACACCCCTACACTTCCCCATTGTCCCTGTAAAATATTCCCATTCAATGGACTTATACAATTCTCCTTTGTCATGTTATTATTGAATCTGCTTCTACCACCCTTTCAGGTAGCACTTTCCAGATTACAACTTGCTGTGTTCAGCTTTTTCCGCATATCACCTCTAGTTGTTTTGCCAATCATTTACCAACCCTTCTGCCACAGGAAGTGGGTTCTCCTTAACTATCCTATCAAAGCCATTCCTGATTTGGAACACCTGTATTAAACCTGTGCTTTATTTTCCCTGCTCCAACCCAGTTCCTCCATTTTCTCGACATCAATGAATTTCCTGATCCCAGGAACCATTCCAACAAATCTCCTCCGGTGTCCTTTCTAAGACCTTAACATGGTGCCCAGATATAAACAATACTTCAGCTGGGGCCAAACTAGTGCTTTGTAATAGTTTAGCCTAACACATTGCTTTTGTACAAGATTTAAAAGACCTTTAAAACCTTTTCAACTTGTCTTGCAGCCTTCAGAGGACAAAACCCGCCAGGCTCACTCTGTTCCTACACCCAAATTGGTTATATTGCTTCTCCTCATTCTTTCTCCAAAATGTATCACTTCACACTTTCCTTTAAATTGCTGGCAATGTCAGATGATGATAATACATTACAGAAAGTACAGTGGAACTGCCACTGAGGAGTTTTCAAGTGCTGCTCTGTCTCATTCTCCACAGAATACAGAGCTGTTGCTGGACCAAAGCTCATTATGTCACTTTCTAATCATTATCAACTCTCTGGAAGTTGATCTCTCCCTCTTACTGTCTCCCTCTGTCTCTCTCTCTCTCTCTCTCACTATCTCTCTCTCTCTCTCTCTGTCTCTCTATCTCGCTCACCATTTCTCTCTGTCTCTCTCTCTCTCTCTGTCTCCCTCTCACTGTCTGTCTCCCTCTCACTCTCTCACTGTCTGTCTCCCTCTCACTCTCTCACTGTCTGTCTCCCTCTCACTCTCTCACTGTCTGTCTTCCTCTCACTCTCTCACTGTCTGTCTTTCTCTCACTATCTCTCTCGCTGTCTCTCTCTCTCACTGTCTCTCTTTCTCAGTCTCTCTCGCTCTCTCTCTGTCTCTCTTTCTCAGTCTCTCTCGCTCTCTCTCACTGTCTCTCACTCTCTCACTGTCTCTCTCACTCTCTCAGTGTCTGTCTCTCACTCTCTCAGTGTCTGTCTCTCACTCTCTGTCTCTCTCTCACACACCCACTCTCTCACTGTCTCGCTCTCTCACTGTCTCTCTCACTCTCTCAGTCGCTCTCTCTCCCTCTCTCACTGTCTCTCTTTCTATCTCTCTCATTGTCTCTCTCTCTCTCTCGCTGTCTCTGTCGCTCTCTCTCTCTCACTCTCTTTCTCTCTCACTCTCTCACTGTCTCTCTCTCACTCTTTCATTGTCTCTCTCACTCTCTCTCTCACACTGTTTCTAAGGTGATGAAGTTCTGTCTATTGTTAAATTGAGTTTATTGATCTAGAGAGGGGTTCTCATCAGAAGGTGGCCATCATGAAGGGTTTGTCCATAAGAGATGCTTGGAGGGGGGTGGTTGTGAGGTGGCGGGGTAGGGGGGTGGTGGAGGTAATGACTTATCCTTACCCCAGATTGTTTGAACATTTAAAGCTAAGTTTCACACTTCTGCTTGTCCTATATCATGGAGGAACATTCAAACACTTGGGCTGTGAGAACAGAGCACAAGTTATTTGAAGGATTTTCCCTCCGGAGATGAAGTGGTTCAGGTTGGGTAGATGAGATATGGAATGTGCAGGCAGCAGGGTAGATGGGTTGAATGGTCTTCTATTGTTCCATGTTTTCGAATGTTATTGAAGTAATAATGAAATTTGGGTGAGGGTATAGCCCCTCACCCTGAATAGTGAGGCCCGAGACCCTCCCAATATTAGTGGTGGCTTCTTATCTCTGGAAATACAGGTACCACACAGCTGGATTAAATTCAATCAGTTTCCAACACACCTCAGTTGGTCAGGTTCATTACATTCTTCCTCTCTTCAACATAAACGTACCAATCATACACAAGGATTGGTGAGACAATAATGTGCGTTCTTAATTTCAAGATAAGGCTAGATAAAGGTAGTATTCTCTAGGAGGCTAAGTATTATAGATTTAATCTCTACCATAGCTGCTTGCAGGCTGCATGCAAGTCATGGAACTCATACATCACATCCTGGTGAGGTATGTAATGATTGACAGGAGTTTAAGATGTGCTCCCTTAAAGGTTTATGTACATCATATCACAACATCCGCCTTTTTTCTAACTAAAGGTTTACCCTTAAAGAACCAAACTACTTACAAGAAAGCAAAATAAAATACCATTGTGTCTGCATATACTGAAAAAAGAGGAATAAATGTATAAGTCTCTGAAATATATTGGTGGTTTTCTTATCCATCCAGCTTTAGAAATGGTGATCTTTGCTGGAAGCTGTTGCACATTTTCAGAATGCTGGTTAGAGTTGTTTTGTTTGTGATGTGTCTTAGACCCATGTTCTAGTCACAATAGAACTGTGCAGTGCTTCTTGTTATGATATTATGCTGATTTGGCATCTGTTTCATTGCACGGTCGTGCCTTTTGGTGTTTGTACTGGGTACAGTTTTGGTTCTGGGCATATGCTGATGATGGCTGCTGGATTCCATCAGTTGGGTGTTGGACTCAAACTTTCTGCCTGATGTTCAGGTTTGGTAATTTGTCACTGGCATGCCAATCATGGACATCTTTCATCTTCCCCTGTTTTTCGAGTAATGTATCTTGTACTCCTGGGAGTATTGACCAGTGATGACTGAGGAGGTTTGTCCAGACGTGTCTGCCGAACAGTAATTCTGCATCGGTTCCACAGAATGAAGTTTGCGATTTTGGAATGGGGAGACATAATCGGTTCAAATTGTGAGCTTTTGCAGCGACGCTTGAATGTAATGGATCCCAAGGATGGAAACTCCGGATCATTATAGCACTGATTAGTTGAAGCATCTCTTGCCACTTCTGTGGATACATACATTTCAATGTGCAAAGGGGAAGGATATTTGCACTTGCACCAGTATCTAGTCTTGTATATAGGTTACCCTTCATCTGTGGGTATATAAACTGGAGGGTGGCAAAGGCTTCTGTTGGTATTATTGTGCCAATACATTCTGTGGGGAAAATGCTAGAGTATATTACAAAAGACATGGTAACAGAACACTTGGAAAGCATTAACAAGATTAGACAAAGTCAGCATGGGTTTATGAAAGGGAAATCATGCTTAACTAATCTACTGACGTTTTTTGAGGATGTAGCTAGTAGAATAGTTAAGGGAGAACCAGTGGATGTGGCGTATTTGGATTTCAAGGCATTTGATAAGGTTCCACATGAGAGGCTAATGGGCAAAATTAACGCACATGCGATTGGGGGTAATATACTGGCATGGATTGAGAATTGGTTGACTGACCGGAAACAGCGAGTGGGAATAAATGGGACTTTTTCCGGGTGGCAGGCGGTGACTAGTGGTGTACCGCAGGGATCAGTGCTTGGGCCCCAGCTATTCACGATGTATATAAATGACTTGAATGTGGAAACCAAATGCAATATTTCCAAGTTTGCTGATGACACAAAACTGGGCGGGGTTGTGAGGAAGATGCAAGGAGGCTTCAGGGTGATTTAGACAAGTTGTGTGAGTGGGCAAACACATGGCAGATGCAGTATAACGTGGATAAATTTGAGGTTATATGCTTCAGTGTGAAAAACAGAGGGGCAGAGGATTATTTAAACAGTGATATATTGGGAAATGTGGATGTACAAAGGGACCTGAGTGTCCTTGTACACCAGTCAATGAAAGTAAATAGGCAGGTGCAGCAAGAAATTAGGAAGGCAAATGGTATGTTGGCCTTCATTGCAAGAGGATTTGAGTTCAGAAGTAAGGATGTCTTACTGCAGTTAAACAGGGCCTTAGTGAGACCACATCTGGAGTACTGTGTGCAGTTTTGATCTCCCTACCTAAGAAAGGATATACTTGCCATAGAGGGAGTGCAGCGAAGGTTCACTAGGCTGATACTGGGGATGGCAGGACTGTCGTAGGAGGAGAGATTGGTTCGACTGGGCCTGTATTCTCTAGAGTTTAGAAGAATGAGGGGGGATCTGATTGAAACATATAAAATTCTAACAGGGCTAGACAGACTGGATGCAGGTAGGATGTTTCCCCTGGCTGGGGAGTCTAGAACTTGGGGTCAAAGTCTCAGGATACGGGGCAGGCCATTTAGGACTGAGATGAGGAAAGATTTCTTTACTCAGAGGGTGGTCAACCTGTGGAATCCTTTCCCACAGAAGGCTGTGGAGGCCGGGTCACTGAGTATATTCAAGAAAGAAATTGATAAATTTTTGGATATTAGGGGCATCAAGGGGTATGGTGAGAAAGCAGGAATATGGCGTTGAGATAGAGTATCAGCCACGATCATATTGAATGGTGGAGCAGGCTCAAAGGGCCGAATGGCCTACTCCTGCTCCTAGTTTCTATTTTTCTATCTTCTATGTTCAATGTTCACCATGCTGAAGCCTGCTTACTCTGTATGTCGATGGCCTGATCCTCCTGGTCAACTGACTGTCTAGCTGGGATAGACTTTTTGTGGTCTTGTCTTGACGCTGTTTGGTACGTGCTCTTGGTTGTTTGGAATGCTGTGGTTGTGTGGCTTTTGATTTTGGCTTCTCGTGATGTCAAACCATCTGTTTTGACCTTTTCTGTCTGCACTGGTGTTTCCAGTATCCTCTGGGGCCATACACCTTGCAGATAGCTAAAAGCTGGGCAACTTCTGGCTGCAAGGATGAGGACATACAGCCCACATCAATTTGCCTGTACTGGCCGTCGTGCCAATGGTGGACAAATTACGCCGAACTTGTAGACTCTGTGTACCCATTGGCATGGCTTTGTGCTCATGTCTGCTTTATAATCGTGCTTCCATGGTGTAACCTTTGGGTTGGTCCAGGATGTCTTTTTGGAACGTTGGAGTAGATGTTATCACAAGCTTGATTATTCTGTTGGCTAGTTCTGCTGCCAAGTAGTCACAGCCATGCTTCTCGTCTCTGCATCTACTTATGAATTGATCAATTCTGCCTGTTGGTTGTTGCCTAAAGGAAATGTATTCCAGACTGTGGAATCAGAAGTTGAGCGTCACTCGTAATTGCTCTTTGAGCATTGACCATGATGGCCCGGGCTTTCTGCAGATCGCCATTCAGCCGAACTACTCTAGGCCCCGACACTTCTCCGTATTTCTTGCCAGGTCTTCCAAACCCGGCTTTCACGAAATGTGGAGCACAGCATCCATCACAGTGCTGTAGCCTCAGGGGAAAGACAGGGCAGGCCTCCTTTTTACCGCACTCGCTGCCATATGGTAAGTTTAAAGGTCCACTGTGAATGTTAGTGAATGGGTGAGTGGGTGAGTGTATGAATGGATGAATGAGTGAATGGGTAGGGTGGAAGGGCGGGTAGGTGGGTACGATAAGTAAGTGGTAAGGTAGGTGCGGTGGCAGGTGGGTAAGGTGGCAGGTGGGTGAGGTGGCAGGTGGGTGAGGTGGCAGGTGAGTGAGGTGGCAGGTGAGTGAGGTGGCTGGTGAGTGAGGTGGCAGGTGAGTGAGGTGGCAGGTAGGTGAGGTGGGTGAGGTGGCAAGTGAGTGAGGTGCAGGTGGTTGAGGTGGTAGGTGAGTAGGGTGGTAGGTGGGTGAGGTGGTAGGTGGGTGAGGTGCAGGTGGATCGGGGAGTAGTCAGGTTGGGGGATAGTCAGGGCTGGTCAGGATTGAGCATTACGGTGGTTGTGGGGGGTTAGTCGGGTTGGGTCAGGTCAGGGGTTAGTCAGTCAGAGTGATTGGGTGGGTGGTTACCCAGGAGTAGACTAGGTTTTAATCTAACACTTCCTGGGTAACTATCCAGGTAAGTGCCATGGGACTGTCTGAAATTTCCAACTGGAGCTCAGAGTTCGAGACATTCATAGGAGGGTCCCAGGGAGCAGGAGAATTGCCCATCAGAATTCCCTTCACTGTTTGAAACTAATCCAGGAGATCATTGTTGAATACTGTCTGTTTCAATCACTTCCCCTTCATCACAGTGTAAACATTTGCCCCAATTATCTTTATCAATGACATTCATAATCCTTGCAAGTCCTTGCAGTCTGAACATAGCAGGCCATTCAGCCCCTTGAACTTGTGCCACCACTCCATTCGATCATGACTGTTCTGTGTCTCAACTCCATTCACCTGCCATTACTCAATATCCCTTAATACCCAACAAAAATCTGTCCACCTCAGCCTTGAAATGTTCATTATCCCAGCATCCATAGTCTTTTCTGGGAGAGAGAATTCCAGATTTTGAGAACACTTTGTGTGAAGAAATACACCTTGATTTGCTTCCTGAATGACCTGGCTCTGTACACCCTCTTTCTAGGCTCCTCTATCAGAAGAGATCAATTCTCTAAACCTGCCTTATCAAAATCTTTTTAAACAACTCTATTTGTTCTTCTCTAAACCCTCTATACTAAAGGAAATGATGCTGGGTTTATGCTACCTGCCCTGGTAACTTAGCCCTTTTAGCCTGTTATGATCAGGTGAATCTACGATCCATCTCCACTCTGGTGCGGTGCCCTGAACTGAACGCAGTGCGCCAGATGGGGTTACCGCTACCACTACACCACTTGCATCCCTTTCAATCCAGTTTTCCTGAGATTAAAAACCAGCATTCCATTAGCCTTTTACTTTTCCTCTGACTGGAAGGTCAAATATGCACACAGTGCTTCCAATGGGATCAGATCCAAATCCTATGCAGCAGCGACAGAATTCCAGTCAGGGGTATGGTCCCCTGAGCTTTGTTCTTATAGGTTCCTTGTGGATTGGATCAATGCAGCATTGGCTAAGAGTTGAAATGAGATGTTCCACCCACCCATCCTTCACACTGAGCCAGAAACAGAGCCTGGTGCAATGGGATCCAAAGTGAAGGAAGTAAAACAAGAAAGCACCACTGAGAGAGGGTGTTCAATGCGCACAGCACATTCCTAGACAACAGCTCCCCCAGAGACTCCTGTTAGAAAATGCACCAGGACTGGGCCACTCAAACCAAGGAGGCACATTCCACATTCAGTTCCCAGTCTGTGCAATGTCCCCTGACCAAATAACCTGCCGACCCTCACAGCTAGACTCACACTCAAAGAGAGGCTACAAACGCCGGATAAAATCCAGCTGATGGAACCATTATACAACAACTTGTATTTATATAGCATCTTTGATGCGGTAAAACATCACAAGGCCCTTCACAAGATTTCTCATAAAGAAATATTGGGACAGGTGACTAAAAGATTGGTCAAAGTCTTAAAGGGTTTAGATAGAGGGGCAGAGAGGTTTCGGGACATAGGGAGAGAGAGGTAGAAGTAGAGGTAGTCTGTAGAATTCTCTTCCCCAGAGGGCAGTGGAGGCTGGGTCATTGAATTTATCCAAGGCTGAGTTAGACAGATTGTTAATAGACAGGGGAGTCAAGGGATAGGGAGGGCAGACAGGAAAGTGGAATTTAGACCACAGCCATATCAGCCATGATCTTATTGAATGGTGGAGCAGGATTGAAGGGCTGAATGGCCTACTCCTGCTCCTAAGTTCTAAGTTCCTACAGGACAGAGGGCAAGATAGAGAGGTTGAGGGACAGAGGAAGAGGTAGAGAAGTTGAGAGTCAGAGAGACAGAGGGAGAGGTACAGAGGTTGAAGGACAAAGGGACAGAGGAAGAGGTAGAGAGGTTCAGGGTCAGAGAGACAGAGGGAGAGGTACAGAGCTTGAGGGACAGAGGGAGAGAAGCACAGAGGGAGAGAGGGAGATGTACAGAGGTTGATCGACAGAGGGAGAGAGGGAAATGTACAGAGGTTGAGGGACAGAGGGAGAGAGTGAGATACAGAGGTTGAGGGACAGAGGGAGAGAGGTTGAAGGGCATGGGGAGAGAGGGACAGAGGGAGAGAGGGACAGAGGGACAGAGGGAGAGAGGGACAGAGGGACAGAAGGGAGAGAGGGACAGAAGGGAGAGAGGGACAGAAGGGAGAGAGGGACAGAAGGGAGAGAGGGAGAGAAGGGAGAGAGGGAGAGAGGTTTAGGGTCTAGGTACCTGAAGACACAGCCACCAAGTGTGGATTAATGAGCCCCCAGTCTTTCTGCAGGAGAGAAGAGCATTGAATAGGAAGAATTGTTACAAACTAATATAAAAGTTTGAATCCTTTAGAGGAGTCCACTTTGAAATATTCTACTTATTACCTCAAGAAGAATCACACTGCCTCGCATTTTAATTATTTTCCCATCTGGCTGGGAGCGTGTGTAATAAATGAGTGAATGTTGTGGAATATTTTGAGATGAAGAGAAGACAATAACTGCACTTACACAAATGGACAATAAACCAGCACCAAGAGTCATCCCTAACTAATGAACCAATAGTCCCAACACCACGGAGCAAGACGGAAACATGCAGCTGAATTATCCCCTCCTTTTCCTGAAGACGTGATGACATATTTTTGGAAAGGGGAAAAAAAACTGCAATAAAATCCCCAAAAAAGTCTCTTCTCTTTCTCCACCCTTTGGAAAAATAAAGAATCTTTTTTTATCTTGGTATCCCAGAGGGGTAAGAAGCTGGTGCTCATGTGTTTGTGCAGATGTTTGTAAAGGGAAATCATTGGAAAATGCAGCCAAAGCATCCCAGTGTTCCTTGGCACCTGCCAATCCTTGTGGTGCGCACCTTAGGAGTCCCGACCTCGTTGTTCCATAGGAATTGTTAAACGGCTGTGAAGGAAGAAATAAGGATAAGACATTCTGGGAAGATGGGTCACTCTGGGGTCACCAACCCTCCAGAATTATCCTGGAATCTTCTGGAATTGAAGATTAATTTCTAGGGTTCTGCTGTGGGCAAACGGGGAGAAAATCCATAGTGGGGTGTGGGGGATTAAAATCAATTGTGCTTTTATTTTTATTCTCATTGAATACTTCATTAGATTTAAAAACACTGGAGATTGGTTAAAGAGGCTGTTTGAAAGTCAAGAATTATCCAATCAACAAATGAAGAGTCTGTTTGATTTCCAGTTGCCATGACTGCAAGAATTGGTGTGTTGGAACTGGAAGATCCTAGCTGAAACGTCCCAGAATATATCCAAGTAGAATCAGCTACTCCAGGTCACATGGTCCACACCTCTTTGAATGCAGAAGATCATCAGATTGATACAGTTAGTTCATCTCGTGTGCCTGTAATGTCAGCTATGCCTCTCTCAGCATTGAGGATGACTTGCTCCACTCCAGTTCGATGGGTTCTGAGATGACTGATAAGTCCAATGTGTGATCTGCATGTGGGGCAGGTGGTGCTTGAAGGGTGGGGTAGATGGATTGTTTGGAGGTTTGTGTGTTCCCTCTGACCTCTTGACGTCACCTCTGCACATTCCCGACGATGTTTGGTCCCCTCCTATATGAACTTCTCCATTTTGGTCAGTCACAAGCCAGGGTCTCCCATGAATCAGCAGAGATGTTTGATCTCTTAAGGGATGATTTGAGGACATCCCTAAAGCGTTCCTGCTGTCCTCCTGGGAGTCTCCTGCTGCGACCAAGTTCCGGATAGACCAATTGCTTCAGGAGCCTGGTGTCAGAGATACAAATGGTTTTGGGTAATTAACACCTCAATGCTGGGCTTTTTGGCTTGGGAGAGGATGGTGCTGTTGGGCCGTCTTGGAGGATCTTGTGAAGGCACTACTGGTAGTACTTCTCCAGTGTGTTGAGGCACCTGCTGTAGGTTGTCCAGGTCTCCAAAACATACAGGACTGCGGGATCACAGCTGCCTGGTAAACCATGGCCTTAGTTTTGGGTTGGAGATCCTTCTCCTCAAAAGCTCTTTTCCTCAGTCAGCCGAAAGCTGAGCTGTCACATTGGCGGCGACAATGATGGCGCTCTTGCCTCTGAGTCTGAAAGTTGTGGGTTCAAGTCTTCCTTCAACATCGGACTTGTGCCAGAGGATTGGAGAATTGCAAATGTTACACCCTTGTTCAAAAAAGGGGGTAATGATAAGCCCAACAACCACAGGCCAGTCAGTTTAACTTCTGTAATGGGGAAGATTTTAGAAATGATAATCAGGGAGAAAATTAACAACCACTTTGAAAAGCTTGCACTAATAAAAGAGACTCAGCTGGATTGGTCTTTGACTAACTTGATTGAGTTTTTTGATGAGGTAGCCTAGAGGGTGGATAAGGGCAATGCAGCTGATGGACTTTCAAAAGATATTTGATAAAGTACCACATGTTAATTAGGCTTGTTAGTAAAATTGAAATCCATTGGATAAAAGGGCCGGCAACAGCTTGAGAGACAATACATCCTCAATGGGACCAATTTAAAGAGGGTGAAAGCAGAGAAGGACCTGGGGGTGCTCTCACACAAATCTCCGAAGGTGGCAGAACAGGTTAAAAAAGCAACTACTAAAGTATGTGGGATTCTAGGCTTTATGAAGAGAGGCATAAAAAGAGGAAGTGATGCTAAACCTATTTAAAACACTAGTTCTGCCCTAGTTAGAGCGTTGTGCCCAATTCTGAACACCACACGTTAGGAAGGATATGAAAGCTTTGGAGAGGATGCAGTAAGATTTACTAGAAGCTTGAGAAATGAGGGAATAAGGGTACATGGAGAAGCTGGGATTGTTCTCTTTAGGGCAGAGAAGGCTGAGGGGATTTGATAGAGGTGTTTAAAATCACGAAGGGTTTAGATAAAGCAAATAAAGAGAAACTGCTTCCAACGACTGTAGGATCGATATCAAGGAGGGCACAGGTTAAAGATGGTTAAAGAGGCAACATGAGGAAAACCCTTTTCATGCAATGAGTGATTGAGATTTGGAATACACAGCCTGACAGAATGGTGGATACAGATTCACTAACAGCTTCAAAAGAGAATTGGAGAAATACTTGAGAATAGCTGCAGTGATATGGGACTAACAGGTTGCTCTTTGAAATACCCAGCACAGATTTGGGGAGGCGATGGTGCAGTGGTATTGTCACAGGTTTGGGGAGACGATGGTGTAGTGGTGTTGTCACAGGTTTGGGGAGGCGATGGTGTAGTGGTATTGTCACAGGTTTGGGGAGACGATGGTGTAGTGGTGTTGTCACAGATATGGGGAGGCGATGGTGTAGTGGTATTGTCACAGATATGGAGAGGCAATGGTGTAGTGGTATTGTCACAGATATGGGGAGGCGATGGTGTAGTGGTGTTGTCACAGGTTTGGGGAGGCGATGGTGTAGTGGTATTGTCACAGGTTTGGGGAGGCGATGGTGCAGTGGTATTGTCACAGGTTTGGGGAGGCGATGGTGCAGTGGTATTGTCACAGGTTTGGGGAGGCGATGGTGCAGTGGTATTGTCACAGGTTTGGGGAGGCGATGGTGTAGTGGTATTGTCACAGGTTTGGGGAGGTGATGGTGCAGTGGTATTGTCACAGGTTTGGGGAGGCGATGGTGCAGTGGTATTGTCACAGGTTTGGGGAGGCGATGGTGTAGTGGTATTGTCACAGATATGGGGAGGCGATGGTGTAGTGGTATTGTCACAGATATGGGGAGGCGATGGTGCAGTGGTATTGTCACAGGTTTGGGGAGGCGATGGTGTAGTGGTATTGTCACAGATATGGGGAGGCGATGGTGTAGTGGTATTGTCACAGGTTTGGGGAGGCGATGGTGCAGTGGTATTGTCACAGGTTTGGGGAGGCGATGGTGCAGTGGTATTGTCACAGGTTTGGGGAGGCGATGGTGTAGTGGTATTGTCACAGGTTTGGGGAGGCGATGGTGCAGTGGTATTGTCACAGGTTTGGGGAGGCGATGGTGTAGTGGTGTTGTCACAGATATGGGGAGGCGATGGTGTAGTGGTATTGTCACAGGTTTGGGGAGGCGATGGTGTAGTGGTATTGTCACAGGTTTGGGGAGGCAATGGTGTAGTGGTATTGTCACAGATATGGGGAGGCAATGGTGTAGTGGTATTGTCACAGGTTTGGGGAGGCGATGGTGCAGTGGTATTGTCACAGGTTTGGGGAGGCGATGGTGCAGTGGTATTGTCACAGGTTTGGGGAGGCGATGGTGCAGTGGTATTGTCACAGGTTTGGGGAGGCGATGGTGCAGTGGTATTGTCACAGGTTTGGGGAGGCGATGGTGTAGTGGTATTGTCACAGGTTTGGGGAGGCGATGGTGTAGTGGCATTGTCACAGGTTTGGGGAGGCGATGGTGTAGTGGTATTGTCACAGATATGGGGAGGCGATGGTGCAGTAGTATTGTCGCTGGACTAGTAATCCAGAAACCCAAAGCGATGCTCTGGGGACCTGGGTTTGAATCCCACCACAGCAGATAGTGGAATTTGAATTCAATAAAAATCTGGAACTAAAGTCTAATGATGACCATGAAACTATTGTAAAAGCAAAGTACTGGGGATACCGGAAATCTGAAATAAAAACAGAAGTTGCTCGAAAAGCTCAGCAAGTTTGACAGCATCTGTGGAGAGAAAACTTCTTCAGAGCCATATGGACTCAAAACATCAACACAGTTAACATCTCCACAGATGCTGTCAGGCCTGCTGAGTATTTCCAGCATTTTCTGTTTTCTTACCATGAAACTGCTGACTGTTGTAAAAACCCACCTGGAAGGAAATCTGCCGCCATTGATCAGTCTGGCCCACATGTCACGCCAGGCATGCAGCAATGTGTTTGATGCTTAAATGCCCCCTGAAATGGCCTAGCAAGTCAGCCAGTTGTATTAAGCTGCTAAAAAGCCAACAAGGAATGAAAGCAGACAGGACTCCACCCCCCATAAATCCCTAGGCACCGGAAATGACAACAGCAACCTCAGCCCTGTTGACCCTGCAAAGTCCTCCTTACTAACATCTGGGGGGCTAGAGTCAAAATTGGGAGAGCTGCCTCACAGACTAGTCAAGCAACAGCCTGACAGTCATACTCACCAAATCATAGCTTACAGATACCATCAGACACCACCATTACCATCCCTGGAAAAGCCCTGTCCCACCAGCAGGACAGACCCAGCAGAGGTGGCAGCACAGTGGTATACGTCGGGAGGGAGTTGCCCTGGGAGTGAGTACTCAACATCGACTTAGGACACCATGAAGACTCATGGCATCAGGTCAAACATGGGCAAGGGAATCTCCTGCTGATTACCACATCCCTCAGCTGATGAATCAGTGCTCCTCCATGTTGAACATCACTTGGAGGAAGCACTGAGGGTGGCAAGTGTGCAGAATGTACTCTGGGTGGAGGACTTCAATGTCCATCACCAGGAGTGGCTCGGTAGCACCACTACTGATTAAGATGGCCAAGTCCTAAAGGACATCACTAGATTGAGTCTGCGGCAGGTGGTAAGTGAACCAACAAGAGGGAAAAATATACTTGACCTCATCCTCACCAACCTGCCTGCCACAGATGCATCTGTCCATGACAGTATCGGAAGGAATGGCCACCACACAGCCCTAGTGGAGACGAAAGCAGTCTTCACATTGCAGACACACTACGTCATGTTCTGTGGCACTACCACCATGCTAAATGGGATAGATTTCTAACAAATCTAGCAACTCAAGATTGAGCATCCATGAGGCACTGTGGGCCATCAGCAGCAGCCGCAGAATTGTACTCGAACACAATCTGCAACCTCATGGCCCGGCATAGCCCCCACTCTACCATTACCATCAAGCCAGGGGAGCAACCCTGGTTCAATGAAGAGTGCAGGAGGGCATGCCAGGAGCAGCGCCAGGCAAACCTGAAAATGAGATGTCAACCTGGTGACGCTATAACAGAGGACTACTTGCGTGCCAAACAGCAAAAGCAGCAAGTGATAGACAGAGTTAAACGATCCCACAACCAACGGATCAGATCTAAACTCTGCAGTCCTGCCACATCCAGTTGTGAATGGTGGTGGACAATTAAACAACTCACTCGAGGAGGCGGCTCCACAAATATCCCCATCCTCAATGATGGAGGAGCCCAGCACATCAGTGCAAAATATAAGGCTGAAGCATTCGCAACAATCTTCAGCCAGAAGTGCCGAGCGGGTGATCCATCCAGAGGTCCCCAGCATCACAGATACCAGTCTTCAGCCAATTCAATTCACTCCACGTGATATCAAGAAACGACTGAAGGTACTGAATATTGCAAAGATTACGGGCTCTGACAATATTCTGGCAATACTACTGAAGAGTTGTGCTCCAGAACTTGCCGCACCCAGTACAAGCTGTTCCAGTACAGTTACAACACTGGCATCTACCCGGCTGTGTGGAAAATTGCCCAGATATGTCCAACTCGGCCAATTATCACCCCAGTCGACTCTCGATCATCAGTAAAGTGATGGAAGGGGTCTTCAGCAGTGCTTTCAAGCTTTGCAATAACCTGCTCACTGACGCCCAGTTTGGGTTCTGCCAGGGCCACTCAGCTCCTGACCTCATTACAGCCTTGGTTCAAACATGGACAAAAGAGCTGAATTCCAGTGGTAAGGTGAGAGTGACAGCCTTTGACATCAAGACAGCATTTGACCAAGTGTGGCATCAAGGAGCCCTAGCAAAACTGGAGTCAATGGGAATCAGGGGGAAAACTCTCCACTATTTGGAATCATGCCTAGCGCAAAGGAAGATGATTGTGGTTGTTGGAAGTCAGTCATCTCAGCTCCAGGACATCACTGCAGGAGTTACACAGGGTAGTGTCTTCAGCTGCTTCACCAATGGCCTTCCTTCCATCATAAGGCCAGAAGTTCGCTGATGATTGCACAATGTTCAGCACCATTCATGACCCCTCAGATTCTGAAGCAGTCCATGTCCAAATGCAGCAAGACCTGGACAATATCCAGCCTTGGGCTGACAAGTGGCCACATAAGTGCCAGGTATAGACCATCTCCAACAAGAGAGAATCTAACCATCGCCCCTTGATATTTAATGGCATTACCATCACTGAACCCCCCCCCACTATCAACATCCTGGGGGTTACCACTGACCAGAAACTGAACTGGACTAGCCATATAAATACTGTGGCTACAAGAGCAGGTCAGAGGCTAGGTATCCTTGACAAGTAACTCACCTCCTGACTCTCCAAAGCCTGTCCACCATCTACAAGGCACATGTCAGGAGTGTGATCGAATCCTCTCCACTTGCCTGGACAGCATTCCCAACAACACTCACGAAGCTTGACATCATCCAAGACAAAGCTTCCCACTTG
Source organism: Cetorhinus maximus (assembly GCF_964194155.1). Taxonomy (NCBI): domain Eukaryota; kingdom Metazoa; phylum Chordata; class Chondrichthyes; order Lamniformes; family Cetorhinidae; genus Cetorhinus; species Cetorhinus maximus. The sequence goes on from NW_027596370.1 coordinate 40,279, forward strand.
ATTGGCACCCCTTCCACAAATGTTCACTCCCTCCACCATTGACGCACAGTAGCAGCAGTGTGTACCATCTACAAGGTGCACTGCATGAATTCACCAAGGCTCCTTAGACAGCACCTTCCAAACCCATATCCACTACTGTCTAGAAGGACATGGGCAGCAGATAGATGGGAACACCGCCACCTGGAAGTTCCCCTCCAAGTCGCTCACCACCCTGACTTGGAAATATATCACCGCTCCTTCACTCTCGCTGGGTTAAAATCCTGGACCTCCCTCCCTAACAGCACAGTGGGTGTACCTACACCACATGGACTGCAGCTGTTCAAGAAGGCAGCTCACCACCACCTTCTCAAGGGTAACTAGGGGTGGGCAATAAAATGCTGGCCTTGTCAGTGACACCCATATCCCGTAAATGAATAATAGAAAAAACAATTGATGGGATGAATGGCCTCCTTCCACAGGTATTATCTTATGATTCTATGATTGGTCATTATTCTATTGCTGTTTGTGGTGGTTTGTGTGCAAATCAGCCACCGTGTTTCCCACATCATAACTGTGACTACATTTTACAAGAACTTAATTGACTGTAGAACACCGAAGGGTTTATTGGGATTGTATAAAGTGCTGTATAATTACAAATTCCTTCTTCTTTCTTGTAATGGTGAGATTACAATTGGCCTCAGGACCCTCATGGGCTCACAATGGTGGGGGAGTATCCAGGAACATGGCTGTTGATTGCAATCCAGTTAGTTCTCACCTCGGTTTATATGGTGTATGGTGGATATCAGGTGAGAACAGGACCAGGTGGAGCTCTGGTACTTTAAGAGTCTGATATCCTCTTGTGGAAGTTGATAGAACTGAAGATGCATTGCAAGTCTTAATATTACCAAGTGCCTCCCTTTCAAATTCCAGTTTGCATTCAATCTCTATCAAATCCATGCCAGCCTACACTTTGGACCATAGAGGAATTTTGTATTCTATCCAGAAGATTACGGACTTGATCACTTGGTTAATTACTGACGAGATCCATTCTTAGTTCACTACAAAAAATCCAGCCCAACTCCTTTATTTTTGATCCTTACTTCCCCTTTTCGGCTTTCACATTTGCTGTGGTTGCTTTTTCCCAATTGTACTCCTACACTTGCCTCAGTATTAGCCCAATCGATACTTCCCAGAATTAAATCCTACAATCATAGTCATCCAGGGAATGGTGCCAAGAACAATTCAAATGGTGTTTCCTGCTTTTGATTGCATTCAACAGGGTTGTTGTGGGAGATTGGATAATAAGGGGAATAGATAGCCGCCTTCACTTTAGTCATTGCTGTGTATCCAAGTGGTGTCAGGGGATATGGCGGTGTTGAGGTAATGTAATGTCTCTGGGCTACTTGTAGTAATTTGGAGGCCCAGGCTAATGTTCTGGAGAAATGGGGGGAGGTGGGGCCATAGTGGTATTGTCACTGCACTAGTATTCCAGAGACCCAGGGTAATGTTCTGGGTTCGAATCCCACCACATCAGAAATTTGAGTTCAATAAAAATCTGGAATAAAAAGTCTGATGATGACGACCATGAAACATTGCTGATTGTTGTAAAAACCCATCTGGTTCACTAAAGCCCTTTGGGAAAGGAAATCTGCTGTCCCCACCTGGACTGGCTTACATGTGACTTGATAGCAATGTGGTTGACTCTTAAAAAAAACGCCCTCTGAACAAAGGCAATTAGGGATGGGTAATAAATGCTGGCCTAGTCAGCAATGCCCATGTCCCATGAATGGATGAAAAACAAAACAAGGGTTCAAATCCCATCATGACAGCTGGTGAAATTTGGATAAATCTGGAACTAAAAGCTAGTCACAAATAAACTATCGATTGTTGTAAGAACTCACCTGGTTCATTTAGGGAAGTTGGAAATCTGCTATCCTTACCTGACCTGGCCCCCATGCCGATGGGACAGGACATACCCAGGGATGGTGATGGTGGTGTCTGGGACATTGTCTGTAAGATATGATTCCAAGAGTATGACTATGTCAGGCTATTGGTTGACTAGTCTATGGGACAGCTCCCCTAATTTTGGCACTAGCCCCCAGTTGCAGTGTTGACAGGTCTGCGATTGCCATTGTCGTTTCCAGTGCCTAGGTCGATGCCAGGCGATCCTTATGGTTTCATTCCTTTTAGACTTTGTAGCAGTTTGAGCTAGGCCATTTCAGAGGGCAGTTAAGAGTCAGCCACATTGCTGTAGGTCTGGAGTCTCATGTAAGTCAGACCAGGTAAGGATGGCGGGTTTCCTGCCCTAAAGGGGACTTTAGTGAATCAGATGTGTTTTTACATCAGTCAACAATAGTTTCATGATCACCATTACTGAGACTATCTTTCAATTCGAGATTTATTAATTGAATTGAAATTCTACCAGCTACTGTGGTGGGATCCGTGTCCCTAGAGCATTCTCTGGATTGCTAGTCCAGTGACATTATGACTTCACCACTGCCTCCCCATTCTGCAGTCATCCGCAAACTGTACATCATGTATGTCTTACAGTGGCCTGTTTAGTTTTGACATGGAGGCAACTGAGGTTAAAGAGTTTTCCATCTAGACGGCATTTAATACTGATACCAGAGGCAGTTGATCTTTGATGAAGTGAATAGCCACTGTCAGGTAAATTGTAAATAGTGTGGGGGCTATTACACAACTTTACTTGACCCCTGTTCAGATTTTGGAGGTGTCTGTTTCAGATCTCCCACTCAAGACAGTTGCAGTCATATCATCGTGAAGCAATTGCAGGATTGTGATGAAGTTTCTTGGACATCCAAATCTCTGAAGCACAATCCACAGAGTCTCGTAATTTACTGAGTCAAATGCTTTGGTCAGATCAATCGATGTAATGAAGGGTTCCTGGTGTTCTTGGCATTTTTCTTCAATTTGTCTGGCAACAAAGGCAGTGTCGGAGGTTCCTCCGGAAGGTCTAAAGCCACATTGTGTCTCTGGGAGGATTTCCCCAGGAAGTAGGCGATTCAGGAGAATGTGTGTTAGGATTTCCCTGCTACAGACAAGAGGGAAATACTGCGATAGTTTCCACAGCGTGATTTATCTCCCTGCTTGGAGATAGTTACTATTCTCGCATCCTGAAGTTGGTGGGAGGTTGTCGGGGGTGGGGGGGGGGAGGTGGGGGCGAGTTCATTTTCCTCCCATCTGCAGAATGAGTACACGGAGTCTTGATGTCAACAAAAGTCCACCTCCGCTGGAATACCATCAGGGCCATAGGCTTTGTTCATCCGTTTGATTGCTTGCTGCAGCTCTCCCATTGATTGTAGTTCACCCAGTGGGTTTATACCAGAGGGTACTGGTATACTGGGGTGGCCTGGAGGGTGCCAGCTGCCACTGTGCATTCATGGCTGTTCTTTCCAGAATTGTCGGGTGTCATTGTCATCCTCATGAAAAGAAACACCATCCTGTGAGGAACAGAGATTTTGACCATTTGACTTTGGTCTATAGATGGCCCTGGTGGCTTCAAAAAAGCTTTGCATGTCACAATGGTCAGCATATTGTTGGATCTCTAGGCTCTGTCTTCCCATCACATGCATTTTATCTTCTGGGTTTGTCTTTGGGTGTCAGCATTGAGCTATTGAAATGCTGCCTTCTTTACTTGCAGTCTTGGGTTGTTCTGCCAGGCAATGAAGCTGCTCATTTTATTCCAGCATCATGTACATCGAACCATCCCTGGTGATGACGATGCCCGAACCCAATGATCTGGACACAGGTGTCCAGTACAATTTAATTCCACAACAGTAAGATCAAATAAAGTAAGTTGGATGTGTGAAGATTTTCCAAATTGGTCATGAGCTGCACTTGGAATTCCTCTCTTCGATCAGGATGCTTTAGGACTGAGACATTGACTTTCTTCCTCTTGGACTTTTGGACTTTGCGATGTCTTGCTCTAGGGAGATGCTCATCACCCATCAAACAAGGCTACGATCTGTCCAGCAGGTATCAGTCTCCCCCAGGAATCGAGTGATAGTTAAGGGAATGTGGTGGCATAGTGGTATTGTCAGTGGACTCGTAATCTAGAGACCCAGGGTAATGCTCTGGGGACCCAGGTTCAAATGGTGGAACTGGAATTCAACAAAGGAAAATCTGGAATTAAAAGTCTAATGATGACCAGGAAACCATTGTTGTAAAAAACCCTCTGGTTCACTAAATCTACCATCTTTACATGGTCTGACCTACATGTGACTCCAGACCCACAGCAATGTGGTTGACTCTGAAATGGCATGCCAGTTGTATCAAACCACTATAGAAAATTGAATAAGGAATGAAACTGGACAGACCACACCAGCATCGACCTAGACACAGTAAACGACAATGGCAAACTCAGCCCAGTCAATCCCACAAAGTTCTCATTAGTATCATTTTTTTATTCATTCATCGGACATGGACATGGCTGGTTGGCCAGCATTTATTGTCCGCCCCTAGTTGCCTAGGTGGTGGTGAGCTGCCTTCTTGAACCGCTGCAGTCCCACATGGTGTAGACACATCCACAGTGCTGTTGGGGAGGGAGTTCCAGGATTTTGACCCAGCAACAGCGAAGGAACAGCGATACATTTCCAAGTCAGGATGGTGAGTGACTTGGAGGGGAACTTCCAGGTGGTGGTGTTCCCATCTATCTACTGCCCTTGTCCTTCCAGATGGTAGAGGTCATGGGTTTGGAAGGTGCTGTCTAAGAACCTTGGTGAATTCCTGCAGTGGTTGGGTTGAATTTGTCCTGCTTTTTGTGGACAGGACATACCTGGGCAATTTTCCACATAGCCGGGTAGATGCCAGTGTTGTAGCTGTACGGGAACAGCTTTGCTGGGGGCGCAGCAAGTTCTGGAGCACAATTCTTCAGTACTATTGATGGAATATTGTCAGGGCCCATAGCCTTTGCACTATCCAGTGCCTTCAGCCATTTCTTGATATCACGTGGAGTGAATTGAATTGGCTGAAGACTGGCATCTGTGATGCTGGGGGCCTCTGGAGGAGGTCGAGATGGATCATCCACTCGGCACTTCTGGCTGAAGATTGCAGCAAATACTTCAGCCTTATCTTTTGCACTGCTGTGCTGGGCTCCTCCATCATTGAGGATGGGGATATTTGTGGAGCCGCCTCCAGTGAGTTGTTCAATTGTCCACCACCATTCACAACTGGATGTGGCAGGACTGCAGAGCTTAGATCTGATCCGTTGGTTGTGGGATCTCTTAACTCTGTCTGTCACTTGCTGCTTATGCTGTTTGGCACATAAGTATTCCTGTGTTATTGCTTCACCAGGTTGACACCTCATTTTTAGGTATGCCTGGTGCTGCTCCTGGCATGCCCTCCTGCACTCTTCATTGAACCAGGGTTGATCCCCTGGCTTGATGGTAATGGTAGAGTGGGGGACATGCTGGGCCATGAGGTTACAGATTGTGTTCGAGTACAATTCTGCTGCTGCTGATAGCCCACAGCACCTCATGGGTACCCAGTCTTGAGTTGCTAGATCTGTTCAAAACCTATCCCATTTAGCACAGTGGTAGTGCCACACAACACGATGGAGGGTGTCCTCAATGTGAAGGCGGGTCTTCATCTCCATAATGACTGTGTGGTGGTCACTCCTACTGTCATGGACAGATGCATCTGTGGCAGGCAGTTTGCTGACGATGAAGTCAAGTATATTTTTCCATCTTGCTGGTCCTCTCACCACCTGCCGCAGACCCTGTATGGCAGCTATGTCATCTAGGACTCGGCCAGCTCGGTCAGTAGTGGTGCTACCGAGCCACTCTTGATGATGGACATTGAAGTCCCCCACCCAGAGTACATTCTGCAACCTTGCCACTCTCAGTGCTTCTTCCAAGTGATGTTCAACATGGAGGAGCACTGATTCATCAGCTGAGGGAGGGTGGTACGTGGTAATCAGCAGGAGGTTTCCTTGCCCATGTTTGACCTGATGCCATGAGACTTCATGTGGTCTGGAGTCAATGTTGAGAGCTCCTAGTGCAACTCCCTTTCGACTGTATACCACTGTGCCACCACCTCTGCTGGGTCTGTTCTGCCGGTGGGACAGGACATACAGATAATGTCCCAGACACCATCCCTGGGTAAGATTTGATTCCATGAGGCTGTTGCTTGACTAGTTTGTGAGACAGCTCTCCCAACTTTGGCACTTGCCCCCAGATGTTCGTAAGGAAGGCTTTGCAGGGTCGACAGGACTGAGTTTGAAGTTGACATTTCCGGTGCCTAGGTCGAAGCCGGGTGGCCTATTCGGTCCATTTCTTTTAGGCTTTTTACTGGTTTGCTATAATGGAGTGGCTTGCTGGGCCAGTTCAGAGGGCAATTTAGAGTCAACCACATTGCTGTTGGTCTGGAGTCACATGTAGACCAGACCAGGTAAGGACGGCAGATTTCCTTCGTGAACCAGATGGGTTTTTACAATAATCCAACAAAAGTTCAATGATGACAATGAAGCCATTAAGTCCAGGTTTTTTATTTTATATCAGCCATGGTGGGATTTGAACCCGGGTCCAATGGCAATTCCAACATGCCAACACCTCCCCCTTCCTGGGAGGGTGGTGGAGGCAATTTCAATTGAGGTATTCAAAAGGGAATTGGGTTGCTATCTGAAAAGAAATAGCGTACAAGATTACAGGGAAAAGGCAGGGTAATGGGACTATGTCGAATGCACTTTCAGAGAGCCAGTGCAGACTCAATGGGCCAAATGGCCTCCTTCTGCACTGTAAAGATTCTGTGAAAGCAAGGGCTCTGACTGCCCTCTCAGGTGGACATAAAGGATCCCATGGCATTTTTTGAAGAACAGGGGAGTTATCCCTGGTGGCCTGGCCAATGTTTAACCCTTAGCTAACATCACTAAATCAGATTATCTGGTCATTAACTCGTTAATGTGAGAGCTTGTGTGTAAATTAGCAGCTGCTTTTCCTACATGACAATAGTGACTACACTTCAAAAGTACTTCATTTGTTGTAAAGTGCTTTGTGATGGCCTTTATAAATCCATGTTTTTCTTTCTTTGGTACCATGTAATACTGATGGGGTACAGTTGAAGTTCTTGGCTTTTGTGAAACTGTTCGTTCAGCTCAGTTGATAGCACTCTGGTTTCTTAGTCAAGATGTCATGGTTTCAAGCCTTTCAGCACCATCAAGACCTCAACTGCTTTGTGATCGAGGAGAAGGAAGAGAAGGGAAAGGGATAGAGTGAGGGATTACTGGCACATGGGAAGCTGAGCCTGTGCTTCCAGATAATACCTTGGAACAATGTTTAACCCGACGGACCTGAGGATAGAGACTTAAGGTATACCTCACATCTGCCCTCAGTGAAATCCAGTCACCACAGTTTTGCCCATTCACTTAATCTATTAATATCTCTTTATAATTATATACTTTCATCATGTGTTACAATGCCAACTATCTTTGTTTCATTGGCAAGTTTGGATATGCGGCTCTCTATTCCATCATCTAATAGGGTGAATAATTGAAAAGTGAAAAATCTGTTTGCCAATTAGAATGCCTGCTCATTATCCCCAACTGTCCATCCGCTCAGCCAGTTTCCTAGCTGGGTCAGTAATATTCCTTCAATTCCATGAGCTTCAACTTTTGCTGACAGTCTTTGATGAGGGACTTTATCAAAAGCCTTCTGGAAGTTCATATAAATAACATCCATTGACATTTCCCTGATCACTACTTCAATCACCTCTTTAAAAAAACTCAATCAATCAATCAGATTTGTTCCAAATCCAGGCTGGACCTCTTTGATCATCTAAACATTTTCAAGGTGTTTAGTCACCCTATCCTTAATTATAGACTCCAAATATTTTCCAGCAACAATTCCCTGGTTACTCTCACCTTTTTCCGAATAACAGATTGACATCTGCAATTTTGCAATCTAAAGGAACATACATACCTCCTTCCTTTGAAACCTTGAGATGGAAAGTTCTGGGGATTTGTCACTCTTTAGCGCCATGCATTGCTCCATTACTGCTATTTTAGTTACACTAATTTTGTCAAGTACCTGATTCAATATTAGTTCCCATGGTATTTCAGCATGCTGACCTCTTCCTCATCTGTAAACACTGTATACAAGGTCATTCAGAATGTCCGCCATTCCTTATTTTCATTGTAATTTCACCACTACCAGTTGTGAAGGGTCCACGTTGCTCCTGACCACCCTCTTGTTTTACCAAATGTAATTGTAAAAATGTTTGTGTCAATCCTGACATACCTTACAAGTTTCTTTCTGCAGCTTTTACCATGTGTATCGTTACCTTTTTCGGTTCCCATTTGTCAGGATTGGTGCTATTTTCATTCTTATACGTTTTCTTTCCACTTTTCTTCTGTTTCTTAACTCTTTAGTTGCCCATAGTTGCCTTTTCTGGCAGAGTTCTTGCTCCTTAGGGGTATAAATGGATTCTACATCACAAAATTCATTTTTGAACTCTTCCCACTGATCTTCTATTGTTTTATCCAATAATGGATTTGCCCAGTCTCACCTCATCAATGTCAGCCTTACCACCTAAATCTAATTAACGTTTCGAGTCTGAATGACTCTTCTTCAAAGCTGAAGGAGGGTCATACGGACTCGAAACGTTAACTCTGTTCCTCTCTCCACAGATACTGCCAGACCTGCTGAATTTTTTGAGCATTTTTGTTTTTATTTCAGATTTCCAGCATCGGCAGTATTTTGCTTTCAGCTTTTACCTGAATCTAGAATATTTTACAGTGGTGCAATCACTCAACTATCTTAATATCCATTTTGCAAGGGGTTGAATATAGGCCTTTCACTATCCACCCCCCATATACTGCAAGTTATGATTTAACTTCATGAGTTCTATTGCAAACATAGCAACCAGACAACTTTAAAAAAAAATGTCAGACCCCGAAAGGTTAGAGCGGGGTAACTTTCTAAATGTGGAAAAGCTAGAAACAGTGGAGGTTCAAATCCTTGACGTCCAGGTACAGAGATCATCAAAATGTCATTGACAGGTACAGAAAATAATCAGAGGCTAACAGAACGCAGGCAGCGGTGGTGGGGGGTAGGGTGAGTGAGTAGGAATCATGCTTCAGCTATACCAGACCCTAGTTAGACCACTCCTGGGAGTTACTTTGAACAATTCTGGGCACTGTACCTTAGGGCTTGGAGGGATTGCTGTGTAGATTTACCAGAGTCATACCTGGGCTCCAAGGGTTAAATTACAGGGACTGGTAAACAAACTAGTGCTGTATTCTCTGGAATATAGAAGATTAACATGTGATTTGACCAAAGTTTTCAAGATATTAAGGAGAAAAGATAGAGAGAAAATATTTCCCCTAGTTTGGGAATCTAGGAATGGGGCATGGGTTGGGGTTTGGGGGTGGAGTAGCACAATCTAAAAAGCAGGACTGAACAAAAAATGGTACATTAAATTTGGAACACTATCTCAAATGAAAATTGATGCGAGATCAATTGTTAATTTTAAAATTAAAGTTCATAGATTTTTGATATCCAAGGTGTTAAGTAATATGGGGCAAAAGTGGGCAGATGGGAGTTAGGTTGCACATTAGCCATGATTGTATTGAGTGGCAGAAGAGACTTGAGGCCCTAAATGGCCACCTCTTGCTACTATGTTCTTAGCATGGTGTACAATGAGTTGATCCACTACTATTGGCAATAGTAGTCCATAGTTGGATGATCTATGTTATTTCAGAATTGAGGGAGGAGTCAAGTAGAAAAAATGGCTGCAAGAGTACTGCATGGTACAGTGCTGGCTTGGGTGCTATGCCATCTCTGGGGTGCCATGGGGGTGTGTGGCTCTCCCAGATCATCCCAGTCTACTTTCATGGGAATATGTTTGCTTCTAGATGGGGTGGAGAGAGATGATTATCTGATCATTACCTACTCCTTCAGGAAGTGCCCACGTCCCTAAGTGTTTCTCCTACATCAGCCAGAAGCCGTAAATTACTTATTGACAGGCATGTATCCAGAGCTGCGTTACATGCTGGTTAGGTGGGGGTGGTATCACATATCTCCTCCTCCAGCAGGAGGCAACACCCTCCATCCTGAATCATTGGACTTGGGTATACTGGGCATCATTCCAAAGTTTGCAGATGACTCAGATGAGGATGAAGAGATCATGTGTGGCATGTGATACATTCCAATAAGCTGGAATAAGAGTTCTCTTTTCAAACTGTCTCCTTTTAAAATAATTCACAGGATGTGGGTCTTGCTGGCAAAGGCTGGCATTTATTGCCCATCCCTAGTTGTCTTTGAGAAAGTGAACTTTCTCGTACCGCTGCAGTGTGTGGTTTTCAAGTTTTTTAAAATAATTTAAAATTCGCATCCGTGTTCAAATTCCTCCATAGGCCTTGCCACTTTTCAACTCTGTAACGACCTCCTTCTCTACAACAGCCCAACAATTGTGTCCCTCCCAATCTGGCCTTGCGAATCCCGGCTCCATTATTCGTGGCTGTGTCTTCAGCTGCCTGGGCCCAAGCTTTGGAATTTATTTCCCGAGAGCTCTCTCCTCTTATGACGTCCTTATAACCTGCCACTTTGATCAAGCTTTTGGTCACCCATCTTCTGTTCTTCTTATAGGGTTGAATATCAAATTATCTTTGGAAATGACCCAAGCTGCTTCATAGGGCTATGTAAAAGGTGTTAGGGAAATGCAAATTGCTGCAGCAAAAGTATTCCCAAAGGGTTGTTAGGTGGAGTTTTCCATTTTGACCAAACTGCAATGAAGGAACAGTGACATATGCTCAAGCCAGGTGCTCAGGAACTTGGTGGTGATGATGGAGTCTCAAGCACCTATTGCCCTTGTCCCTCCAGGTGATGAATGTTGCGAGTTCGGAAGGCATTACTGAAGCAGTCTTAAGAGTTGCTTTATCCTGTAAATAGCACACACTGCAACCAATAATTACATGATACCAGAACATTGGGAATGCAAGTGGGTAGCAACACACGAAAAAATATCTAGCGTAAAACCCTAAATTTATACAATGGATTGGAATGGGTTTGAGCAAACTATTCTATTTTAAATGTTGGCTTTGGTTCTGGACTGACCCTGAAATTTGTGGTGAAGCACAGTGACTGAGTTGGAATTTCTCTCACAGCTGTTGAAAGACCGTGAATTGGGCCCAGTGGAGCTATTGATCTGTCCTCGTGACCCTTGGTCATGCTGCTGAATTCTGACAGTCTCAGATGCATCTTTAGTAAGTTGCAGGCCTCTCATTGCTGATAGATCAAGGCCCAACTCCTCATCAAATTACTCACTGGACCAAAAGTCACTGAACAGATGATGCATAGACCACAGCCAAGATAGGCTGATAATGGATAGCAGCTTTTGGAACTTGCCTAATGTTGGCCCCAGACACATCCTTTCCAACTCGGCCCCGATTAACCTGAGTCTTTAAAAAATCTCAAGAACTTATTATTCCAACTCACAAGCGTTTTCATGGAGATAAAGTGAAATCTGTGAATGCCAGTGACTTGAAATTTAAAAGAAAAAATAGGGAATGTTGGAAATACATCACAGTTCGCCAGCATCCAAAAGCCAAGAGACAACTTCACCAGCTGTGGTCATGAAGGCTTATGGCTGAAATGTTAACTCTTCTCTTTCCAATAGTGCTCAATGAATTGGAAAGCCTTTTAGAACTCGATCATCCAGTGCAAGAACATGTCAATTGCTGTTTTAGGAGCCTGAATTCTTGTACAGAGAATCACGTATTTTCCACTGAGACATTCAGCATAAACTCTCAAACACTCCCAGGGTAAGTACAGCATGAGGTTAGATACAGAGTAAAGTTCCCTCTACACTGTCCCATCAAACACTCCCAGGGCAGGTACAGCACGAGGTTAGATACAGAGTAAAGCTCCCTCTACACTGTCCCATCAAACACTCCCAGGACAGGTACAGCACGGGATTAGATACAGAGTAAAGTTCCCTCTAACACAGCCCCGAAACTGCCAACCTCGAAAAAGTGCCTGAAGTCTTCAATTTGCCATGTTAGTCTGAGCAAGGAATTGGACAAAGCTCACTATAATTCAATGCACACAGGTTCCTTACAATTGGGATTTTCACCCATATTAGCACAAGAACTTTCCACTGCCTTGGATAGCAGCTGGATGGTCTACTCTCAGATGTACAGTAAAAGATTCAAGTTGAGGACTGCAATCATTCAGCCCTTCAAGCTTGTTTCAACCATTCAATCAGATCTTGGCTGATCTGTATCCTTGTCCTTCCTGGTTCCATAATCCCCAAAATCGTTTCCTAACAAAAATATTTTGATCAGTGTTTTCCAGATTTCCATTCGCCTTTGTGTAAAAAGTGCTTCTTGACACTACCCCCAAATGGGCCTGCTCAAATTTTAAGGTTATGCAGTACACATGGTTCTGGATTTCCCCAGAGGAAATAGCTTCTCTCTGTCTATCCTACTGACTGCTTTAATCACCTTCAATACCTTAATTAGATCATTCCTTAATCATCTTTACTCAAAGGAATAAAAGTCAGAGTTTTATTTAATACTGCAGTCTTTATACTTCTTCTGTATTACTGACAAACTGCAACTGAGAGGGAGAGTGACAGCACATCACCAGAGCGCTTGCATGCTTTCTGCCTTATGAAACACATGGCACTACTGTGCCCACGTTTGTCACCCTGAGCGCCCAGGCTACATCTTAAGTGATGATCTACAACAGGCTTCATATTTTGTAACTGAAGTAATTTATTAAGCACATTCCACGTTAAAAGCTTAAACTGATAAACAATTTTCTGTACATTTATAACAGTCTTTATGAACTGTCGAGACACACGTACTTATTTCCACTGGAAAGTAGGCAGGGTTCAGAGGTTTCAAACATAATTACATGATATAATCATCGCATCCCAGCGCTTCCAGAGCAGTCGTACTGTCCCTTAACAGGGTCCACAGCTGTGAGCAGTAAGCATACTCGCAGAGTACAGCCAATGTCAAAACAGCTCCTTAATCCTCAGATCCTCGCATTCCTGCTACATGGTTCTGCAGCTGACAACTGAAAAAATTCCTTTGCAGTGACATACTGGGCACAGGACTTTTAAACAGGTCTTTAAATTAAAGCATTACAAAATATACACCTAAACACAAAGAAGACACCAACTGTGTGTGACTGCATGCCTTGTGTCTCAACGTGTAAAACACAAGCAGCTGAACCCCTTTCTCAGGGGGAGGGATAGAGAAAAAACACAGTACAGAATCTCAGCTTTGGCTGTGACAATGTTATATCCTAGATGCCAGTTTTCGATATACACATAAACCATAGAGGCAATACTTACAGGTAACTGCTTGTGCAAAGATAATGTTAGTTGAGATGTCTTAAAACAAAGCTTTCACTTTTACAAAATGTGTGCTCCAGTAAATCATAATGTTTCTTTTTGTTTGAAGGATGTGGGGAAGAGGAAGAAACATTTCTATATAATCTGAAGCTTGTCTGGCAGATAGGTAGCAGATGACCACGTCTGGTTAAAACACAAGGATATGGAATATGTACAAAAACAAAAGATATTCAACAAATACTTGGGCCAAGAACTGCACCTAACTATATACCAATAGGTGGGCGGGGTGGGGGGGGGGGGCGGGTGGAGTGGGGGTCAGAAGCAGCCTCTCTTATTAAATCAAGTTGTCTTCAAAATTCACTGGCTGTGTTACATAAATTAAAATTTCAACAGGGCTATTCTGCTTTTAAAAAATCTTTGAAAGGATCAGAGAAGTAATGTTAATGACCTGGGATGAGAATGCATTTTGCTTTAAATCACAGTAGTGACATTGGTTTGAAAGGGGAAGGGACACAGCAATTATGCATAAATACATGCTTTTCACAGTTAGTGCAATATAGCCCTCCATTAGTTTCAAGAACATTTGGGGAAAGAAAACAAAAATCCCATGAGAAGGTTCAAATAGGTTACTATACAATCAACACATGACGTTATATACAACTAGCTACATTCGACACAGCTCGAATTGCATGTAATCTTTGTATATAAGCAGCTAACACTTCTATTTACTGTTAGTAATATATATATAATATATATATAATATATATCATATATATATATATATAATATATAATATATATATATAATATATATATATATATATATAAAACCCCCTTTTCCAAAAAGCTCAAACTTTAGGAATTCATTCAATGCACTGTTTCCTTGTATAGAACATGCATCCATTTGTAATCTGAATGAAAGTGAGAAAGACATCCAAACTGAGAGGCCTCTTCACAGGTTTTGAGAGAATGATGCTTCCTAATACATACCGAAGCTTTGAGAAATTCTGCTTGTTGTTCTGGAACAATATGGCACCTAAACAAAGAAAGAAATGTCCCAACAAAATGACTTCTTCATCCCCTTTCCTCAGGGCAAAGTGCAAAGCGATACTGAATGAGCCAAATCCTTCCTCCAATCAAAGGTTTGGCAGCCTGTCCATTTAGAAGAACCCATTTCTGAAACACTTAGCTTTGGGAAACAGAGACTGCTCTTCTTTTCTGTACATAGTATGGCAGATGGCTAGGCTCCTCAAACACAAGTTCTGCTGTAAATGTCATTTCAGAATCCTCTGAGTAAAGGAAACACAGGGGCAGAGAAAGGGGGAGAGCAGGCGATGGGGCAGGGGGAGAGCAGGCGATGGGGCAGGGGGAGAGCACGCGATGGGGCAGGGGGAGAGCACGCGATGGGGCAGGGGGAGAGCACGCGATGGGGCAGGGGGAGAGCACGCGATGGGGCAGGGGGAGAGCACGCGATGGGGCAGGGGGAGAGCACGCGATGGGGCAGGGGGAGAGCACGCGATGGGGCAGGGGGAGAGCACGCGATGGGGCAGGGGGAGAGCACGCGATGGGGCAGGGGGAGAGCACGCGATGGGGCAGGGGGAGAGCACGCGATGGGGCAGGGGGAGAGCACGCGATGGGGCAGGGGGAGAGCACGCGATGGGGCAGGGGGAGAGCACGCGATGGGGCAGGGGGAGAGCACGCGATGGGGCAGGGGGAGAGCACGCGATGGGGCAGGGGGAGAGCACGCGATGGGGCAGGGGGAGAGCACGCGATGGGGCAGGGGGAGAGCACGCGATGGGGCAGGGGGAGAGCACGCGATGGGGCAGGGGGAGAGCACGCGATGGGGCAGGGGGAGAGCACGCGATGGGGCAGGGGGAGAGAACGCGATGGGGCAGGGGGAGAGCGCGCGAGCGAGAGAGATAGATTCTTGGGGTGTTGGTGGGGGGGGATGAAGGGGGGAAACGCATAATGTACTGTACTGATAGCTTGCTGGCTTCAATCTATCCACATCCACAGAAACCAGGTCACCACAACCAAACATGGCTCTTTGAGCATAGTCATCTTCAGGCTCCATATAGCCAATATCCAGTAGTAATTCCAGCCCCTGTGGAACAAACATAAGTACAGGTTGTGAGTATTTGGTTTCAATTGATCAACCCCTCTCCCCATATTTTATTTCTTTCCATTCCCGAGTGCAAAATCTAATTGGGCACTCCAGCGTCACAATGAGTGAGTGCTGCATTGTCAGAGATGCTGTCTTTCAGATGAGACAAATTGAGTTCCCATTCGCCCTTTCAGGTGGATGTAAAAGATCCTATGACAGTACTTGGAAGAAGAGCTGGCGAGTTCTCCCAGGTGTGCTGGCCAATATTTATCTCTCGTTCAACAACACAAAAACAAATTATCTGGTCACTTTCACATTGCTGTTTGTGGGATCTTGCTGTGCACAGACAGGCTATTGTTTTTGCTGCATTACAACAGTGGCTAGGCTTCAAAAAGTACTTCATTGGCTGCAAAGCACTTTGGGATGTCTTGAATTTGTGAAAGGCGCAAGTCTCTCTTTTATTTCAAATGATTGCAGGTCTATTAAAAAAACCAGCATGTTTAATGTACACAGCAGTGTGTTTATGAGGTCCAAGTCAAAAGTACTGCACAGTATGTTCACGAGCAAGTGTGCGAAAGCATACGCAAATGAGCATGTGAGCAAGGGTGCATCTGTGTGTTCCCATACACCCACATAGTTGTATTGGTCTTTGTGAAATAGTGTAGAGAATGGATTGGACATGCCATAGGCCCTGTTTGGACAATCTGATAAGTATGATGGATGGAAATATGCGAACATGGGTGTGCCACTTTCACTTTGCACAAATTGTAACACTCAAATTTCTTAATTCTCCCCAACAGAGATTCTCCTGACCAGCTTCTCCACTCCCCACCCTATATCCCAAAATCGCTAACAGGAACTATAACAGCATTAAATTCAATGGAATTCCTAAAAGAGAATTGCTGCACGGTTTTATTCCACACAGTTGGCTGGATTTGTGCAGTTATAATCATATTAACACAGGTATGTACATGATAAATTGAGGTGTCAGCCCACACTCACCTGGTAAGACTCCCAGTGTTTATTTGTATTCTTTCATGGGGTGCCAGTGTCGCTGGCAAGGCCAATATTTGCTGCTCATCCCTAAATGCCCAAGTCGAGAGGGTTCAAGTTCTATAATCTAGGCTAACACTCTAGTTTGGAATGTAGGAGCTCTGCATGGTCAGATGATCAGGGGAAGTTAAAAGATCCTGCTATGTTTTTGGATTCAGCAGTGGGCATATTTCCTGTAAGCAGACCTCAGATCTCTTATGAAGCAGAGTGTACTGGGTAAACATTCTGGGAGCCAAGAAAACCCTAGTCCCTGTACTTATTTACAGGAAATTAGCGGATATATCATCACCAAATGCTTACATCTTTCAGAAGATTGAACTACGTACTCTGCCTGGAAACAAACCCACAGATGATTGGTTGCTGAGATAACAGAAAACGATAGAAAAACTCAGCAGGTCTGGCAGCATCTATGGAGAGAGAAACAGTCATACAGACTCAAAACGTTAACTCTGTTTCTCTCTCCACAGGTGCTACCAGGCCTGCTGAGTTTTTCTATCATTTTGTGTTTTTATTTCAGATTTCCAGCATCCGCAGTATTTTGCTTTTATCTCGATGATTGGTTGCTGCCTGATTAGCAGAGAACCCTGTACTTGCCTTAGATACATGACCCAAATGTTTAGAGAGTGGAGACAGTAGCATCTCTGCTCTCTCAGGCTTACAATGGAATTTTATATTTCTACTCTTTTGGAAGTTGTTTGAGACTGTCGCCACCAGAAGTCCCATTCCATTCACACTGCAGAATCACTCTCCATTTACAATGTAGTACTGGTGTGAAGTTGAAACTACCTCTACCTCAAAGCCAAGCTGAACATAAATATCCTCAGCACCCATAAGACTCCCCAGCTCTAGCTGCTGAATCCTCAAATTTCTCCATTTTCTCTCTTATCCACCCTTATTCCCTCCCAGACTCACCTCCTACTCCCTTGACCCTTCTCCCATGAACTGCTAACCACCCTGACCTCCATATTAGTTATTAACAGCTCCCTCCCTTCAGTTACTGTCCTCCTCCCCTTCAACCATCACCCCCTCAACCCACCTTGTCCTTATAAACTACCGCCCCATCTCCAATCTCACTTTCCTCTCCAAAGCCCTTGAACGTGCTGTTGCCTCAAATCTGTTCTCGGCTTTCCTGCTGCTCTATATTTGAATCCATCAGGATTCACTCGTCACTGCAATGAAATAGCCTCCCAAGTCACAAATGACATCCTATGTGACTGTACTAAACTATGCCTTGTTCTTCGTGGCCTGCCTACAGTTTTTGACAGATTGACCACATCATCCTTCTCTAGTTCCTCTCCACCATCATCCAGCTGGGAGGGACTGCACTCGCCTGCTTCCATTTCTATTTATCCAGCGGTAGCCAGAGTATTACTTGTAATGGCTTCTCTTCCTGCTCCCGGCATCGTTAGCTCTGGTGACCCTAAATTCTCTCCTTGACCCCCTATTTCTCACCCACATGCTGCTCCTTGGCGACATCATCCAAATACATGACATCAAGCTCCACATGTGCACTGACAACATCCAGTTCCATCTCACCAACATCTCTCTCAATCCCTGATTCATCACTCTTTGTCCAACATCAAATACTGATGACCAGAAATTTCCACCAACTAAATATTAAGACTGAAGCCACTGTCTTTGGTCCCTGTAACAAACACTGTTCCCTTGCCACCAACTCCATCCTTCTCCCTAGTCACCATCTGAGACTGAAACAGACATTCGCAATCTTGGGGTCACATCTGACCTCGAGATGAGCTTCTGACTACATATGTGTCATCACATGTGCTGCCTACTTTCACCTATGTAGCATCATCAATCTCTGCCCTAGCTCATCTCATCTCCCACTGAAGCCCTCAGCTATGCCTATTAACTCTAGACTTGAATATTCCAATGCTCTCCTGGCTGGCTTCCATCTTCCACCCTTCATAAACTTGACCACGTCCAAAACTCCTGACTACCAATATCCTAAGTCACACTGGATCTTGTTCACCCATCAACCCAATACATGCTGACCTACATTGGCTCCCACTTAGTGCCTCTATTTTAAAATTCTCATCCCTTGTTTTCAAATCCCTCCAAGGTCTTTCCCATTTCCCATCTCTAGCCTCCTCCTGTTCTACAACCCTACCATCTCCATGCTCCTCTAATTTCAGCCCCTTGCTTATCCCTGATTTTAATCGCTCCACCTTTATCAGCCGTAACTTCAGCTGCCTAGGTCCCAAGCTCTGGAATTTCCTCCCAAATTTCTCTCCCCCCTCTATTCTCCTTTTAAAGACACACCTTAAAACCTACCTCTTTGACCAAGCATCTGCTCTAATATGTGGCTTGGTGTCAAATTTTGTTTGATGATGCTCCAGTGAAGCACTGTGGGATGTTTTACTACGTTAAAGGCACTATAGAAATACAAGCTGCTGTCGATGGAGCAAATGGGCTGTGCCAGATCTATGCAGAGTGTTTGGGGCTGAGTGCAAAGGCAAGAGAGCAAGAGGGGGAACTGTGATATAAATTTTATGTAGAAGCCTAATCACGATGTTTAGGAAGCCTGGGACACTAACCACGCAAACTGCTTATAAGTAACAATAGAAACTAGCTTCAGCAAGCAAAATCTTTTGAACTTATTCAAACCAAAAAAATAGCCAACTGCAAATTTTGCAATTTGTAATAAATGAAAACTAATACTAAACAAAATAGTTTGGGCCTGAGGTATTCAGGGTCCCACACACACACTGTTCCCAGCTGCTTCAAATAGCCAGTATTAGTGCATCAAGCTGATAAATGAGGAGTGCTCTTTTAGAAAAAAAGATTTCTTTTCCCAGATCTAATACATCTGGAATGCCACGTTCCGAAATGCAAGTTTCCTAATTGATGACTTTGATGTTGAGGCCTTTTGCCAGCTTAGGAGTTAGGGCTGAATGGATGAGCAGCAGTCTGGCTGAGAGCATTGAAACAAGGGCACATGATCCTTGTATCAGAACGTCAACTCCTCTCAAGGCTTTCTTTTAAAAATTCATCCCAGAACTCACACAGTGAACAAAGAACCTTTCTGTTTGCTGACAGATGAAACCCTGTGTAGTTTTACACCTTCACCATTTTCAAATACAGCTGCCACTAACACTGACATCCCTCATTCACGGCACTGGAGGTTGCGTTCAACACAAAACCACAAAAGGTTACATCCTCCAGGTGTGTCTCTTTATAAATTCATGGTTTGAGAACTCCCTATTAGCTCAGCTGGCAAATGTCTGACCTGGTAATGAACTGCAGAGAGTTGAAAAGACCCCGGTCCCAACTATTTGCAGGATCACAGCCAGGGTAGCAATAGGGATGCCTCAGACCATTTCCTTGCACTAAGTAAAAAAAAAAAATGGGGGGTGGGAAGGAGGGAAAAGGTGGAACTCAACCAAGGCTTCCAATCTTCAGGGGCCTCCTAATGGAAACGTGTCAGATCGGGTGCCCTATACAGTAAAATTTCCAACCAATTGTTGCTGAGCTTTGCACATCCAGAACGTCAGCTGATGCTCATAAAAGTGAAGCCCAACAATTATATTAATAACATCCCAGAAATACCAATCTCTTCCGAACAGTACAACACTAACAACTAATGCCTTCATACCTGTGCCCTCAGCAACATTTCAGTGTTAGCATTTTCGCCTCTGACTCAAATGTTGTGGGCTCAAATCCCACTCGATACTTGGTCACATATCCTAGGCTGATACTCCAGTGCAGTACTGAAGGAGTGCTGCGCAGTCAGAGGTGCTGTCTTTCAGAGGAGATGCTGCACCGAGACCCTGTCTGACCCCTCAGGAAAGATGGCAGTGCACTTTTTAAAGATGTTTTTTCCCCTCAACCAACATCACAAAAACAAATTATCCACTCATTATCTTAACGCTGCTTGTGGGAGCTTGCTGTGTGCAAATTGGCTGCCATATTTCCTACAACAGTGACTACACTTTAAAACTATTTTATCTGCTGTAAAGCACTTGGGGATTTCCTGAAAGACTTGCATTTCTAGAGCGCTTTTCATGACTGGAGGACATTCCAAAGTACATGAAAGCCAATTAAATACTTTTGAAGGGTAGTCATTGGTATAACTCAAAAAACAAAGCAGCTAATTTGTGAACAACAAGCTCTCTCAAACTGCCATGTGAGAATAACTACCATCAGTTTCAGCGAATGTTAGTTGAGGGACAAATATCAGGCAGGACACTGGATGAACTCCCCTTTCTCATCTTCAAATAGTGTCATGGGATCTTTTACGTCCACCTGAGAGGGTAGATGGCATCATGGTTTAACCTCTCATCCAAGCACAGCACCTCCCAACAGTGCAGCACTCCCTCAGTACTGTGCTGGAGTGTCATTTAAATTATATGCTTAAGTCTCTGAAGTGGGACTTGAACCCACAACCTTCTGGCTTAGAGGCCCACAGCTGACCTTTGAAAGGTAATATAAAAATGTAAGCTCTCTCTTTACCACCTGGAAGCTTTGATCTATTCTAAGGTAAAAGAAAGCGGTCCACACAGTTGAGCCTTCAATTTGTGAAACATTGCTTTTGTGAATCATTCCATATTTTGAACAGTCCAAGACTTGACTATTTTATTCAGCAAATATGTAGGTGCTGCTTCAGTGAACTGCCCTTGCCTCTAAAATTTCAAAAGGGCCAACAGCGCTATTAATATGGCTCCAAGTGCAACTTTTAAGAGAAGGCCTTTGCAAAATCATGAAATTAGACTGAAATCATCCCCCAAGTGGAATTAACAAGTCTGTGGTAACACCGCAGACACTGCCTGTACTATCTGCACACTGCTAGCAGACAAACCCAGCCCTCTCCTTCCCCACTTATGAATGCAACCGTTAAGGCCTATGCTATAATGGCCAGCCTGGCACTAGATCAGCTTTGAAGGTGATGCGATGGAAAATGTACTCATTTATTGCTGGCTATGAAATTCTGCACTAAAAGATCAAAGTCGAGATGCAAGGTGGGATAAGAACTACATTTTTGCAGGCCTGTGATAAAATAATGCCTTTTACTATTATTTTTATTGGCTATGCTTTATCCTTTGAACTTATTTTTGGCTGGTAATTAATTGGGCAAGAATCCATACCCTAAAGAATATACACAAAAAGAGAGAAAATACTGTCCCAGTGTTTCAGCAGTGAGATTTTAAAATAAATTGAAGTTTATTTTGATAAGGGACCATATTGTTAATCTCACAAGCAATGGCAAAGAGGGGGCAGGCTCAGTGCTTGGAGAAGGCCTCAGGTCAATGATGTGGGCAGTTTGCCTTTCTTCATTTTAGCACTTATCACAGGCAGCACAAGATGGCCCTCAGGAGGAGCCCTACAGCTCTGTGTGGCTCAGGTCTTTAAGTGAAGATTCAAAGCAGGATGGTCTTGTAGAAATGTCTAAGTTTTCCATGGTAGTTTTAGGAGTGATGTCAAATGGAGCCTGCTTCAACTTTGAGAGAGGTGAAACTTGTGGTTAAGACTGTGGCTTGGAAAAGACATTCTATTAGCAACCTGGAAAAGTCTATGTCTGGAGACAGGGTTACGAATAATGCAAAGGACAAGAGGGGGCTCTGCTCAGGTTGTTCTGAGAAACGGTTGAATTATCTGCCAAAAAATAGTCAGGAAAAGATTGAAATTGGACCACAAAATTAACTTTACCTCGAAGCTTGGATGTGGTGTGCCAGGCAGACTCCTGTGCTTCATAAGCTCTGGATATCATTTTCCTACTCCTCCCGCATTCTCCACCACACAGGAAGCAGGAGACAGAAAAAGAGCTTCCTGTTGCAGATAAATATCCTAAAGACCATTTTATTCCTCAAACCTTAGATCTCGGGCTGAGGCTTATCGAACAATAAGGAGAGAATTATGAGGAAAGCAATAGTAAAGTTGGTTTATGTGCAGGGAATTCTCACTAACAAACCTTACATTGGGGGTTCCACAAGTAACTGCTGTTATCCAATCTTTTTCTTTGCGTAGGGCAAACTCCAGAAATATGGAAAATTACTGGCAGTGTAGCCCTTCATTGGCTATGTCTACAAAAGGACGTCGACGAAAGTTTTCACTTGGCTCGAATTGAGATTTCTGTGTTGACAAGAACCCTGAGCTGGTAGAATATGACAACGCTGACTGGATTGTCATGTAAGCCATGCCTCTAGACTGTGTGTATGAAGAGGGTCCTGCAATATTTGGCTGCATCAACAGACATGATTGTGAGCACCTGAAAGTGAAGGAAGACTAAAAGAGAACACTATGCACTGGTACCTACAACCCTGGAGTCTGAATCATTCATGGAGCCACTTGTCTGCATCAAAGTAAGCTCATGACTTGTTGTACGAGGCTACCCCCTCTCAGTAAATTGCCTGATCGAATTGAAGCAATGTCGTCAACTGGAACTTTATTTCTTTAAGAAGTCTGCTTAGGAATCTGATTCCTATCAGAGAGATACTGCTAAACCTTTTGGGGGCCACAAAATAGTACAAACATAATCCTTCCTTTCCTGATCAACAGAAATGATCTCCCCCCTCCTATAACCCTTCAAGATCTGTGCACTCCTCTAACTCCAGTCTTTTGGGCATCCTTTATTTTCATTGCTCATCTTTTGGCAGTCTTGGTTTAAGGTGCCTAGATCCTAAGCTCTGGAATTGCCTCCCTAAACCTTTCACCTCTGTATCCTCCATTAAGACTCTCCTTAAAACCTAGTTCTTTAACCCAAATTTTAAAAACAAATCTAACTTAATATCTCCTTATGCAGCTCAGTGTCATTTTGTTCTTTGATAATGCTCCTGCGAAGCACCTTAGGGCTATTTACTGTTAAAGGTGCTATATAAATGTAAGTTATCATTACACTGCAAAAGATAGACGGCTGGCTCAAAATGTAAGAGACAATCGGTGTCAAAGACCTAGTCTCTTCAAGACCAATACTACGCTGGTCTGACCAACAATTCCTGTGAAACGTAGTGAGTTTGTAATGAAAACCAAGCTGCACGAGGCTCTTTCCAAAAGGAATGGGCTGAGAAGCCAGGTTGAAAGTGATACAATACCACATTGTACTTGGAAGAACATTAAAGGCATTGACCATGGTTAGCTCACATCTTCACTTTGTGCAGTTTTTGAAACCTGAGACTGTTTTAACCATTAATTTCACCTATGAAATGATACAAACAAATGACATAAAAGTGGACAAGCCTTCAATGAAAACACAATAAAAACATTACCAAATAGGGGCAAAGACAGGTCTCCTCTACATTGGAGAGACCAAACGCAAACTGGGCGACCGTTTTGCGGAACACCTGCGGTCTGTCCGCAAGAAAGACCCAAACCTCCCTGTCGCTTGCCATTTTAACACTCCACCCTGTTCTCTTGCCCACATGTCTGTCCTTGGCTTGCTGCATTGTTCCAGTGAAGCCCAACGCAAACTGGAGGAACAGCACCTCATCTTCCGACTAGGCACTTTACAGCCTTCTGGGCTGAATATTGAATTCAACAACTTTAGATCTTAAACCCCCCTCCCCCCATCCCCACCCCGTTTCTTTTCCCCCCCCCACCCGCCTTTTTTTTCAATAATTTATATAGATTCTTCTTTCCCCACCTATTTCCATTATTTTTAAATCTAAAACTAAAACCTTTAGTCTTTCCACCCCACCCCCACTAGAGCTGTACTTTGAATATCCTGTCTTGCATTCTTAATTAGCACTTTTCTCAGACAAAGACCACCACCTTCAACACCTCTTTGACCCTTTTGTCTCTGACATCTTTTGATTATCTGCTCACACCACACCCTCAATGTGTCTCTTCCCCCCCACCCACCTTAAACCAATTTATATTTCTCCCTTGTTGAAACTATGCTTCAGTTCTGCTGAAGGGCCATGAGGGCTCGAAACGTTGACTGATTTCTTCTCCGCCGATGCTGCCAGACTTGCTGAGTTTTTCCAGGTAATTCTGTTTTTATTTTGTTTTGGATTTCCAGCATCCGCAGTAGCTTTTAGCTTTTTGTTTTTAGCAAAGACAAACTGCCGCTTTAATGTCAGAACGCAAGGTTGGGAAGCCTCATGCTGATGACATCAGAGCAACTTAAAAGATCAAAGGGAACGGTCACCCACGGAAGAACATCTTGTCCTTTGCAATTCCACTTCTCTCCGACCTTTCCCCTGGTTTGCAGAATGTTGCATCAGCTTTACCTATTCCCAGTGTGCAGATTGTCAAGAATGAATAAACAATTTTTTTTCATCCAAAGGCACAATATGTTCTTGTATGGTCCTATGTCTATTGTGTACTGTTTTCATTGGAGCCTCCATAGTGTGAGTGGTGATTTTGAATATGTGCTATAAAGACAACTCCAAATACACAAAACACTTGCAATAAAAATAACAAACACATTGAATGGTGTTCACCACACATGGAATAACCTCAGGCTACAGACATGTAACCACATCTGCCTCTTTGACAGGGAGAAGCTCAACCTTACTTGGCATATTTGCCAAATAGAATCGCTACAGTGGCCCTTCCATCTGGTTCAGAGGAGTGTTTAAGGCATCAAACCAGGTAATGAAAGGCACTGATTTCTGGCCAATCACATCTCCTGGGGTTCACTGGTTAATGAACTAACTTAGTTGAAGAACAACTATTTGCAGTCAGAGAAACCAAAATGCAAGGCTTTTTCTATGTTTTCCAGTTACAGCACAATTCAGGAGTGGCAGGTTATCATATGGGAACAATTTTAATCAGGTTACAGCAATGAAAATGAATTCAACAGCAAGGAATGAAAAATTCATTCTTAGCCAAAAGCTGTCACGAATTATGTTCTGAACTGCATACTATTTCCTTTGACAGCTGAGAAAGGAGTGTGGAGTGCAGGCAATAGTGTTGAATTGGGACTGCTAAAACTGAAGCTTCACTTTCTATGAAAATGTATATAATTGCAACCAAGGCCCACATCGGTTTCTGTTGGAATGCAGTGCGCTGTGCAGAACTACCACCCATATCCTTAACAAGACTAAAGTTCATCTGGCCAAAGGAAAAGACTGTACATAAGTTTCCAGGTGGCATATCGAATGCAGCCATAGGTGTGGGAAACTATCAGAGCCACCAGTTCAGTTTGCTCCATTGGAAAAAGAAATACATTCAAGAGCTCATTTAGTAAAGGCAAAGTGTAACAGATATACAGAGCAGGTGGAGTTGTATGGAGTTAGCCGATTGTGGTCAACAGGAGGGAAATCAGCCAACGTTTCCATTCTCCCTTGTTATCCAATGAATTCTGCCTGGAAGTACTGCATGGACATCAGTGGAGGACGGAAGCAGACTCAGCTGCCCACTGCCTTCACACAGAAAGGATGGTCAACTGGGACAGGTGACAGGGTCACCAGGGCTTGTGGATCTGCACTCTAGCATGAATACAGGAGGGCTGATAAATCAACCATTTGTATTTGACAGTTTAACACATTTGGGCTATGGCATTGATTTCACACAGGCTACGTAAAGAATTCTAGTGGATGAATTCAGTGGCTCTAAGAAATGTGCCAAGCTAAGTTCAAGGCAGCTCACCTTTGAACAACTAGAAATTCCTTTTGTGAAACTGATCCATTTTCTGTAATTGTTATTTTTTGATTTCCAATCTGCTTTAGTTTGTCTATCACTATGAGGCACTACACTCAGGAGCTTGGTTTGTTAGCATATAAGATTAAGAAATTTCAGAACATTCTACAGGCCAAAATTCAGTTTGAGGTCTGTGAAGTTATGAAAAAGCGTTGACCTCTTTAAAAACATACATCTTGTGTCAAGTAAAACTTGAGCTGTTCTTATGCATTAATATACATCGCTGTACAATACTGTGGCAACTTCTTGGAAGGAGGCGAATGAATAAAGTGGAGTTGCTCCATTGGGTACAGATAGTATTGACAGAGTTTATATCCCAAGTGATGCGAGAGTATCCTTAGAACCTCTATCAGCTTGCAGTGGTATCCTTCCTGCTCCAGGTCCTGAATTCACTTGTGTGCCACTATAAGACTGTGAGGATGCACAGGGGGTTCTAGTGCCCACATCTCCATTCACCGAAATACATGTAGCAGCCCAGGCTGCTTGTATTCCTGCTGCTTAGGGAGTTTCAGGGCCTCTGTATAAGTTTGGTTTCCTGATAGAGATCTATGGGAGCGGTATGCGCTTGGGGAAAGGGGGTGAGGTTGAGAGTGCCACCAAATAATGGGCCATTCCTGTGTGGTTTGGAGTTGATGGAGAGGAGGTGACATCAAACAGTACCATGCAGACTGGCATGTTGTAAAGAAACAAAGTGGAAGAACGCAAGACCAAAATAACAGGCATGTGGGCCAGAGAGCAAGCATTTTAAGAGGATAACTGAATTACAGCTAGGGTATATATCTACCTACTGTTAGCAAACATTTCAATCACATGTTTGCTATAGAGGTCTTTGTTCTCCTGAGAATAAGGTGAACATGTATGTTGTGACTATATTCATGTGAATTTATAGGTCACACATGGTCTTGCTGTCCTCCAGACAGCGAAGGTATAGATGAAGACACGACCAGAACATGGCAGTAATTAAGGTCTAGAATCACTTTGGAGCTAGGCTGTCAGGAACCAGAATTAATGCAGGTAGCATTCATAACAGAGCAGTCAACAGTGGGCATCCTGGATCTCAGTACCATGAGGTTGAAAGCCGGTGGAGTAGAGTGGAGGATGGAAAGGACTTTTGGAGTGTCATGGGGAAGGAGGAAGAGCAGGTTATACAGATACTACTTAAGATGCGTGGCAGGTCAGATGATCGGTCAGAATATAAAGAACGGCAGAGAATGACTAAAAGATTAATCAGGAGAGAGAAATTAGAGTATGAGAGGAAAGCTAGCTAGAAATGTAAAAATGGGTATCAAGGGTTTCTACAGGTATTTAAACAGGAAAAGTGTAAATAAAGTGAGTGTTGGTCCTCTAGAGAGAGAATGGAGGGTTAATAGTAATAATTAATGAACAAATATTTTGCTTGTCTTCATTATAGAGGACACAAAAAACATTCCAGTAATAGCCGTAAATCAGGAGGCAGAGGGGAGAGGGGAACTTGGTGAAATTACAATCACTAGGAAAGCAGTACTGAGCAAACTGATGGAGCTGTGGGCTGGCAAGTCTCCGGGTCCTGATAGGCTTCATCCTAGGGTCTTAAAAATGGCGGTTAATGAGGTAGCAGATGCGTTGGTGTTAATTTTCCAAAATTCGCTAGATTCTGGAAAGGTTCCATCAGACTGGAAAGTAGCAAACCTAACCCCTCTATTCAAGAAGGGAGGGAGGCAGAAAACAGGAAACTATAGGCCAGTTAGCTTAATGTCAGTAGTGGGGAAAGTGTTAGAAATTATCATTAAGGAGGTCATAGCTGGGCATTAGAAAAATTCAAGATAATCGGGAAGAGTCCGCATGGTTTTATGAAAGGGGAATCATGTTTAACCAATTTATCGGAGTGCTTTGAAGGAGTAACATGCTGTGGATAAAGGGGAGCCTGTAGACGTACTGTACTTGGATTTCCAGAAGGCATTTGATATGGTGCCACAACAAAGGCTATTGTGGAAAATAAAAGCTCATGGTGTAGGAGTTAACATATTAACAATGATAAGATTGGCTGGCTGGCAGGCAGGCAGAAAATAGAGTGTACACATAAATGGGTTTTTTGCGGATTGGCAGGATGTGACGAGTGGAATCCCGCAGGGGTCTGTGCTGGGACCTCAATTTTTTACATTTTATATCAATGACTTAAGATCAAGGGAGTGAAGACATGGTAGCTAAATTTGCAGATGACACTAAGATAGGTAGGAAAGTATGTTGTGAAGAGGACATAGGGAGGTTGTAGATGGATATAGATAGGTTGAGGGAGTGGGCAAAAATCTGGCAGATGACGTGTAATGTGGGAAAATGTGAAGTTGTCCACTTTGGCAGGAAGAATAAAAAAAAGCAGAACATTACTTAAATGGAGAACGACTGTAGAATTCTAAGCTGCAGCGAGATCTAGGTGTGTTAGTACATGGGTCCCAAAAATTAGTTATTTGCTGTATCTGCATACTAAGGCTAATGGGATGCTATCCTTTATTCAAAGAGGAATTGAACATAAAAGTAAGGATGTTATGCTTCAGTTATACAGGGCATTGGTGAGACCACATCTCAAATAGTGTGTGCAGCTTTGCTCTCCTTATTTAAGGAAGGATGTAAATATGTCAGAGGCAGTTCAGAGAAGGTTTACTAGACTGATACCTGGAATGGGGAAAGGTTAGACATACTGGGCTTGTTTCCACTGGAGTTTAAAAGAGCGAGGGGTGACTTGATTGAAGTATTTAAGATCCTGAACAGTTTGACAATGTGGACATGAAAAGGATGTTTCCTCTTGTGGGTGAGTCCAGAACTAAGGGGCACTGTTTTACAACTAGGAGTTCCCCTTTTAGGACAGAGAATGAGGTGAATTTATTTTCTCTGAGGGTTGTGTAACTTTGGAACACTCTGTTCTGTGGAGGCAGGGTCATTGAAAATTTTAAGGCGGAGGTAGATAGATTCCCTTGCCTAACAAGAATCTAAGGTTATCAGAAGTAGATGGGAATGTGGAATTCAAAACACAAACAGATCAGCCATGATCTTATTGAATGGCAGAGCAGGCTTGAAGGGCCAAATGGCCCTCTTGACCTCCCCGCTCCGATACAGAACTCTTTAAACAAAGAACGCAAGTTCACACCCTGAAACGCCCAAGAGCCACACACACGTAACCACAGTTGGGGGTGGGGGTGGGGCTGGTGGTGGTGGCGGTG
This sequence comes from Cetorhinus maximus, assembly GCF_964194155.1. Lineage (NCBI taxonomy): Eukaryota > Metazoa > Chordata > Chondrichthyes > Lamniformes > Cetorhinidae > Cetorhinus > Cetorhinus maximus. The sequence continues at coordinate 69,522 of NW_027596370.1, forward strand.
GCAGGGGGGTTGCTGGTGGTAATGTCATTGGATCCGCAATCCAGAGGCCCAGGCTAATATGCTGGTGACATGGGTTCAAATCCCACCACAAAAGCTAGTGGAAGTTAAATTCAGATTAATAAATCTGGAATTGAAAGCTAGTCTCAGTAATGGTGATCATGAAACAACTGTCCATCATAAAACTCATCTGGTTCATTAATGTCCTTTTGGGGAGGGAATCTGCCATTCTAGTCTGACCTACATGTGACTCTTAACGGTCTAGCAAGTGACTCAGTTGAATCTATCCGCTAGTAATGTGACTTTGACAGTAATGTCAAAAAGGAATTAAACCAGACAGACCACCCGATATCTACCTAGGCACCGGAAACGACGAGCAAACCTAGCCCCGTCGACCCTGTAAAGTCCTCCTTATTAACATCAGGGACGGGGAAGTCTTCTGCCAAAAGTGGGAGAGCTGTCTCACTGTAAGAGCTGTAAGGTATGACTTGGTGGGTATTACTATGTCCTAGACACCACCATCGCCATCCCCCGGTATGTCCTGTCCCACTGGTAGAACAGATCGAACAGAGGTGGCTGCGCAGTGGTACACAGTCAGCAGGGATAAGCCCTGGGACTCAACATCGACCCTGGACCCAGTGAAGTTTCATGGCATTGGGTCAAATATGGGCAAGGAAACCTCCTGCTGATTACCACCCACCGCCCCCAATACCCAACCCCTCAGCTAATGAATCAGTGCTCCTCCATGCTGAACATCACTTGGGGGAGGCACTGGGGGTGGCAAGGGTGTAGAATGTTCTCTGGGTGGGGAACTTCAATGTCCATCACCAAGAGTGGCTCGGTAGCACCACTACTGACCAAGCTGGCCAAATCCCAAAGGACATAGTTGCTAGACTGGGGAGGGAACCAAGGGGGAAAAACCTACTTGATGTCATCCTCACCAATCTACCTGTCACAGATGCATGTGTCTATGACAACATTGATAGGGGTGACCACCACACAGTCCTTGTGGAGACAAAGGTCCCCTTACCTAAGGAAATATATACTGGCATTGGAGACAGTCCAGAGAAGGTTCACTAGGCTGATCCCAGGAATGGAGGGATTGTCTTATGAGGAGAGGTTGAGTAGGTTTGGCCTGTACTCATTGGAGTTTAGAAGAATGAGACACATTGAAACACATAAGATTCTTAGGGGGTTTGATAGGGCAAATGCTGAGAGGTTGTTTCCCCTTGTGGGACAGTCTAGGACCAGAGGGCATAACCTCACCGTAAGAGGGCACCCATTTAAAACAGAGATTAGGAGGAATTACTTCTCTTTAGAATCTGTGGAATTCTTTACCACAGAAAGCTGTAGGGGCTGGGTTGTTAAGTATATTCAAGGCTGAGATAGACAGATTTTTAATCAGTGAGGGAATCAAGGATTATGGAGAAAAGGCGGGAAAGTGGAGTTGAGGATTATCAGATCAGCCGTGATCTCATTGAATGGCAGAGCCGACTCAATGGGCTGAATGGCCTACTTCTGCTCCTACATCTTATGGTTTTCACATTGGGGATGCCCTAACTCATGTTGAATGGCACTATCACCATGCTAAATGATTTCAAACAGATCTAGCAACTCAAAACAGGCCATCCCAAGAGGTGCTGTGGACCATCAGCAGCAGCAGAATTGTATTCAACTATAATCTGATACTTCATGGCCTGGCATATGCTCCACTCTACCATTACCACCAAGCCAGGTTCAGCCCTAGTTCAATAAAGAGTGCAGGAGTGCATGCCAGGAGCAGAACCAGGCATACCCAAAAATGAGGTGTCAACCTGGTGAAGGCACTGGATACTGCAAAGACTATGGGTCCTGACAACATTCCGGCAATGGTACTGAAGGCTCGTGTTCCAGAGCTTGCCGCGCCCCGAGCCAAGCTGTTCCAGTACAGCTACAACACTGGCATCTATCCAGCAATGCGGAAAATTGCCCAGGTACATACATCCTGTCCACAAAAAGCAGGACAAATCCAACCTGGCCAATTACTGCTCCATCAGTCTACTCTCTATCTTCAGCCAAGCGATGGAAGGGGTCGTTGACAGTCAATGGGAATCAGGGAGAAACCTCTCTGCTGGTTGGAGTCATACCTAGCACAAAGGAAGATGGTTGTGGTTGTTAGAGGTCAATCATCTCAATCCAAGGACATCGTTGCAGGAGTTCCTCAGGGCAGTGTCCTCGGCCCAACCATTTTCAGTTACTTCATCAATGACCTTCCTTCCATCATAAGGTCAGAAGTGGGGATGTTCGCTGATGATTGCACAATGTTCGGCACCATTCGTGGCTCCTCAGATACTGAAGCAGTCCGTGTCCATATCCAGCAAGACCTGGACAACATCCAAGCTTGGGCTGACAAGTGGCAAGTAACATTCATGCCACACAAGTGCCAAGCAATGTCCATCTCCAACAAGAGAGAATCTAACCATCGCCCCTTGACATTCAATAACATTTCCATCGCTGAATCCCCCCCCATCAACATCCCGAGGGTTACCATTGACCAGCAACTGAACTGGACCAGCCATTTAAATACTGTGGCTAGCAGGTCAGAGGCTGGGAATTCTTCACAGCGTAATTCACCTCCTGAATCCCAAAGCCTGTCCACCATCTACAAGGCACTAGTCAGGAGTGTGATGGAATACTCTCCACTTGCCTAATGAGTCCAGCTCCAACAACACTTGAAGAAGCTCGACACCATCCAGGACAAAGCAGCCATTGATTGGCACCCCATCTACCATGTTAAACATTCACTCCCTCCACCACCGATGCACAACTGCAGCAATATGCACCACCTACAAGATATGCTGCAGCAATTCACCAAAGCTCCTTCGACAGCACCTTCCAAATCCATGACGTCTACCAGAAGGACAAGGGCAGCAGACACATGGGAACCCACCAACTGGAAGTTCCCCTCCAAGTCACTCACCATCCTGACTTGGAAATATATCGCCGTTCCTTCATTGTCGCTGGGTCAAAATGCTGGAACTCCCTCCCTAACAGCACTGTGGGTGTGCCTACACCACATGGACTGCAGTGGTTCAAGAGGCAGCTCACCACCACCTTCTCAAGGGCAATAAATGCTGGCCCAGCCAGCAACACCCACATCCCATGAACAAAAACAAGATTAAAAATGAAAAAATTACTGAAATCAAGATTGTTGTATAATATAGAACCTGTTATCCACCCCAAAGATCAAAATTTGGCTTTTGTCCATGAGTTGGCCTGTTTCAGCAATTCTACATTCAGATCATGCCATGAATTTACTCATAGCAAGTGTTTCTGGCATACTGCAGCTCACCTCATCAGGGATGCAGTTGTATATCTTAAACAAGCTATAAGACTTGCCTCAGTTTTGGGTCAGTTAATTCTGGGGTCTGTGAAGGCAAGCTACAGATAGACATCCCCAAGACTCGGCCAATGTATGAAGCGGGTCCAAACTGCTTTGGTGTTTAAGGAAGCCTTGTAAAATGCAGTGTGTGTGCCTGACAGCAAACAGAATCAAGACAACTTCCTATTTGGAACTCTATAATGCCCAAGGGTCTGTAACAAAAGGCTGAAGCTTTCTAACAAGGTATGTAGCAAACATGCCTGCAAAATATAAGGTCAGATGTTGACCACCTCCTCATTTCACTTGCAAAGCTGCCAGCGTTTCAGTTTGGAGCTGCTGCAGTACAATTAAATTTTATCACCCAATTGTTGTATTGGTACAAAAGATCACAAGCTGCAAGAAGCAGCAGAGATTTACTGCTGTGGGCATGCCTTTAGAGCAGACTCAAAGACCAGTCTGCACCATCCAACAATTAACCACTCACTCAAGCACACAAGTTAATCAGTGATCCAACATCTCTCAACTGATGTTAATCCAACTCATTCACACTATCACTCACTACCCCACCCCATGTTACCGACTGTAACTTTACTGGTGTTAACATAGATTCTCACACTATCACTGAGTAATCCCTCCCTGCAATAACATCCTCCCCAGCACATACTCTACTGATGTTCATCCAGCTCCCTCACACTGTCACTTAGTAACCCCTCTCCCCTCAGCACCGTGCTACTGACTGTATTTCTACTGATGTTAATCCAGCCCCCTCACACTGTCACTCAGTAACCCCTCTTCTCTCTCCCACCCCCCCAACTACACCGTGTTACTGACTATCTCTATTGATGTTAATCCAAGCTTTCTCAGTCACTCAGTAACACCTCTCCCAGTATCCTGTGTTACCGACAGTATCTCTACTGATGTTAATCCAGCTCCCTCACACTGTCACTCAGTAACCCATCTCCCCAATGCCCTGTGCTATTGACTGTATCTCCACTGATGTTAATCCAAGCTCTCTTTCACTGTCACTCAGTAACCCCTCTCCCCCAGCACCGTTTGTTACTGACTGTATCTTTACTGATGTTAATCCAAGCTCTCTCAGTCACCTCTCCCAGTACTTCTCTGAGTTACCGGCTCCACTAATTTCTCAGTCAGGCTCAGTAATTCTTAGCCAGAACATTGAAGATACTTTCTTTATGCGTTAATCCTAAAAAGGATGTTCCTCTAACTTGAGAATATTCAGTACCTTAGTTTATTTCTTTATATATTCTTCAAATTGGTATTTTACTCCTGTAGTGCACATCAAACAGGAAATACTCAATGTTATCACAGCAATGTTGGCAGGGAGCCAGGAGGAGGTTGGATCATTCTCAGCATAGCCAGATGTGAACCCAAGTTTAGCTGTTAATGGGTGCTGTGGAACTCAGATAAGGCGCACACACCTCTTGAGAAACAGCCATCTCGGAGCATTCCTTGCACAAACACTGCCTAATTCCAGAGCAACACAGGTACAGCTGCTTGGGACAAGGGGGACGGGGGCGCAGGCTCCTGTTCAGTGGACAACCAAGAGAGGGAGCAGTGAGAAAGATCTGGCAAGTGAAAAACTGAAATCGGGAGTACCTGCTCCAGGTAGTGGCCACGTATTCCGTTATCTGGAGATGTATGTATATGTCCTCGATGGAGAACGTGTTTCGTTCTGGTTACTTGATGGCACATTCAGGAAATCCCAGATCAGAATGGTATCGTCATGAGAACTACTGATGATCTGAAACTCATCAAACTGCAGTCGAAATACCCGGCCAGAGTGCTCCTGCAATCAAAGTCAATGACACGTCAATATACAGAAACAATCACTCCTGGAAATGAAAGAGGTTTGTCCCTTACAGTACTCAGGGACATTCTGATGAAATAGGACTATCCTTTACTTGACATCTGATTAATATCGTGACCTAATCCTTTCAGGACATTTTAAGAGTGAGAATATACCACCGATAATACCCAGGTTGCCAACATCACTTGTCAATACAGAAATGCAGGCTCCAGAGGTTAGAATTTTATTGCACAGAAGACAGCCATACAGACTTTTGTACCTGTGTCTATCCAGTTAGCCCCACTCCCTTGCTCTTTCCCTGTGGCATTGCAAATTTTCCTTTTCAAGTACATATCCAATGCCCTTTTAAAGTCACTACTGAATCTGTTTCAAACAATGCATATCAAATCATCAGAAATCACTGCTTACTACAACTCTCCTCATCTCACCTCAGGTTCTTTTGTCAATTATCTTAAAGCCGTTGCCTTTGGTTACCAACTCTCCTGACAGCGAAAAAAAGTTCCTCATTTTTCAAAACCCCTCAGAAACCAACTTTCATGGATCACAGGAGATGCCCATTGGAGGGGGAACAAGATCTGTCATGCTTGTCCCTTCCATTCAGTCCCCAGTGGAGGCAACTGCTACACTGTCAAGCATCAGTTAGGGGTTTCTCCCTGATGCAGCTCTCCTGATGACTTAATGCGATTCTGATGCTTCCCTCTGGTCCAATGTGCATTTCACTACTTTGATGGGTACTGGTATTTAAGCAGAGAGGAATAGGGGTACTGACACATGTTTGGACAAAGTTGCACAGGAGTTGTGTGTGAAGCCTCTCTAGATACAGAACGGCGAGGTGCAGTCACAGCAACTCTCCTGTTATTAGCAGGAAGCTCCGACAGCTCTTGTGGTGCTTTTCTTAACAAGTGATGGGTTCTCCACATCGTTCCAATGCTGGATAGGCTCTGGCATGAAACAAACCATCATCTTCCAGCCAGTGATCATAATTTATTTGGACTGTTCCAAACCCCTGAGCAAGTGTTAGTCTTTAACCTGTCAACGTGGCTATAATATTTTGCTAAACAGCAATCACCACTTCCAACAACTCTTAGCTTTACAAAAAAAAGTTGCTGCATATTGCAAGCTTTTGTTTAAAACTCTAAACTGCATCTACATGATTCGCTTTTACAAACATTTATTTCGACAGTGGTGGGGAGAATCAACCAGAGGAGAACAGTGATGCAGACATTAATTTTTTGCTGCTGGGTTTTGAGGTTTGAATCGAGCCCGGGCTAAAGGAACGCGAACTGCTTCTCTCAGCTTTGTGTGAGGGCCTTACATGCAAGAGTAAGGCCAATCAGAGCCTATTTAGGAGTGCAACCGTCACCCAAAATTACCACCAATTCACAAATTAAATGAGTAACTTTGCTCAGAGGTGACAGCCAGAGATATAAACACACAAGTCAGTTTGTCACAGTAGGGCTGCTATTCTAAGGCCGGGATTGGTGGGGTACCAAAGGCCTTTACACTGCATCTCACTGTACAATGCCCAATCTGGACCACTGTAAGGAGACAAATTAACCTGCATAGTTGGGCATAACACGTTGTGTGTGTGACTTCCCTAACAACTCAATGGGTTATAGATTGAGTAGCTAAGTCAGGTATGTTATACTGCAGAAAACCAGGAAAGGGATAGAATCAGAGCCAATCCTTACACACATTTATAAGTGTTTATTTACAGAGTTACACATCACAAGCATGCAACTCCTCACCCAACATAGTTTCAGTCTGTACCTATTTATAGGGGCACAAGTGAATCCCCAGTTAATACCCACCACCTGCAGACAATTAATATACAAGTAACAAGGTAGACTAGGAAAGTTCCAAATTCACTCGTTTCTGTGGGACTGGAATTAAGACCAGATTGGGTAAGGTTGGCAGGGCTTTTTCCCCAAAAGTATATCAGTTGGGTTTGTCTGGCAGCCTCTCAGTCACTTTCACTGCTTTTTATTTTTGCTGTTGAAGAGAATTCAAGTTCTCAAACAGCCTCAAAATGGTGGGATTTGAACTCATTCTCTGCATGATTACTCCAAGTCTCTGGGTTACAATTTCAGTATAAGAACCACTGCACTACCCAACCCATAATCTAGATTGCATAGTTCCGCAGTTCAAATGGTTTTGTTCAACCCTAAACTGTCATCAAATCATACATCACAGGAGGCGGCCATTCTGCTCATTGTGCCTGTGCCTGATCTGCGAGAGGGCTATTATCTGGTCCCATTGCCCCACTCTCTTTCCCCAGAGCCATACAACTTTTTCCCTTTAAAGTATTTATACAATTGCTTTTTGAAAGGCACAAATTGAATTTGTTTCCATCACCATTTTAGGCACTGTATTTGAAATCACAACTCTTTTCCAAAAAAAAAGAGTTCAATTACTCCACATGTGCTAGGAATTATTTTCCCCATGACTGAACATTGACAGCTTGGAGCAAGCCTCCCCATAGGCGGAATATTTCTAGGTTGGTAACTCTGAAGCGTGGATACGTACCACCAAAGTGCGTAGACATAAAGTACTTGCAGGAGCTCGAGGATCGAGAGCAGCTTGCAAGTCCCATACTTTGATTTTGCTGGAGGGAGAAACACAAATATTATCCTGAGAAATATTATATAGCCCTAGGGAACACTGAGTAATGAAGTGCCAAACTCGGCCACAATGCACTAAGGACTGCAAGATTTTAATTCCGACAGCTACGTAGGTGCATACCTACCCCTTCTACCCATTAATTTACTAATCACCGGATAAGTTTCACAAATTAGCGGAACGTGCTTGGGTGAGGCAGACGCCTGCCAATGTACCAAGCACAATGTAAAATGCCAGTCACGGCCCCCGAGTCAGAAGATCATGGGTTAAGGCCACTCCAGAGACTTGAGCACAAAATCTAGGCTGACACTACTGAAGTCTTTCGGATCAGACTTTGAACCAGGGCCACATCTGGCCTCTCAGGTAGGCATAAAAGGTCTCATTGCACCATTGGAAGAGCAACAGGGGAGATCTCCCTGGTGCCATGGCCAATATTTATCCCTCTACCAACATCACCAAAACAGATTAGTTTATCATTTATCTCACCGCTGGTTGTGGAATGTTGCTGTACACAATGTGGACATAATAAAGCCACGAAAGATGTTAAGTAAAATACAAGCTCTTGTTTGTGCGTTTGATTCTGGGAAGCTTTAAGGCATATATTTACAATGCAGGGACACTGTTAAAGGTTACACAAGAGAGGAAGGGGCCTAAAGGGCTGTGGGAACAGGGCTGATTAGGACATCATGTGGAGGATAAATACCAATGCAGACTGATTGGATCAAATTGTTTGATTATTTTCTACATGTAGTAACTATCCTCATCAATAACAACATAAATTGGACTATATTAAATAACATATTTAAAAATTGAGAAATACAGGGTTATAAACCTCCATCATAAATCTTCTGAGCCCAAGGCTTTGTCACCATTTTGGGTATTTCAGATAGATAGTTAAAATGATTCCAAAATAAGGTGCCAGAGAGTTAGATTAGAAGTTAGGAACTATTTATTTTGCCAGGCAACCATCTCCCTCTGGAACAGGTTACCTATGTATGTGGTAAGCATGGATTCCATACAGTCTTTCAAAAAGGAGTTGGACAGATTTGAAAGAAGATGACATTTCCAGATAGGGAGGGTGAGTCAAAGATTAGCAGGGTTTCTAGTTCTCCATTTGATTTCATGAGAGAATTAGAGGGGAATTTCCTGGAGTTTGCCCTCAGGTCTTTTTGCCTTTCCCAGATAATTGTGTGACCTGGTAAGAAAGGAAGGGTGGCGCACGTGCCTTCACCATATCATAGCTTTCACTTATTCTTCCTCTGTGCACTGCAGATTGCCAATAGCAGCAGATTTTGATATTCACCTTTGGGATTTATCCACCAATGAGTGTGCAGCACTTGCTGAACTCCAGGCCTGTGCAATTCAAAAAAGGTAAATAGAAGTGCAGGAGCAAATAGGCAGGATTTGTATGTGTCCCATGGGATGTTTTCCAACATTACAACAATGACTGCACTTCAAAAGTATCTCATTGGCTGTAAAGAGTTTTGGGGCGTCCCATAGTCATGGGACGCACTATATTGATGCAAAGCCTTCCTTTCCAGATTATTCCCCAAGTATTGTCCACAATTAAGACCACATACCCATCGTAAGCTCCACTAACAATCCTTTTGTTGTCAAATCGAATGCATCGGACTAATTCCTCATGACCTTCTAAGACCCGCAGACAGGCACCACATTCGATGTCCCACAACCTGCAAAAGGGAACACTGACATTACAGACAATTTCAACATTCTTACATTACAAAGGAATTTGACTAATACTTGAGCTATATCAGTGAACGGATCTGTTTCTCTAAATTCTATTCTCATCAAAAGGTGGAAGGTGTCAGTGGTGGTGAATGGAACTATTTTCCATTTGGTACTTCCCTCAGTGTCACTACCAACATCCCACCCAGTCAGTAACAGGAAATATGCTTCCCCCAACCCCTCCCCGCCCCCCCAGCCATTAGTCCAGAGTTCAGGGTCAGCTCTTGGGCTGGTCCAAGCCAGTGAGCATCCCCCAGTTTCCTACAGAGCCTGTGCAGTGATGTCCAGGAAGCCAAGCCACAAAAGCTTCGAGCGTTTCCACATCAACAATAAAACTGACATTTGTACACGGTCAAACTTAGGGGTATCCTTACACTGGACATAGTAAAGAACAGGAGGAACAAATGCACACAAAGTTACACTGCCCCTTGCTTTCATGTATCCTGCTATTGAGTTTTATCTTACTTAGCCTAACGGCTTGTGCACATTAGGAACATGAAGATTATCAGATGAAAAAAGATCAAAGTCCATCCAGTTCTCCTTCTACCATCCGAGGAGTTGCATGATGCACTCATGATCAACCTGGATCTTTTGTTTTTAAGCAACAGACCAAAACATAATGCAAAGGGAACTTCAGTGGTAGGGAGCTTCAGGAACCATTGGTCCAAAACACTTGTTCCTCCCAAGCACACTAAATTTAACCACATCCTATCTCAAACTACCCATATCACAAAATGTTATTTTATGAAATAAATCTAATACATATTAATTCATTAAAATGCTAAAAGCTTCCAATATCTTTCTAGGGAATCTGTTTTACAATTGAAAACTCATTTAGTGAAGTAATGACCGAGATTTCCCGCCGCTGTTGTAGCAGGGCCCACTGTGGGAGATTCAGCAGCCCAGCCAAAAGTCCATTGACCATTTGACGGGACAGAGCAATGCCGGCGGGGGCAGGGCTGAAAATACCGCCAACATTTCTGCAAATTAGTTTTGAATTTGCCTCCCTTGAAATGCAATCCTTGTCCCATTTCTAAGATAAAACAGCTCAACTTTGCCTACATTATCTAGTCCTACTACAATTCTCAAAACATCAATCATATTAATTCCCAATCTCTTTTTCACTGACTTGCCCAATTTACATAACCGCTCCTCATTATCTAAACACTTCCTTCCCCTCAAACACTGATTTTCCCCTCACCCATTCTCCATAATTCTTACTCACCATTTCTTAAGCACGACAACCACAATGGATCGGACAAGTTGAATCAGAGTGACATGACTACAGGAAACTGCCAAGTAGAGGCTGGGCACTTTCCCACAGCCAAGGTACCTAATCGTTAACCAATAACCTTCATGTGTGGATGCCAGGAAGGGGAGAGCAGTTGGCTCAAATGTGATGCCTTCCTTGAATAAACAGATCAGCAGTATTGGGTCTTAAGCTCCCAAATGAAGAATGATTATCTCAACAAGACACCAGGGGATGCCAAGTGCCTGGTGGAGTGTTACCTCAATACAGGTCTGGATGGAGAGAAGAGATCAGATAACTGCATTAGATTCTTAATTAATAGTTTCAGCATATTACAAAACTACCAGAAATATTACACAACGACAAATCCGTTTTTACAAAGTGGCCAGTCTATTGGATAGAGTGGGGGTATGATAAATGGTTATGTGGTTATTATTCCATACCTTGAGCGGTACAGGACCTGACACCAGACATTTGGCCCACTGTGCCTGTGCCAGCTCTTTTAAAGTTATCCAAATGGTCCCACTGTCTGTTTTATCCCTAAAGCCTTGTAATGTGTTAATCATTATATACTGATATAGCAGAGATTCAACAGCACATAGACTCGACCTGATAGTGTTGTCTGAGGAGCCGCTGACAACCAGTCGGTCTCGATACTGAAGGCACGCTATTCCACGTTTATGGCCATTCAAAGTACGTACAAATTCACAAGTGCTTGTGCTCCACACCTACAGGGATAAACACAAAAGATGTCTCACATCAAGAAACAAACTTCAAAAAAAAAAGTCTCTACTTTCCACCACAAGGCTCACATCTGATCAAAATAGCAGCCAAAGCCCCAAGCTACTGAACATAAAGACGCCGCGAAAAACAACTAGGAAAAAGGCTCTGCCCAATGTATTATTAAGCTACATGGACCTCACACACTGCCTTGATCCCCAGTTTGGGCTGTTAAAATTAATTTAAACTGCCTCAGCATAAGGGTGCTACAATTGGCCTCCACTCTGCTAGGCTGGGGAGAGGGAAGGAAAATGCAGCAAAGAGACCCAGTCCGCATTGCAATCAAGAGCCTCCTAGTGGAAAGGAGTTTGCCAGTGACACGCCATATCATCCCATAGCTTGCCAACATTCACTGACAACCGTTACTCAAAGTATCACTATTTGCGGAGGTATCAGAGGGCAGATGTTGCTAAGGCCACTCTATCAGAGGAGATAAAGAGGGACAAAACTGGAGAATACAACACAAAGCCATGGAAGGCTGGGAAGCTCGGGATACTAAATGTACAATGAATACCGAATATGTGATCAGAATCTATATGTTTTGCTGCTTTACAGTTCAAACACTCCAGAGAGATTAAAGGAAACCCACAGGAAATATGAAAAAGATGTTGCAAATAATCAACAGATCAATCAGTATCAGAAAGAAACATTTTGAGAAGGGCCCTTTTCATTGCAACAAATACGTGCCTCATGTCATTTAAACAGCATTCTGCAGCAAGTAAATCTAGACAAAAAGTCGAGGCACCCTAAGCAAAGGGCATTAGTGGGTCTCCAGGGCACGAAAGGGCACAGGTTTCAGTCTCACACTGCTCAGCCCCTGATCTGAGTCAGATTGAGCCAGAGAGGTACCAAGGACAGTTCTGCACAACCAGGAGTGGGTAGGGAGAATTGCATGTTGTCCGGCTGAGTTAATGTCTGCAAGGGGCACCGGCAGAAATCCTGGCAGCGGCTGTATAACCAACCTTGCATCAGGTCAGGCAGGCAAGGGGAAAATATAATTAGAGGGCAACCTGGGGATAAAAATAGAATAAATTATAAGTGGTAAAGGATCCAGGCTTCTTTTCACAGAAGACTAGCTATTTAAAGCATGAACATTAGTCATGCATTTACACACACAAAAGCAGAGTGATGCAGTAAACATGCACTACAGGAATAAAAGCAAAAACTGCAGATGTTGGAAATGTGAAACAGGATCAAAAACAAAGGGCTGGAAACACAGAAGATCAGGCAGGATTGTTGGAGGAAACAGTTGATGTTTGGAGTGTAGGTCCTCTTTCAGAGCTGAAATAAAGTTCATTCCGTGGTAAATGCTCCAAGCTGGAGAGGAATGGTGGGGACACAGAGGCCAGATAGAGCAGACACACAAATACCGTGAGAAGTACACACTTACAAACAGATGAGAGAGAGAGATTGAAACAGAGTGGGAGATAGGAGAAAATTTAAACTCACTTTAATAGTTCGGTCACCTGACGCTGATACAATGTATTTGTCATCGAAGTCTACCACATTGACTGCTGCCCGATGGCCAACTAACACCCTCCGCAGAGTGATGTCAGTCGGAGAGGCCATGTCCCACACAGCTATAGATCTGTCCTTTGAGCATGTGACCATCAGTCCATTACTGAAACGAAGGTGCAACACTGCCTCATTGTGATGAATTAGCGTGTTCAAAACCTCTGCCGTATTAACATCCCAGACCCTAGGAAATAAATCAATCTAGTTAAGGGCTGTCACTGAATTACAATTTCACAATGGGCATACTCTAACACTGGACTGAATCATGAAAAAGTCTAAACGAACAAAATCAATACATCAAGATTTTTCCTCTGCTTCTATAGAAAGCACCTTCTCCTGATGGTATACACTTCCACCGACACCGCCTGTTCGGTCAGTTATCTCCTCTCAGTGGCCATTCTTCATGTGGTAGGCTACGCAGTAAGGGTTGACATTGAGAAGGGGATCACCTTTCAGCCCAGTGCACTTACCCTACTTCTTAGTCATTTAGCAAGAGGAACAGAATCATGCGGGCCGAGCTTTTTTCTCTTTTATTCCTTCATGGGATGTGGGCGCTGATGGCAAGACCAGCATTTGTTGCACATCCCTGATTGCCCTTGAGCTGAGTGGTTTGCTCAGCCATTTCAGACGGCAGTTAAGAGTCAACCACATTACTGTGGATCTGAAGCCACATGTAGGCCATGTAAGGATGGCAGATTTCCTTCCCTAAAGAACATTAGTGAACTAGATGGGTTTTTAAGACAGTCAGTGGTAGTTTCTTGGTCACCAAACATTTAGTTGTCAGGATGGTACCTCCTTAATTGGCCACTGGGTTCCTGTATCTTACCTTACAGTAGAGTCTGAAGACCCAGTAACAATGACTCGCTCATCATACTGCAGACACAGCACAGAGCCTGTGTGACCCGTTAGTATCTTCAAACACTCCAGCGACTGTTTGTCCCAAATCTACAGCAGACAAACAAAACCAAAATGAGTTGACCTATCCTCTTTACTACTGTTCTTGCAGCACAACAAAAGCTCTTGTGGCTATTGAACTTATTTTTCCATCCATACACTAAAAGGGAACAGAAAAACAATCACACAAATCGACTTGTTTTAATGATACACCCATACTCTTAACTCCATCTCAAATTGCTTCCATCTGACCTTATCCAGCTTAAGATATTCTCCTCCAGACAAAACCATCAGCTCCACCAACAACTCAGAATTTATTCCTGAGCAGGTTAAGAATGATTAAGTTTATTGCTGAGTTAACTGATCCCATCCAGTAATATAATTGGCTTCAGCATTCCAGGTTAGGGGAACAATGACTCGGGGTGTTATTCTTCATCACTGCCTAGTGACCCCAGGGCATAGGTTTGGGTCCTCCCTGATTGTCCAAGTCTCCCAGAATGAAAGGCTAATCTCCTGAACACTCAGCAGTCTGGGGGAAAAATCATAGGAACATTTCAGGCACACAGCAGAGCCACACAAACCCAGGAGGCCCACACACAGTTAAAAACAAACAGACAGCGCAGGGAACAGTTTCTAGACTGAGTACCAAAACCACCATTACTGACTGCCACAAGGATCCACATGTCATGTGATCAACGACAGAATAATTGCAGGAAAGTCTTGTGATGAAACCTTCCAGAATTTGATACAGCCAGAATTGGCAACTCTAGTGTGAGCATGTGCGTGAATTCTTCAGCATGTATGTGTCAGTATTCCAATATCCAGCATTCTCAATGCTCCTTCTCTCACCTCCAGCTTCTAATCTCTCCATCATAACTTTTCTTATCCACCCCTATCTCCATCCAAGAGATTCTGGCCTTTGGGCAAACTTCAACAGCACAGTGCAAACCAATTGGACTTATACTAAAACTCAAACCCTATCACCTCAATACACCAGGCAATTAAAACAACTCAAGTGAGCAACTGAAATGAAATTAAAAGTCCACAATGAAGACAGTATATGACAGTGTTCATGTGCAGCACATGCAGGGGAAAACAAAATAACATATTGCATTTTATTAACATTTATATACAAATTACATTTAGAAAATTCTGAACCAAGCACACCATTTTGTAGGTGGGGAGTCACCATTCTGCAATACAAGAGAACTCAATGGTGAAACAGGTAATTCTGTCACTTTCATTACTTACTTTGATTGAGTTATCTCTCAGACCACTGATTATTTTCTCGTCGTCATATTGTAGACAGTAAACTCCTTTGCTATTCTCTGACCGACACTGGATTCTTTGAAGGTTGTGTCGCCCACACCTCCAGTTGGATTCTATGGTCTGTAGAGAGAAACAATGAGTGAACAAAATCAGCATAAACTACTCAGGATCAATGTTGGAAAAGCATTGGTAATTATGCTAAAATGAGTGATTTCTGTGGTTCATATGATTTTCAATAGTCAGCAAAGTGCGATATAAAAATGGCCATTTTTAAATCTGGGTGAATCCATTACTTCTTTATCAATGATGGCCTTATAAACAACTGACTGCTGGGTTACCGTGGCAATTGAAGATGTGTGCCCTAATTGGATATTGGCCATTTGTGTCATTGCTGGTTCAGAAATGGACTGCTTGAAACGGGAATGCATGCTGCTTAACAGATTGGGAAATAAATTAATTAATCTGGCTGCTTATTCACTGAAGAAGTGAAAATTGGCAGGAAAAAGGGCAGCGCCAAGGCATTAACATCCAACTTCACAAGGTGCAGGTTTCAAATGCATGGTTAAAACACAAAAGTAGTCCCATGGCACATCATAAACCTTGTTATTTCACTTGAGTTCCATTTGGAGATCTGAAGTTTGAATTTGAAATTTGTTCCACCCATCTATAAAACTTCATATCTGTATAAGACTGCTTCATGCAACAGTTCAGTCTAACTTATGCAAGAATGTCTTTCCAGTAGGATTTTTTTTTTTTTTAAACACTTTGCACATTCTTCTCTTTAATTATAGTATTTTCAGTATCTTGTGAAGTCTTGCTCGAGAAGCATAGAAACCCATCAGATGTAGCCTGAACATTTAGGCTCAATAGTGTGGAAGGTTCCTCCTTTCAGAGCAAAGTACCCAACATCATTACCATTATGTCAAACATCACAATTAGTTGATGAGTGTCATTGGCCTGGCAGGTAATCCCAAACTCAAGAACACAGGCTCCTGCGTGCGTAAATAAGCCCTCATTGGTGTAAATAAGGCTTTTTTTTCGCCAGGAACACAGACAAGAATGATGAGTGAAGCTCTGAATTTTAGTCGCTGCATGTAGATGGAGTCCAGTGCTGCCACTGGATGCAATTAGTCTACAGTCTTACTGATACATGATAGCTCATGGCCACCTCAAATCACTCACACCATTGTACCTTGCAAGTTCAACTAAAATGACACTGTTCTTAAAAAGGGCAGAATCTCTCGTTGCATTGCTGGGTATTTCCTTTTAAATGGAAATTCTACATCCTCACCAGTACACTTTACCAAAGCATCCACATGCTTCAGCCAATCATCAATGCCTCAACATCACCACCACATTGGTAAGTAACATGGTTTTATCAACACCAATCTCCAGTCCCCGCAGAACTTCAGAAATCACACAAAACAGGTTCAAAGTGGGGCAACCTGTTCTGGATCCTGCTCACATGTTTGGTTTATTGGCTCAACAAAGCAGAATGATCTGCACTGCACCCAACAAACAAATCACAACATGACCATTGTAAGCACTGAAGTCTGCAGCGGTTTATAAAACAGCTTGGCATTAATTTATCTGTGCCTTGAAGCTTAATATGACCCAGCTACCCAACATTAGCCATGCCAGGAATCACAAAATCCAACATTGGATTTAATTTTGTGAAGAATTCTGTACCTATTCCTATAGGAGCAAAGCCAGCTGGATACAAACGAGTGGATAGGGTGAAACCATGGCTATCGGGTGATAGTACGAAAGCCAACTATGCAGCTCTTTGTTTTTATTTTAAGAATTAAATTCAACCCATTTTTGACATCTACTCAGATTCCTCTCTTCCTGTTGAGTTGGATGGTACCTCCCTTCTGCCACCTTCACTGGGGAAAGAGAGTGTTCGGTCCAGGTGCGTCAGGATCAGTACTACACTACGCAGTATCTCTATACACTGAGAGGGGAGTATCCGGTCCTAGTGTGTGAGGGTCAGTGCCACAGGTAAAGTGCAAACAACACTCAGATGTATACAAGAGCTAAACACTGGCATCAGACTGACTTTATCACCACCTGGCAGTGCAACATAAAAAGACGATTAGCAGGGTTATGAGAGGAGTGGAGTGCTCTACAGACCACAGGATGTTACACTCCAAGGTGAAATTTACTATCGTGCTGAGAAGAACAGTATGCACCAGACCCCCAAGAAAGCTAGATGTGCAGAAACTGGTATCTGCACAGTGCTCACTGTCAACCATTCAGATTTGAGGAACAGCTGCCCTCTCAAGAAAATCCAAGTGATGATGTTGAAGGGGCATGGTCAACCTTCAAATCAGCAGCTCTGGAAGCTGCCAATGATGTCCTGGGAACACAGAGAAGAAACCAATGATCAAAATGAAGGAATTGCTACAGGAGAAAAGTGCAGCATATGCAGCATGGCAGAGAAACAAAGAAATCTGCTAAGAAATCATCCAGCAGAGGAAATGAAACCTGCAACAGAAGCTGTGTAGGATGCAAGATGCTTCGTGGGCCAAACAAGCCTGAGTGTTTCAAGTCTATGCTGATCAGCATGACGAGGACTTTCTACAAAGCCCTGTGCACAGTCTTCCCCCATGCAGCTACTCACCTGTTCTCAGCACTGACAGGGAATCTCTCCTGACAAACAGTTATCAAAGAGCATTGTGCTGAGCACTTTAGGGATGTTGAATCACCCATCCACTGTAAATGGGGTAGATAGACAAGCTTCCACACTGGCCCAAATGTGAAAACCTGGACAACAAACCCTCTGTTGTGGAGGCTGATAAATCCTTCAGATCCCTACCCTCAAGGAAAGCTCCAGACTTGGACAAGATCCCAGGAGAAATTTTCAAATCTAGGGGACCCCAACTAGCCATCAAACTCTCACAAAGTGGGATCAACTAACCATTCCTCAGAAGTTCCAGGTTATTCACTTGTACTTGAAAAGGACAACATTTGGTGTGTGACAACCACAGAGGAATATCACTTTGTGATAGCTGCTAAGATTCAAGCAAAAGTTCTACTCAACAAACTGGTCAGCCATTTGGCAGAACATGTAGTGCCAGAAAGTCAAACTGGGTTCAGGAAAGGCAGAGGCACTTGTAACATAATCTTCACCCTTCGGCAAATACGAGAAATGCCATAATCAGCACACAGGACTCTTCTTTGCCTTTGTTGACCTGACGAAGGCTTTGACACAATAAATATAGAGGTCTTGTGGAAAGTCTTGGCCAAACTTAGATGTCTTAATCTGATACAGCAGTTTGACGATGGAATGATGGCCAGAGTCATTGACTGTGCCGACTTCACTGAACGTAACAAGTGGTATGAAGGTAGGGGTATCTCACTGACCCTGTGCTTTTCAGTATATTCTTTGCTGCCATGTTTCTGAGGCGCTTGGTGGAAATGTTGATGGAATATACATCGAACTCAGAACAGGTGGCAATCTCTTCAGCGTGAGATGACTGAAGTCCTTACGGTATCAGAGATGATGATACTGAAGCTGCTGTTTGCTGATGACCGTGCCTTTGTGTCACACTGTGAGCACGATCTTCAAAAGATCATGGACTGTTCTTTTAAAAGCAAAAAACTGCAGATGCTGGAAATCCGAAACAAAAACAAAAATACCTGGAAAAACTCAGCAGGTCTGACAGCATCTGCGGGGAGGAATACAGTTAATGTCTCGAGTCCGTATGACTCTTCACCAGAACGGATAGCTTCACCTATCTCGGAAGCAGTCTCCAGAATGGGCTGCACTGACAGCAAGGTGAGAATTGCCAGAGTAGGCTCAGCATTTGCCTGTTTACACAAAAGACTGTTGAGGAAACGAGGTATCAAACTTACAACAAAACCTGCTGTGTACAAAGCTGTGGTAACATCTACCCTCCTATATGCCTGTGAAACGTGGGCTAACTACTCCAGACATATTAAGCAATGCAACATCATGGAATCAAATGGAAGGACAAAGTGCCCAACTCTGAGGTAATTCAAAGAGCAGAAATGTCTGGAATTGAAGCACTCATCATTGGAGCCCAGCTCAGATGGAAGGGACATGTAGTACTGATGACTAATGATAAAATCCCGAAGGTAGTCATGTATTCACAACTTAAACTTGGACACCACCTTAGAGATAGACGGAGATTAAGGTTCAAGGTCTCCTTGAAGGTGAACCTCAGGAAATGTGGCATGTCTGAAAAGAATGCACTAGAATGCTCCCCAGGTGGTTCTGTCTCAAGTAGCGGTGTTGTTTCCTTTGAACAGCAAAGAATACAGGCAGCTAAGGACAAAAGGCAAGCTAGAAAGACTGGGCAGACCCAACAAAATCAGACGATTCATCTTTGTCTGCACTGTGGAGAGCCATGCAGGTCCACAGCCACATTAGAATGCAAAACAGATGACTCTACACATGCGAGAAAAGGCCATCTTCCAACAAAGGAAACTGATGACACATACCTTGGTAATATGCAGTGGGTAAGACAATCCTAATGGATACCCAGTTTTGAGCTGCTAGATTGGTTCTGAATCTATCCCATTTAGCACGGCAGTAGTTCCACACAACATGATGGACAGTATCCTCAGTGTGAAGACAGAACTTTGTCTCAAGGACTGTGCAGCGGTCACTCCTATCAATACTGTCATTGACAGGTGCATCTGCGACAGGTAGATTGCTGGGGATGAGGTCAAGTCTGTTTTTCCGTTTGTTGGTTCTCTCATCACCTGCTGCAGGTCCAGTCTGGAAGCTATGTCCTTCAGGACTTGGTCAGCTTGGTCAGTCGTGGTGCTACCAAACCATTATTGTGATGGGCACTGAATTCCCCTACCCAGAGTACATTCTGTGCCCTTGCTACTTCTTCCAAGTAGTGTTCAACCCGGAGGCAGGGTGGTAGGTGGTAATGAACGAGAGGTTTCTTTGCCTATATTTTACCTGGTGCAATGAGACTTCATGGGGTCATGGGGGTCACAGTCAATGTTGAGAATTCCCAGGGCAACTCCCTCCCGACTGTATACCACTATGCCGCCACCTCAGTTGGGCCTGTCCTGTCCGTGGAACAGGACATAACCAGAGTGGTGATGGTGGTGTCTGGGACCTTGTCTGTAAAGTATGATTCTGTGAGCATGACTATATCAGGCTGTTGCTCGACTAGTCTGTGGGATAGCTCTCCCAATTTTGGCACACACCCCAGATATTAGTGAGGAGGATGTTGACTGGGCAGAGTGTGCCTTTGTAGTTTCTGGTGCCAAGGTTGATGCAAAGTGATTTATCCAGCCTTATGATTTGATTTTTCTGTAACTGTTTGATGCAACTGAGTGGCTTGCTAGGCCATTTCAGAAGCCAGTTGAGAGTTTGCCACATTGCTGTGTGTCTGGACTCACATGTAGACCAGACCAGGTAAGGAGACCAGATTACCTTCCTTGAAGGGCATTAGAGAACCAGATGGGTTATATGACAATCGTCACCACTGAAACTAGATTTTTTATTCCAAAAGTAATTGAATTTAAATCCCCTCAGCTGCCACGGTGGATTGAGAAATCATTTCTCTGGAATATCAATCTAGCGGATCTAAATTACCAGTCCAAAACAATTACCATTACGCTACCCCAGTGCTTCTCTATCTTCTAGATGGGCAAGAAGCCAGAATGGATGGAGTGCAGAGGCAAGAGGCGGTTAAAGAGATTTGGAGGGGCAAGGCCATTGAGAGGTCTAAACATAAGGATGAGAATTTTTAAAACCAAAGGGGCAATGGGTGAACTGGACTTGGTGTGAGTTAGGATGTGAGCAACAGATTTTTTTTTTTAAGATGAGATTTTTTTTTTTTACATGAGATCAAGTTTATGGAGGGTGGAAAGTGGGGGCTGGTAACATGCAGACTATGGGCACAGGCATCAGGGGGAGGGAGGATGTCCAAAATAAATAGCAGCTATTTACACAATACAATGCATTACAAGAATTAGGCCCTTAGTGTGCAACTGACTATGTTGCACAGAGTGCAAAACACTTTCATTCTTAACAGATACACAATTGTGCTTTATGCAATAAAGCAGTTCTGTCAGTGTGAATTCAATAAAACACAATCTGATTTAAAATTGCTCTCATCACTTGAGATAAAAGAATAGACCTGAAAAGTGACGTCGGCATAGGGGAAAGAGCTGATTTGAGAGTAGCTGGTCAGTAATTTTATTTTCTAGTCTCCAGTTTATAATAAATAGTCCATAAAGTAAAGACATGGCCGGGAAGTTCAGCCACATGGAATGTTCATCCTGTGACATGTGGGGAGTCATGGATGTTTCACGTGGCCTAGATGAACATGTGTGCAGGAAGTATCACCAGCACCAGATTTCAGAACTCAAGTGACGGCTAAAGTCGCTGTGTTGCATCCACAGGACTCAGACCCACGTGGATAGCACGTTTGAGGAGGTGGTCACACCACAGGTTTGAAGCATGCAGGCAGAGGGGGAATGGATGATCGCCAGACAGTCTAGGTGGACCAGGAAGGTAGTGCAGGAGTCCCCCAAGTCCATCTCTCTGAAATCAATATTCCATTTTGGGTACTGGTAAGGGCAATAATTCCTCAGGGTAGTGCAACAAGAGCCAAGTCCATAGCATCACAGGTGGTTCAGCTGCACAGGTGGGGAGGAAGGTGACTGGAAGAGCAATAATGGTAGCAGGTTCCATAGTTAGGCTAACAGATGGGCATTTCTGTGGCTGTAGATGTGACTCCAGGATGGTATCTTGACTCCCTGGTGCCAGGGTCAAGGATGTCACTAAGCAGTTGCAGGACATTCTTTTGGGGGGGCTAAACAGCCAGGGGTCATGGTCCACACTGGTACCAGCAATGTAGGTGTGAAAGAAGGGTGAGGTCCTGAAAGTAGATTTAGGGAGCTAGGAAAGAAATTGAAAAGCAGGACCCCCAAGGCAATAATCTCAGTATTATCCCAGTGAGTACAGAAATAGGAGGATTGAACAAATGACACATGACTGGAGAAATAGTATAAGAGGGAATTCTTTAGGTTTCTCGGGCATTGGGACTAGTGGGATCTGGGCAAGGAGGACAGGTTATACCTTAGCAGGACTGGGCCGAATATCCTTGCGGGGAGTTTTGCTGGTGCTTTTGGGGACGGTTTACACTAGCTTGTCAGGGGAATAGGAACCCTAGAGGGAATTCAGATAGGAGAAAAACAAAGCTGGTAATGGGAAGCAGAAAAGTAGTAAGGGAAAGAAGAAAGGCAGTAGAAACAAAGGCCAGCATCAAATAGAGCCAAAATGCAGAATAATGTTAAAAAGGCAGAATTAAAGGCACTCTATCTGAATGCATGCAGCATTCGGAATAAGGTAGGTGAACTGGTGGCACAAATAGAAGTACACAGGAATGATCTACTTGCCATTACGGAGACATGGCTGCAGGGTGACCAAGGCTGGGAACTGACTATTCAAGAATATTTGACATTTAGAAAGGACAGGCAAAAAGGAAAAGGAGGCGGGGTAGCACTGATAATAAGGGATGAGATCCATACATTAGTGAGAGAGGATCTTGGATCGAAAGAACAAGATGTAGAATATGTTTGGGTGGAACAAAAAAAACAGCAAAGGGCAGCCAACATTGGCAGCTGTTTATAAGGCAAACAGTAGAGATAATGTAGGACACAGTATAAACCAGGAAAGAGGTGCATGTAACAAAAGTAATGCATTAATCATGGGAGGCTTCAAACTACATATAGACTGGGTAAATCTAATAAGCGCTAATACTGTGGAGGACAAATTCTTGGAATGTGTACGAGATAGTTTTCTAGTGCAGTATGTGGAGGAACCTACTTGCGAACAGACTATTTTAGATCTAGTATTATGCAATGGGAAGACTAATTAATAATCTTGTTGTTAAAAAAGGGATGAGGTCCTACAAGCTAAATATAGGGAGTTAGGACGTAAATTAAAAGTAGGACCTCAAAGGTAGTAATCTCAGGATTATGACCAGTGCCACGTGCTTAGTGAAAGTAGAAATAACAGGATATATCAGATGAATATGTGGCTGAAGAAATAGTGTAGGGGGGAGGGATTCAGATTCCTGGGACACTGGGACCGGTTCTGGAGAAGGTGGGACCAGTACAACCAATACAGGTTGCATCTGGGCAGGACCGGGACCAATGCCCTTGGCGGTGGGGGGGGTGGTGTTTGCTAGTGCGATTGGGGAGGGTTTAAACTAGAATGGCAGGGGGTGGAAACCTGAGCAGGGAGACAGAGGAGGGGGAAACAAGGATAGAAACGAAAGACAGAAAAGTAAAAAGCAAAAGTGGAAGGCAGAAAAAACAAGGACGAAAAACAAATGGGGATATAGTGCCAAATAAAACTAAGACGACTAACAAGGTTAAAAAGACAAGAGTAAAGGCATTGTATCTTAATGCGTGGAGCATTCGCAATAAGATAGATGAATTAACAGCACAAATAGATATAAACGGTTATATGGTTGCAATTACGGAGACATGGCTGCAGGGTGACCAAGGATAGGAACTGAACATCTAGGGGTATTCAATATTTAGGGAGGACAGACAAATAGGGAAAGGAGGTGGAGTAGCATTGCTAGTATAGGAGGAACTCAATGCAATAGTGAGC
The DNA here is from genome assembly GCF_964194155.1 of Cetorhinus maximus. Classification (NCBI taxonomy): domain Eukaryota; kingdom Metazoa; phylum Chordata; class Chondrichthyes; order Lamniformes; family Cetorhinidae; genus Cetorhinus; species Cetorhinus maximus. Next base: position 93,400 of record NW_027596370.1, read on the forward strand.
AAGGATATTGGTTTGGAAAATCATGACGTGGAATCTGTTTGGGTGGGGATAAGAAACACCAAGAGGCAGAAAACATTGGTGGGGATTGTCTATAGGCCCCCAAACATAATGGAGATGTAAAGGAAGGCATTAAGCAGGAAATTAGAGACACATACAATAAGGGTACAACTGTAATCATGGGTGACTTTAATCTACATACAGATTGGACAAACCAAACTAGCAATAATACTGTGGAGGAGGATTTCCTGGAGTGTGTACGTGATGGTTTTTTTAGACCAATACGTTGAGGAACCAACTAGAGAGCAGGCTATACTAGACTGGGTATTGTGCAATGAGAAAGGATTAATTAACAATCTGGTTGCGCGGGGTCCCTTGGGGAAGAATTACCATAAAATGATAGAATTGTTCATTAGGATGGAGAGCGAAGAAGTTGAATCCGAAACAAGGGTCCTCAATCTCAATAAAGGGAACGAGGGTATGAGGTGCGAGTTGGCAATGATGAATTGGGGAACCCTACTAAAAGGGTTGACAGTGGATAGGCAATGGCTAATATTTAAGGAACATATGCATGAATTACAACAATTATTCATTCCTGTCTAGCGCAAAAGTAAAACGGGAAAGGTAGCTCAACCATGGCTTACAAAATAAATTAGGGATACTATTAGATACAAAGAGTAGACTTCTAAAATTTCCCAAAAAAGCAGCAAGCCTGAGGATTGGGAGCAGTTTAGAATTCAGCAAAAGTGGACAAAAAGGTTGACCAAGAAGGGGAAAATGGAGTACGAGAGTAAACTTGCAAAGAACATAAAAACCGACTATAAAAGCTTCTATAAATATGTGAAGAGAAAAAGGTTAGCAAAGGCAAATGTAGATCCCTTCCTGTCAGAAATGGGGGAAATTATAATGGGAAACAAAGAAATGGCAGAAGAATTGAACACACATTTTGATTCTGTCTTCACAAAAGAGGACACAAATAATTTCCCAGAAATGTTAGTGGACCAAGGGTCTAGTGAGGGGGAGGAATTGAAGAAAAGCAGTATTAGTAAAAAAAATGGTGCTAGGAAAATTAACGGGGTTAAAGGCTGAAAAATCCCCAGGGCCTGATAATCTACACCCCAGAGTATGAAAGGAAGTGGCCCTGGAAATATTAGATGCATTAGTGGTCATCTTCCAAAATTCTATAGATTCTGGAGCAGTTTCTACAGATTGGAGGATGGCAAATGTAACCCCACTATTTAAAAAAGGAGGGAAAGGAGAATTACAGAGCAGTTAGCCTAACATCAGTAGTGGGGAAAATGCTAGAGTCTATTATAAAAGATGTGGTAAAAGAACACTTGGGAAGCATTAACCAGATTAGACAAAATCAGTATGGGTTTATGAAAGGGAAATCATGCTTAACTAATCTACTGGAATTTTTTTGAGGGTGTAACTAGTAGAATAGATATGGGAGAACCAGTGGATGTGGTGTATTTGGATTTCAAGAAGGTTTTTGATAAGGTCCCACATAAGAGGCTAGTGGTCAAAATTAAAGCACATGGGATTGGGGGTAATATACTGGCATGGGTTGAGAATTGGTTGACAGACCGAAAACAGAAGGTGGGAATAAATGGGTCTTTTTCCAGGTGGCAGACGGTGACTAGTGGTGTACCGCAGGGATCAGTGTATGGGTCCCAGCTATTCACATTGTATATAAATGACTTGGATGTGGGAACCAAATGCAATATTCCCAAATTTGCTGACGACACAAAAACTGGGTGGGGTTGTGAGGGGATGCAAGAAGGCTTCAGAGTGATTTAGACAAGTTGTGTCTGTGGGCAAACACATGGCAGCTGCAGTATATAGTAGATAAGTGTGAAATTATACGCTTCGGTGTGAAGAACAGAAAGGCAGAGTATTTTTTAAATGGTGATATATTGGGAAATATGGATGTACAAAGGGATCTGGGTGTCCTTGTACACCAGTCAATGAAAGTAAATAGGCAGGTGCAGCAAGCAATTAGGAAGGCAAATGGTATGTTGGCCTTCATTGCAAGAGGATTTGAATTCAGAAGTAGGGATGTCTTCTTGCAGTTATACAGGGCCTTGGTGAGACCACGCCTGGAGTATTGCATGCAGTTTTGATCTCCCTACCTAAGAGGAGAGGATATACTTGCCACCAAGGGAGCGCAGCGAAGGTTCACTAGGCTGATACTGGGGATGGCAGGACTATCTTGTGAGGAGAGATTGGTTCGACTGGGCCTGTATTCACTAGAGTTTAGAAGAATGAGAGGGGATCTGTTTGAAACGTATAAAATTCTAACAGGGATAGACAAACTGGATGCAGGGAGGATGTTTCCCCTGGTTGGGGGAGTCTAGAACCAGGGGCCACAGTCTCAGGATACGGGGCAGGCCATTTAGGACTGAGATGAGGAAAAACTTTCTTCACTCAGAGAGTGGTCAACCTCTGGAATTCTCTCTCACAGAAGGCTGTGGAGGCCAGGTCACTGAGTATATTCAAGAAAGAAATTGATAAATTTTTGGATATTAGGGGCATCAAGAGGTATGGAGAGAAAGCGGGAATATGGCGTTGAGATAGACGATCAGCCATGATCATACTGAATAGCGGAGCAGGCTTGCAGGGCTGAATGGCCTACTCCTGCTCCTAGTTTCTATGTTTCTATGTCTATGTCTCTATGTTAAAGAAAAACCTTAGGGAAGACTGGCCATAATATGATAGAATTTTACACCACGTTTGAACACAATGTTGTTCAATCTAAAACTAGGGTCTTAAATGCAAACAAACTACAAAGGTGTGAGGGGCAAGTTGGCCTTGGTGGATTCAGAAAACACACTAAAAGGTACAACAGTAGACAGGCAGTTGCTAGTATTTAAAGAACTATTACATGGTTTACACAAATATATACTCTTTTATAGCACAGAAAGCCATCAGGAAAAATGAGTCAACCAAGGCTAACAAAGGAAGTTAAAGATTGTGAGAGATCAGAGGAGGCGGCTTGTAAAATTGTCATAAAAAGTAGGTAAGCCTGAGGATTGGGAGCATTTTGGAATTCAGCAAAGGAGGCCCAAGAAATCGATAGAGAGAAAATAGAATATGAATGTAAACTAGCAAAAAACAAAAATGGACTGCAAAAACTCCTATAGGCATGTAAAAGGGAAATGATTAGCAAAGACAAATGTGGGCCCACTGCAGGCAGAGAAAGGAGAATTTATAAGGCGGAATAAAGAAGTGGCAGAGAAACTAAACAAATAATTTGGCCGGGATTTGCCAGTCCTACCTGCAGCGGGAATCGTCACAGATGGGACGGAAAATTTGACGGACCAGCAAAAGATCCATTGACTTTGGGTGGGGGTTTCCAGTCCCGCCAAATTCTGGCCTGTGTGTCTGTCTTCACGGACGGACACACAAAAAAATCTCAGAGAAACACAAGAGAACCAAGGAGCTAGCAAGAATGAGGAACTGAAAGAAACTAGCATTAGTAAAAAAGTAGTACTGGAGAAATTAATGGGATTGAAAGTTGACAAATCCCTAGGACCCGATGATCTACATCCCAGAGCGTTGAACGAGGCAGCTATCGAGATACTGGATACTGGTGGCCATCTTTCAAAATTTTATAGATTCTGGAAAAGTGCCTGGAGATTGGAGGGTTGCAAATGTAATCCCCACTCTTTAAGAAAGGAGGGAGACCAACATGGAATGAGGACCAGTTAACGGACAGAAAACAGAGAGTAGGAATAAATGGGTCATTCTCTTATTGGCAGACTGTGACTAGTGCGGTACCGCAAGGATCAGTACTTGGGTACCAGCTGTTCACAATATATATCAATGATTTGGACGTGGGGGGAAAATGCAATACTTCCAAGTTTTCTGATGACACAAAACTAATTGGGACTGTGTTATGAGGAGGATGAAAAGAGGCTTCAAGGAGATTTGGACTGGTTTAGTGAGTGGGCAAGAACATGGCAGATGGATTATCATGTGGATAAGTGCGAGGTTACTCACTTCAGTAGGAGGAACGGAGGTGCAAAATATTTCTTAAATGGTGAGATTGGGAAGTGTTGTGTCCTTGTTCATAAGTCACAAAGCTAACATGCAGGTGCAGCGAGCAATTAGGAAGGCAAATGATATTTTGGCCTTTACTACAAGAGGATTTGAATACAGGAGTAAAGATGTTTTGCTTCAATTGTATAAAACCTTGGTGAGACCACACCTGGAGTATTGTGGACAGTTTAGGTCCCCTTACCTAAGGAAGGATATACTTGCCATAGAGCAAGCACAGTGGAAGTTCACCAGACTAATTTCTGGGATGGCAGGACTGTCCAATGAGGAGAGATTCAGGAGACTGGGCCTGCATCCTCTAGAATTTAGAAAAATGAGAGGTGATCCAATTGAAACTTACAAAATTCTTAAGGGGCTAGATGCAGAAAGGATGTTTCCCCTGGCTTGGTGGGGGGGGGGGGGGGGGGGGGGGGGGGGGGGGGGGGGCGCGCGCGCGCATGGTTGGGGTCAGTCCTAGAACCAGGAGACACAGTCTAAGAACAAGGGGCAAGCTATTTAGGATTGAGATGAGGAGGAATTTCTTCACTCCCAGAGCAGTGAATTTTAGGAATTCTTTACCCCAGAGGGCTGTGGAAGCTCAGTCATTGAGTATGTTCAAAACAGAGATGGAACGATTTCTGGATAATGACCACCAACGGGATATAGGGATAGTGCGGGAAAATGGCATTGAGGTAAATGATCAGCCATTATCAAGTTGAATGGTGGAGCAGGCTCAAGGGGCTGAATGGCCTACTCCTGCTCCTATTTCCTATGTTCCTGAAACAGAAGCTGGGAAATTGCCAGGAACAAATAGAGGGTTTGTCAGCACCCAAGACGAGAGAGATCAATATTTTAGGTGTCAAACTTATGACCTAAAGCACAACCTTATCTTTTCCCTCCGAGATGCTGACTAAGTGTATTTTTTGTTTCTTTTTGTTCTGGATCCACTGACTTGTTTGGCATTAACATTTGGCACTGGTTTGGCATTAACCTAGCAGAGGTAGCCCAGGATTTTCTCACTGAGGCATGAACACTGTCCTGGCATGTTAAGCTGTCCTCCCAATAATGTTTTAAAAATGAAACATTTACTTGTTATAGAATGGACTTGAGAAGTTACTGGAGGCTGGTATTTCACCAGTTCCAATTCTGACATTTAACAGCAGTAAAATGTGACTCATTCAAAAAAAGCAACCAAGTAGCAATGGACCGGGAGCAGATCACATCTGGATTGCCAATCCAATTTGGTTTTAGGCTCATAGTTGACTAACGACTGAAGCTCTGCTTGCAGAACCAAACATTTTCTTTCCCCTTTTGGCTTTTACTGCTATTTCTTGGGGTAAAAGGATCATTTTCTTACACCTCTGAATTGGAGCTGGGGTCAGGTACAGCACCAGTTAGATGAAAGTAACTCTCTGATTGAAGAATATAGTGTATTTATATAGGATACCAACCACTCCCTAAAGTGGCCACTGACAGAGGCCAAGCACAGCGAACACCAGACCCGCAGTGCTGCAAGTGTAGGGGAAAAGATATCATCAAAGATGGTCATCACTGGCCTCCCAGCCACAAGTCTGTGTGCAGCCCTCAACTAAATAACAATGACCATGCAAATAACAATGAGGAAAGGAACAAGCACAGGCCCTGCCGGTGCTTCATTGCAGCACGGCAGTCAGAGACAGAGACGGACATGATCCTGTTCAAGGCACCAACCGTCTGCATTGTCAGTGATCCCAAAATAAAAAATACTGGACATAAGGCATCCAAGTACTGCACAGTGGACAGAGCAGCTGAAAACCAGACTGTCCACTATAAAAATCAGATAAATGGCCAGAATCCTTTGGTCCTCACATCTGCCAATCTTGTAATATTAGCAATCTGGTGCCACATTGCAGTCAGTTGTGTGCCACTGACTAGTCTCCGTTGGGAAATGAGCTCTGACTAGCCAAGGTCAATCTTTTGCAGTATTACATTGAGACAAAGCAGAATCATCAATGTGGGCTGGAATGAAGGTTCTTGGGCCAGTCAGATCAACATTAATTGCCATATTTGGGATTGCAAAGAGAGGCAGCATGACCTAGAATGTACTGTGGATGGTAGGTCCATAAGTGAATTTCAGAGCTCTCTGCAGCCAGTGATATAAAATGAACAGTTCCTGACGGCCAAAGGCAGCTCAAGTTATAAAAGGTCTGAAGGTGTCAGAGCAGATTCCCAATCTAGATCACCTCACCAGGTCAATGGTTGATACGAAGGAGGAGGAGTAGGCCATTCGGCCCCTTGAGCCTGCTCCGCCATTTAATAAGATCATGGCTGATCTGAAAATAGCCTCAAATCTGTATCCCGCCTACCCCTGATAACCTATCAACCCCTTGCATACCAAGAATCGATCCACCTCTGCCTTAAAAATATTCAAAGACTCTGCTTCCACCGCCTTTTCAGGAAGAGAGTTCCAAAGACTCACAGCCCTCAGAAAAAAATCATCTCCATTTTAAATGGGTAACCCTTATTTTTAATCAGTGATCCCTAATTCTATATTCTCCCACAAGAGGAAACATCCTCTCCACATCCACCCTGTCAGGTCCCCTCAGGATCTTATATGTTTCAATCAAGTTGCTTTTTACTCTTCTAAACTCCAGTGGATACAAGCCTAGTCAGTCCAACCTTTCCTCATAAGACAACCCACCCACTCCAGGTATTAGGCTGGTAAATCTTCTCTGAACTGCTTCCAATGCATTTACATCCTTCCTTAAATAAGGTGACCAATGCTGTACACAGTACTCCAAATGTGGTCTCACTAGGGTTCAATGATTTAGCCTCAGGATCTGAGTGCAGGAATGGTGAGAAGGGGAGCAAAGAGAAAAACCAGCCTGGCTACTATCCTAGGTTGTTCTCCATGTACATATTGAACAAGATGATGATCGAACTTGATTGTCCTAGATTCCCTTCTCTCCATCGTCAAATAGCCGGTCAACATCCACCATCTATGGCTAGTTAGGTAAGGTTCCAGAGGGTTGCAGCATTCACACTCTGGCAAAGTCGAAATCTTCAGGACAAAGGGAGAGGGGGCAATGGAAGAGAGAAAACAAAGTTACACCAGCTAAAAGAGTGAGTAGAAAAAGTGAATCCAAAATGTTGAACCAGAAATCAGATTAGAGGTAGATTAGAGACCGAGAACAAGGACTCTTCAATGGGGCATGGGGGGTGTAGCAAGCTCATTACATGTTTCCCATTATTCTGGCTATGCCCACAGATAACATTAATCACACAACCATGTACTTGTTTATACGTTAATCCACATTTAACTGCTATGCAGACAGAAATCTAATAATTTCAAAAGTAGCAATCCATGTTGTTATTATATATGTAATGAAGGTTATAGCATCATATTAATGGTGGGCGAAAGAGTCGTAAAGGTTAAGAATGGTTGCTTGTTATCATTTGATGGTTGGTCGAAAACCATTTTCTTTACTAAATGCTCACATTAAGTGACATACTGGAGATGTGAAGCTAAGGATGCAGATTGCACTGCAACTTGGAATCATTGTCCATCCTGGCAGGCTTCTCAAAGGGATTTGGGAGGCAGAATTAATCAAGAACCTCCAACTGATGGCCCTTAAGATATCAAAGGAGTAAACTATCGAATGTGATTGATGTCACTGCCTTTAACTAAAAGTGAAGAAATTCATGCTGCATTTGAAAAAAAACTTTTACAATCTTTAAACTTATCAGTTTATAATTCTCAATACAACACACTGTAATGGCTGCATTTATGTGCAGTTATCAAGCAGCACAAGTGGAATGAAAGAGTTGGTATGAGACTACTGCCCATCTCTTTCTCACACACAGACACCCACACCTCAATTGCAGCATTGCCATTCTACTCTCTGAACCATAATCAACACCTTTTTATATGTGCTGTTATGGTGAATATTGAAGCTAGAATTAAAAACTTGCAAAACAAGAGCAGGTGGTCCATGCAGCCCACTGCCATGTTACAATCTGGTATAATTACACCAGTAATTTCTGCCTGTAAAAAGCAACACCAAGTCATACTCCTCAGTTTGTTAGATGTCCAGTCCAGAGATTCAGAAGGACAGCCTGAGACTGCATGGGTGCATTCAGTGAAATGTAGACTCTTCAGAAGTATGGAGACCAACCTAGTATATTCAGCAAGTTATCGATAAGGCATTACAGCAATTGAAAAATTGGCATCAAGAACTGTTTTAACAAATAGGTTTTTGTACTGTTTTTCCTCTTGCACATGAAGCAGGCTGTTCCAAATACCACTGTCTGGTCTTTGACCCACCCACACACACCTACTTTAAAATAACTGGACAGTAATAGCTTACTGAATGAATAACATAAATCGCCTCCTATATTCAGGAATTATCAGCAAACAGGGAGATGCAGGTGCACATTTCAATCTCATGACTGGATGTAATTCTATTTAGCCATCATTTAGTTTCAAGCATTGTAGGAAATTTCATGAAGTTTTGCGCAACCAAAAAAATCCCACTGCACTGTAAATTAACACGGCAATGGGAAGAGAGCCCACGTTTCACAAAGGAGGAGAGAGTATTTTTTTCTGTCAAGCTGAATTTAGATTGGCAAAGGAAAGAACACAGATGTTAGAACAAAGAAATAACATTAGTTTAGGTTAAAGAAATCAATCCTGGGTGGGCAGGATTGAAACGGATAGATCGCAACCATCCAAACCTCAGACGTCTCTCAAGATTCCTTTTGCTGCAATAAGTCTATGGCATACCCAAGGGCTCAAAGGTGCAAAGCATGTCCTGCAATACAGGATCTGAACACTTCCATTAGTTCAATATCCATGAGCAAAAGACAGACATATCTTTTATTTTGTACACCAAAGGAGAACAGAGTCTGAAAACACTCACCATAGACACCCCGATTACAGCTGTCAACTGACAATTAAACAAAACTTCCTTCCCCAAAAACACCAAAGAGAAACTCCTTTTCATGATTGTAGTAATTCTCTACACAACAGTTGTTCCACTGCATGGAAGAGGAGCTGCACCTGATAGGGTACAGTTAGTCAGCAGGAAAGCAATAGAGATTTGGTTTCAGTCAACAAGCTGTGGAATTACACGGGCTTGAAGTAAGTGTGGAGGGAGGTCAGGCAAGGAAAGGGTCGTGCCCAATTATGATGCGCCACGTAGTTGAAAAATCTGCCAATATTTACTGCCTTATGCTCACACACCAAGAGTGGCCAGCTGGTCATAGTACTAGAGGACTCAGGCGTCCCTCAAACTGGAATCACCAAGAGTCCACACTGTGGATGGATGGGAAGGGATGTAAATTGGTGAGGTTTTAAAAGAAAATTATTTGCTTTCATCACTTTTACCATCTCCCAGAAAAGGTTTGCAATAGAATGCCTTTTCTGAACCTTGTATAGAACAGCTCATCATGACTGACAACTGTGTGAAATCACTTCGTATACAATGAGTTACTCTGAAGTGTAGTTCAGTGTTGTAAACACAAATGTAAAACACTGCAAAATTCCACAAATAAAAAAGAGTTGAATTACCATTTGATATACAAATGTGTGATGTTGGTTGATTATACATGCCATGGGATGTTTAGCATGCTGCTGAGAGACAGCACCTGATCAGTGCAGCTCCAAAACAATAGTGTGTCAGCCAGCAATTATATAAATGATTCCATAATCTGGTTCAGTGAGGGTGGCAGGGATACTGGGATAACTCCTATGATCTGTTTTACCGGTATTAGTTGAGGGACAAATATTGAGCAGGACAATGGGGAGAACACCCTTACTCTATGAATTAGTACCGTGGGATCACAAATACAACTGAGGGGGCAAGGGTGACTGCACTTAACATCGCAACTGAAAGATGGCACCTCTAACAGTGCAGCACTCCTTCACTACTGCACTGAAGGGTCATCCTAGGTTTTGTGCTCAAATTTCTGCTATGGAACTTGAGCACACCATCTCTGATTCAGAGGTGAGAACACGACCACTGATCCATATTGAAAATCATAATATCGTCAGACAGATACACAACAATCTGTTCAAAGGTTTGAGATTGCTTGCACAGCTTTTGTGAGAATGCATAGAAACAGAATTATGCCTATGTAAGATGGGAGTTTAATCGAATAAAGAATAGGCTTTAGTCCTGATAATGCTACCCTAGCATACACAGACACACCCACAGCTGGGCTTCAAAAACATCCAAAGCAGCTGGAAAAATTGTATAATTTGCCTTTGAAAAGAAAAACATAGCTCTTTACGTAATACATTTTTCTTCTGAACGGATGGAATGTCTGTTCAGCAGCCAAAAAGACCTTAGTTAATATTTCTGAACCACATCAAGAGTTTACGGGCTTATCCACATCATAAAAGATGTTTTTTTTTAAACAAGGTGTGTCTTTATGGATGAAATATGTTCACTTGTTGTTGAAGTGTATGGTGAAGCCAACTCACTGTGACAGAACAATAAAGTCCACATCGCAATTCAGACTACAGCCGTTTTTTAAAATTAAAACAGTAAAGTCAAGCTGATGACAAACAGAGATGGAGGGTTTTATGGAATGCCCGTTATCAGCCTTTTATTGACTGAAACCCAACTCCTGCACTGCTTGGAATCTCTCAAGGTTCCTTTTGCAGTTGAAGAACTGGGGAGGGTACCATTCAGCATCCATAAGACCCTACGCAGGTAGGCTAAACAATGTTTAATTGGGCTTCTAGCAACAAAATGTCAATCAGGCATCAACAACCATCCCTCTCTGGCCCAGGTGGCTGATGGCGACATCGATGGTGTCATGGAGATCTGTGTGTGGGAGAGATGGACTGAGTGGAGAGTGTCGGATATCAGTGCTGGGGAAAGATGGAGTGACTGGAGAGTCTCGGATATCAGTGCTGGGGCAGATGGAGTGAGTGGAGAGTCTCGGATATCAGTGCTGGGGAGATGGAGTGAGTGGAGAGTCTCGGATATCAGTGCTGGGGGAGATGGATTGAGTGGAGAGTGTCGGATATCAGTGCTGGGGGAGATGGACTGAGTGGAGAGTGTCGGATATCAGTGCTGGGGGAGATGGAGTGAGTGGAGAGTCTCGGATATCAGTGCTGGGGAGATGGACTGAGTGGAGAGTCTCGGATATCAGTGCTGGGGGAGATGGACTGAGTTGGGGGAGGTGGACTGAGTGGAGAGTCTCAGGTATCAGGGCTGGGGAGATGCACTGAGTGGAGAGTTTTGGATATCAGTGCTAGATGGAAATGTACTAAATGGAGTGTCCTGGAGAGCTGGTAAGGAGTGGATTCAGGAACTCTATGCGAAGTCAAATTTACAAATAACTCTAAACTGTGTAGTGACACCAAAATGGATATTTATGGCATTACATAATTTCTTTGGACAATATTAGCAAGTGGGCTAGGGCTGTGGCAAATTAAACTCACACAGGCTAAGTGGAAGGTACAATAGGTTGGAAGAAAAACTGGGTGAGAGGGAAGGGCAAAGGGAGGTGGAGAGGGACACAGTTACTCAATGAACATTGCTGTGCGTTCAGGAGAAGCCAAAAGAGGCATAAGGGCGATCACAGACTTTACACCAGTGATGTTCAGTAATTGCAGAGTAGAAGTGAAGTAGAACAATGAGCAATACCGTTCAATCAGTAGAGCTTCAATGCAAAGCTATAGTGCTGAAATTGTATAAGTGCTGGATATCGCATCCAGTTCTGGCCATGTGGACACAGGGGAAACATGGAACGCTGCTCAGTGAAGGATGACGAGGTTGATCCCTAGTGTTGAGACTGAGTTGAGGTAAATTTAGTAAAATCCGGGCTGGTTAGAATAGTGCATCTAGTTTTGGGTGTCCTACTTTAAGAAGGATGTCAAGGCCACAAAATTTCAGCCAAAAATGAAACCTTTGGGAACTTTGCTGAGAACAGATCTGTAATTGCTTAGCAAAGATTACATTACTTTGTGAAAAGATTTCTTTTTTCCCCCCCAGGGAGATTTTCAGCAGTTTTTTTGCAGAAGAAAAATACATTAAAAAGGTGCCACATTTAATGAAAAATATTCTGCTTGGCAAAATGAGTATTTTACCACATGGCAAAAGGTGTTGTGACTTAATGCAACATTAGCTTTAACCAATCAATCATCGGGAGGCTAAATACAGTAAATCTCTCAGTCAAATAGAATCAACTTCTCAAAAGGAAGACACTTTTTTTAAAAAAAGAAAACTGCACTGCCATAACCTACAGGGCTATGGAGCTGAGATTAGAATGGACAGTTCCTTTTCAGCTGGGCAGGACACAATGACCTCCTGCGCTAAAAATTTTGTGTTTTTAATGTTTAAAAGTACAACACTGGAACAGATGGATGTTCAGTTATCTTAATACTTTGTAGTCAAACATGTAATACTGTTGGCAAGTAGTGCCATCCTGCAGTAGCAATAAGTTTTCAATATTACACACATCACACAAGAGTGTTGGGGATGGTGACAGAATGAGAAGAACTGGGACATCTAGTAACAAACCAAGCAAACAGGGATTGTAAAACACTTCAAAATTCAGCAGCCTATTGTAAATTCAATGCATAAACTGAGGGCATCAGTACTGTCTTCATATGCGATCCTGAGTTTAGGCAAACTGTACTTACCTCTATATCCTGAATAATCTTTGGGTACAATCCTCTGTAAAATGAATTTGGCGGGCCATCAGCAGGCCTATTTTTAAACAGGTATTGTTCCCTAGGAAGGAAGGGCACAGACACGTGTAAATAGTGGTGAAAACACACTAAACATTGGTGCCAACTTCAACATTTTTCTTGTTAGAGTATTTGCCCAGTTAATAAAGGGAGGAGGAATTTGGAGTCAAGGTGTGCCGGAGTAAATAATTATACTGATCACACAGGCAACACAGCTCTCAAGTCTTGTGCCTTCCCCACAGGCCCTACTCTCAGCATTACCAGAACCCACAGCGTCAGAGGAAGTAAACATCACATGTGGATGCCACCAGACAGCTGACAGCACCTTAAATATTTTAACCGCTTGGCATCACTAGTGATATCATTTGGTGTCACCTCATTGCATCATGGCTCTTACCTTGATAACTTATTAATCTAGTCAATATATTTTCCTCTGGTATGTGGAACTAAAAGAACAGCTGAAGCAGCCAAGCAAAATCCTCAAACATTGAAGGAAATTCTATGGGAAACGCTTTCATTGGAAATATACATTATTGTGCGTTCACTTTCTTTACAAATACACAAATTTGTAGCATTTATAGCAAATGATTGTAGCATTTAGCATTATGTTCTGGTTGGGCCATGCTAGTCACATAACTTGCAAGTACCAATGAAACCATATCAATTGCAATGCACAAAAACACAAAAGGCAGATTACAGATAAAATATTTACACAAATACTGAATTGCTTATTCAAATCTTTAAACTCAGCAGGTGAAATCTTTGTCACTCTGCTACTCCATGACATTACTGATGGGGAGGCAGACATAAATTGCCTCAAAATATTACTCTATACGTTGTTCTTCCCTCCCAATCATCACCTCAGCTTTCCATGCAATATTTTCACATTTCTGCTGCATTCCTATACAGTAGGAGAGCCCATTTGTTCTTCTGGAAAGAACAAATGTCCTTTTAAACATGAGTTTCTGTAAAGGGAACAAGCAGATTACATACTCTGAGCCAACAGGGTACAAACCAATTCACTGGTTCAATCTACAAACTGGACTTAGCCCCCAAAGTATCAGTTGGATTAGTTACTCTCAGGTGGAATAATGATAGATTGATGGGTTAATCTGAGACTGGAGAGGAAGGGGAGAGTGGTGGTTGGGACTGAAGAATTAATCTGTGCCCCAGTTTCAAACGTGGCTATCAGAGATAGGGCACAACACAGAACACCCAGAGACCCTAGCACCCTTCATTACCTGGGACATACTTCAAAAGCAAAAGGGTTCAGATGCAATATAGCGTCTTTACAGTCAAAAAAATCCCAATTGTTTCATAGAGACAATCAAAAAAATGGACAATAAGCCAATGAAAGGGATAATAGTAGAGGTAATCAAAAGCTCTGTCGAAGAGGTGGGCTTTTAAGAACAATCTTAAAGGAGATGGAGAGGAGATTTAGGGAAGGAATTCCAGAGCTTACAGAAGTCACTGCACCCAGAGTTTAGCTGACTACCTGAGATTCTCTTTATAGAAATAGCAGGCACTCCTTGTGGGAATTGAGACTGGCCTATTTCAATTGATGCACTGTAAAATAATTCACCATGTCATCTATGTAACTCACCAGCCCCTCCTCTCTGCAAGCCCTCTCCACAGCGGGTCTGTGCGCACCATCCGCTCAATCAACTTTTTCCACAGCATGCCCTCGCCAATCACCCGCTGCCATTCTTTACACACCACCTCAGCAGCACACAGTGACTTGGCATCCAGGTATGACAGGATGTTCTCCGCTATGTGGTCCAATCCTTGGGCTGTGAATACAGAAGCACATTTGAGAAAAGTGCATCCATTAATAGGTTATCCAGTACTTAACACCTCTCGTCACAGGGCATTACATAGCAACCCATTATCTAACATAAGCAGTGAATTCCTTTTAAAACCATTGTTATTCTCCACTGCTATCCCCACCCCTGATGATCTTGTGGGTAAATATGGCAGGGGGCATAACACCCAACCTTCCACTGACAAGAAATATACAGCTTCAATCCTTGAACTGCACTGGTTTTGCTGATTCCAGCTCAGGCACTAAAATTCACCTCGGCATTCCTGGTGCAAGGAAAAAAGGTCAACCCATGTGCCAGCTCGCTAACTAGTAGGCCCTACTGGAACATCTAAGTCTTGACTTTGGGGTCAGGCTCAACCATGATTCCGCTCTCTTCCCACCACAGCCTGCTGCTGCTTCTTGCCTAGATCAGAAAGTAACCATTCGAACAAGAGTTCCTGCCAAAAGACTCCCAAGAAAAGGGAGAGATTTTGTTTCATTTTTCAACCAACTACTCTGAATATAATTCATCAGCAAGGAACACTGTCAACTAGGGAAGGTGGGTGTTGGGGAGGCAGGTATCATTTTTAATTTGAACAAAGACTTGTATAAAAAAGAGTTTGCATTTTGACTGTACATCAGCCTCCAAAGCTTCAGCACGACATGAACTAAGAGAGATTGTGACTCACAATACAAGCTCTGAACCAAACTAACTTCAATTATTTTGCTATTAAGCAGTTCACAGGCTATTTAATCTCCTTTCCCAGGAGATCTTCCACACATCCACTTTTTCATTTCTCCATACAGCCCTATTAAAATACTTTTCAATCCTTCATTTTCCAAATGTGAAGCATCAGTCTGTCTTTCTGCCTTTTCCAGCTGCTGATGGACTTACTGTTCCTGTTTCAGGCCTGTGGTTCTTCGCCCCTCTAAACTAGGTCATTTGTATTTCATCAGTTGCCAAATCCTTATTCATATCAGTTGCCTCTTTAAATTGGGGTGAATTTGAATGAATATTCTCCCCGAGTATGGCATTATCTGGTTTATACCTTCAGATGGCTCTTGCCAGATTTCACTGTGGGGTTCCAGTCACAGCTTGGCGGCAATAATGGGTGAATGGCCCCACCCGCCCATTTAAAAATAAAATTTAACTGCTCTGTGTTCCTGGTGATTCTGTGGTGCTTGTTCAGCATATCGCATGGGCATTCAAGAATTTGTCTATCAACAAACCATTGAATTAACGCAGAGTGAAAAGTCTTGAAAAATAATATTACATATAATGCAGACATGCAAGGTGAACTGGTCCAAGAGTCTGTCCAGCCCGTCACATCCAGTCACTGTGCTGCCTACATACATCAACAACAACCCATCCAAACTGGACAATATTCTAGACATGTCCACTCCAAAGCCATGGACAGGACAAGTACTGTGTTTGGAGGCTTGTATTTAATTGTCCTAGTCTTAGTTCCTAACACTTCCCTTACAGCCTTGTGAAACTAGTCACAAACTTTCAATGTTGCATATATAAAAAAAAAATCTATATGCATGTAGTGGTCCTCCACTTCCCAATTTGATGGTGCCTGGACCTGTATCCAGACAGATTCAAACTGCAGACTTCTCATACAAGATCATACTTAGCGCTCCAAATGTCCCCGAGGTGTGGGGTGCATTTTGGCAGGAAGCAAGCACATACTCCTTACAAAATTAATTGTCAGAGGGACAGGGGGGATCTGGGAGATAGGTACACAAATCACAAAGTGCCTGGGTCTAATAAGGTCATTAGAAAAAGAAAACCAAACACTGAGGTGCATTTCTAGAGGGGTAGAATTGAAGAGCAGAGCTGTTATGTTAAACAAAAACAAAAATACCTGGAAAAACTTAGCAGCTCTGACAGCATCTGCGGAGAGGGATACAGTTGACGTTTCAGTCCTTATGACCCTTCATCAGAGCTAAGACATATAGAAATGATATGAAATATAAGCTGGTAGAGGGGGGTGGGTGGGAGAGGTAGAGCTCGATAGGGGGCCAGTGATAGGTGGAGACCAAGAAGAGACTGCCAAAGATGTCATAGACAAAAGGGCAAAGGGGTGTTGACGGTGGTGATATTATCTAAAGGATGTGCTAATGGGGACATTAAGGGAAGCAAGCAGGATGAGCAAGTGGGAGATGGTCCTAGTGCGGGTGGGGTGGGGGGAAGGGATCGAAATGGGCTAAAAGGTGGAGATGAAACAATAGATAGAAATAAATTTCAAAATAGGAGGGAAAAGAAAAATATATTTGTAAAAAAATTATAAATTATTGGAAAAAGGGGGATCAGAAAGGGGGTGGGGAAGGAGGAGAGTGTTCATGATCTGAAATTGTTGAACTCAATATTAAGTCCGGAAGGCTGTAAAGTGCCAAGTCGGAAGATGAGGTGCTGTTCCTCCAGTTTGCGTTGAGCTTCACTGGAACATTGCAGCAGGCCAAGGACGGACATGTGGGCATGAGAGCAGGGTGGAGTGTTGAAATGGCAAGCGACAGGGAGGTCTGGGTCCTGCTTGCGGACAGACCGAAGGTGTTCCGCAAAGCGGTCACCCAGTCTGCGTTTGGTCTCTCCAATGTAGGGGAGACCGCACTGGGAGCAGCGAATGCAGTAGGTTAAATTGGGGGAAGTGCAAGTGAAGCGCTGCTTCACTTGAAAGGAGTGTTTGGGCCCTTGGACGGTGAGGAGGGGGGAAGTAAATGGGCAGGTGTTGCACCTTCTGCGGTTGCATGGGAAGGTGCCGTGGGAGGGGGTTGAGGTGTAGGGGGTGATGGAAGAGTGAACCAGGGTGTCCTGGAGGGAACGATCCCTGCGGAAAGCCGCCGGGGGAGTGAAGGGAAGATGTGTTTGGTGGTGGCATCATGCTGGAGTTGGCAGAAATGGAGGAGGATGATCCTTTGAACGCGGAGGCTGGTGGGGTGATAAGTGAAGACAAGGGGGACCCTATCATGGTTCTGGGAGGGAGACAAAGGTGTGAGGGCGGATGCGCGGGAGATGGGCCGGACATGGTTGAGGGCCCTGTCAACCACCGTGGGTGGAAAACCTCGGTTAAGGAAGAAGGAAGACATGTCAGAGGAACTGTTTTTGAAAGTGGCATCATCAGAACAAATGCGACGGAGGCGAAGGAACTGAGAGAATGGGATGGAGTCCTTGCAGGAAACGGGGTGTGAGGAGCTGTAGTCGAGGTTATGTTAAACCTGTATAGAACCATGGTTCAAATCACATTTATGGTACCCATATTATAAAAAGGATATACTGGAGAAGGTGCAAAAAAAATTACCAGAATTATACCAGAACTGAGAGGATTTAATAGACTGGAGGTCTTTTCTCTAGAAAAGAGGAGACTGAGGGGTGACTTGATCCCAAGGTCTTTAAGATGAAAAAATTTGATAGAGTAGATGTAAAGATGTTTCCACCTGCGGGGGAAGCCAGAACTAGAGGCATAAATATTTGATCACTGGGAAACTTTGAGCACATGAATGCGAGAGGGAGCAGTTAGAATGTGGAACCTGCTATCACAAGGAACAGTTGGTGATCAGCGTAAATGTATCTAGGAGAAGCTAGAGGAATAGCAGGATGGGGTTTAATGATGGGTTCAAGTGGAGCTTAAGCATCAGCACAGACCTGTTGATTTGAACAGCCTGTTTCTGTGCTGTAAATACTATGCAATAGAATCAAGCATAAATACTGATCACCCTGTAACATGTCACTTCAGCAGCAGTGCCTTATCTTTTGTGATACAGCAGTTCCAATGATATGTGGATGGAACAAGTTGGAATTTTAAGTTTAACAGTCTAACAAGTTTAGCAATACAAGGATGTCCCTAACGTTCCAGATGCATTAAGACTGCATTAGCAACTGCCTTAGGTGTCAGCCATGGTTTAGTGATACCACTCTTGCCATGGGTTCAGAAGGTCGTGAGTTCAAACCCATACCAGAAACGTGAGCATGTGATCTAGACAGATGTTCTGTTCAGTACTGAGGGGGTGTTGGACTGTTGGAAGTGCCATCTTGTGTGTGAGATGTTAAACTGAGGCCATATCTGCCCTCAGGCAGACATAAAAGATCCTATAACACGCAACTAAAGAGGAGAGTCATCCCGGTGTCCCAGATAAGAACTATACCATAACCAACAACACTGAACTAAAAAAAACACAGATGATCTAGTCATTATCTCATGCTGTTTATGGGACCATGATGTGAATAAATTGGCTGCCATATTTCCTCCATTAGAACAGAGTCTACATTTCAAAAGTACTTTTTTGGCTGTAAAGCACTTTGGAACGGTCTGAGGTTGTGAACATTGCAATATAAATGCAAGTCCTTTTCTCTTGTGTTGTTATGCCAGCACCAACAAATTTCCTGCATTATTAATCGGGCTTGTATTTCCTTTAAAGCTGTGCAGTGATCTCAGTCAGGATTGTCACTGTATATCATAGACTGAACAGGCAGCTTTATGAGCTGAACATTTCTACTCTTTTTGATCTAATTAGCTTCTATTTGAGTGTTGTCACCGTCTGTTGGCAGTAATGCATTCTAAGAAAATTTTTACTTAAATGAAAACATTTAGATTATTAATACACTTATTTCAACATGAATTATTCCTGTAATTCCACCAGCAGTAACGTACCTGCCACTCCATCCTACTCAGCTCAAGGTACTCTCTCCAGAAACAAACCAAGTTTCCAAACATTGTCAGATATTTTTCATAGGTCATATGATGAATAATAACCTGTCCACCACTATACTTCATTAAAATCCCACTGACAATACACTGATAGTTATAGCCAGTCATGTTCAAGATAAAAGCAAAATACTGCGGATGCTGGAAATCTGAAATAAAATCAAAAAATACTGGAAAAACTCAGCAGGTCTGACAGCATCTGTGGGGAGAAAGGCAGAGTTAACGTTTCGAGTCCGTATGTTTGTTCTATGACTGTTCTAATGGAGGAAATATGGCAGCCAGAATAACAAGAGCCCTGAAGAGTCATACGGACGTGAAACGTTAACTCTTGTCTTTCTCTCCACAGATGCTGTCAGACCTGCTGAGTTTTTCCAGCATTTTTTGTTTTTCTTTCATGTTCAAGAT
This sequence comes from Cetorhinus maximus, assembly GCF_964194155.1. Classification (NCBI taxonomy): domain Eukaryota; kingdom Metazoa; phylum Chordata; class Chondrichthyes; order Lamniformes; family Cetorhinidae; genus Cetorhinus; species Cetorhinus maximus. The sequence goes on from NW_027596370.1 coordinate 113,030, forward strand.
AATCTCAGAATCTCATGGCCACTCCAAGTGTACAACATTTTAACAGATGAACGTGTACACCAGATATACTACACTTATAAGCAGCTTGACTAGGTTATCACTGTTCATCTCAGCACCAGGAGAACCACCAGGCATTTGGTTGCTAGGCTGGGTCATTAAACAATGGTTCAGCTGGAAGAAACGTACTGCTGGCCATTATGGAACACAGCCACACAGACATAGCTAGAGTCCCAGGTTTGATCTGCATGGGGCATTCTGTCAAGTAGCTTCAGAAACAAAACTTCACACTGCACTCAAAGCTGTGCTGACAGACTATGCAAGGCTCCACTTTCTCTGGCTGTGGTGTGGGGAGGTTTGGTCCACGGACACAGCTTTGTTACTTCTGATGCACGACACCTTGCCAACGTGGGGTGGGGGGGCAGATTCGTAGCCAGAATAACAGGAGCCCCCAGGCTCCACTTTGTAGTGCATGTTGGTGCACAAGTCTTACTGGCACCAAACAAGTAGTGAAGCAACCCCAGTGAAGAGTGTGATTCAGAACCCAGCAGAGTAGACTAGATTGAGGAACCCCATCCACATGAAGGAACAAGCTCTTGCTGTGACCAGAATCACCAGAGGTATGGTGCCAGTAATACTGATTGGAAAAAACATTTCTAATCTTACAATTACTGTTTCATTGGTAATGCATCCTCCACTGCCAATTGACAATGCCTGGAAACCCAGAGAGAATATTCTGAGCTGAGTAGGATTGAAGAATTTATAGGAATACGGTGTAGTTTAAATAACTGAAGTGTAACACAACCACTGGCAAGACAGACCCACCACAGGTGGCCACAATTGGGAGGGAGACACCCCATGAAGCCTCATAGCAAATCAAACAGATAAGGAAACCTCTAGCTGCCTACCACCTACTGCCCTCCCACAACTCATGAATCAGTGCTCCTCCATTCTGAACAGCACTTGGAAAAAGCACTGAGTGTAGCAAAGGTACAGAATGTGCTCTGCATGAGAGACTTCAATGTCCAGCACCAAGAATGGCTCAGTAGCACCACCACTGAGTGAACTGACTGGGTCCAGAGGTCCTAGCTGCCAGGCAGAGCTTGCAACTTGAATCCTGACCGTCAATGGTACAAGAGGCAAGGCGAGTGTGACTGCTGTTGACATCAGGGCAGTATTTGATCAAGTGTGCAACAAACAGCAATGTAAAACTGAAATTAATATGGACTGGGGGAAAACTCTCCACTGCTGGAGTCATACTGAGCTCAAAGAAAGATGGTTGTGGCTGTTGGAGGCCACTTATCTCAGTCCCAGGACATCACTGCAGGAGTTTCTCAGGGAGGTGCCCTAGGCCCAAACATCTTCAGTTCCTTCAATGACCTTCCCTCTATCATAAGATCAGAAGAGGGAATGTTTGCTGAGAATTATATGGCTACAGTGTTCAGCTCCATTAGTGACACCTCAGATACTGAAGCAGTCTGTGTCGACATGCATCAAGGCCTGGACAACAATCAGCCTTGGGCTAATAATGGCAAGTAACATTCATGCCACACAAGTGTCAGGCAATGACCATCTCCAACAACAGAAATGGAAGTCTGCTTGCTTGCTGTATAATATGGGAAAATGTGAACTCATTCACTTTGTCAGGAAGAATAAAAAAAAGGAGCATTTTATTTAAATGGGGAGAGATTGCAGAACTCTTGGAGGTACAGAGTGACCAGGGTGTCCTGGTACACGAATCACAAAAAGTTAGGATGCAGGCACAGGAGGTGATAAGGAAGGCAAATGGAGTGTTGTCTATTGCAAGGGGGATGGAATATAAAAAGGGAAGTTTTGTTACAGTTGTATAGAGTATTGGTGAGACCACGTCTAGAATACTGTGTACAGTCCTGGTTTTCTTATTTAAGGAAGGACATAGCTGCATAAGTAGTTCAGAGAAGGTCGGAATGAGAGGGTTATCCTATGAGGAAAGATTGGACAGGTTGGGCTTGTATCTGCTCCAAGTAGTGCATAAAATGGCTCCTGCTCTCAAGCCTTTATAGACCAAGGATGACATCAGAGGTCACATGATTACAGCAAACCTACAGCCCCATTGCAAAAAGTCACTTCTCCAAACATCCTTCTTTTCATCTTAAAAAAACCTGCATACACTATCATTTGCAGTTGTAGGTCAGGCACATACATGATCAACAATGAAAATCATCACGCACATACAGAAAACTGGTCATTTTAGTGTGGCCCACTTTCATCTGTCCCTACATACACATTGCATATAATCTTTAAAACATTCAAGTCTTCTAATGGAACACATGTGGGTTGTTATTGGCCATTCATCTGGTGTCTGCTCATTCCTGGGGTGATGTTGCCGCTCCGTTGTTGCTGCTGATCCGTTGATCCTGTGCCGTCGATGAACTCTCATCTTCCTCATCAGCTATCAGCTGTGAAGGAGCAGCTTCTCCAGTTGTATGTATATGTCTGCAGTTATGACAACATATTTAGTTATTCATTTTCACTGTGTATGACTGAGGTGACAATTTCTCTGCACAGGTCCCAAGTTGCTAAGTGGGCTGATTTTTGTTGAATGTTTGCACTCTGACCAGTTCTCCAATTCTCAGCTCTGGTAACCATTTGGCAACTTTATCCAAGTGAAACAACAGCTAAATTTCACTTTGATTTTGTCATTCACTCCTGTTACTACTTATGACTTCAGTAGTGTTTTTAGCTATTGGAGGAGTATTTTGTGTGTGGCGTGACATTGGATGCTGAGCTGGGCTGCTTTCCATGCCTTCAGTAGGTGTGTTTCTCCACTGTAGGATTGCCTTGTATACATCTGTGCTGGATGCACTGATTTTTTTTGATGATCCCTTTGGCAATTTACACTGCTGCCTCAGCCTTTTCATTTGACTGGGGTTGGTGTGGAGATGTGTAATGCTGAATTTTGCAATCCTTTATGATGCACCTGAATTCATTACTCATGTACTGAGGGCCATTGTCACTCATCACAATGTCAGGAATGCCATGGCGACTGAAGCATGCTTTCCAGCATTCTACAATCTCTCGTGGTCATTAGCATCAGCTTGTCTAACTCCTAGTAGTATGATAATAGTCAACGGTGACGAGCTAAACAGTTCCTAAGAGAGAGTGAAGAAATCTACTCCAAGCTTCATCCATGATCTGTCTGGGATGTCACGAGTCATGACGGCAGTTTAACTTGATGCTCGTTACAAACACTGCACTGGGGTCCTTGATCTCATTGCTCATGTTTGGCCAGTAAAGCAATTCTCTTGCCTTCCTCAGACTAGATTAGATTCCTTACTGGCTTGCATGGGTGTGCTTCAGCATTTCTTTCCTCATCTCCTTAGGGATGACGACTCCTTTTTGCAGGGTGCCATCTTAGACTTCGATTCTATGCCCAATATTCTCTTCCAGCAACACATTTGTCCTTAATGGTTTCAGGCCATCCTTTCATTACAACTTCCTGTAGCACTTGGAGAATTTCATCTTGTTGCGTAGTTTGCTTGATCTGAGCAAGATGCTTGTCTGTCAGATGCAACGTCTCCGCCAGGTTGATGACTTTCAGAGCATGTCGTGCTGTTGATTCTTGTTGAATCTGGAAGTTTTCACATTTTGTTTTAGCATCAGCAACTTTCTTCAAAGGGAGTGCAGCTCTTGACAGCACGTCGGCGATGTACATCTGCTTCTCCTCAGTGTATTTCACTTCCAAATGATATCTCTGCAAACAAAATAACATCCTTCGCAGACACTTTGGAACAGATAGCAGTTTGCGAAAGATGCTTTGAAGTGGCTTGTGGTCAGACTCTACCATCACTTTGTCTCTCCCATACTGATTAAAATGTTCACAAGCAAAAATAGCCAGACACTTTCTCAATCTGTGCATAGAGTCCGTTTGCGTTAATACTCTGGATGCAAACACAACTGCATGAGGATAGCTCCAAGCCCTGTTTTGCTGGCATCACTGCAGAGTGACTTCGTCATTGACATCGTGGTACCGCAAAACTAGCATTGTCGTCATTAGGCGTTCGGTGCGAGTGAAAGTTGCTTCTTGTTCTGTGCCTCAATATTGTTGAACATCCTTTGCAGTGAGGTTGCATAGAGGTTCACACTCCAATGACAAATTGGGCAAGAGCTTTGCTAGGTAGCTCACAAATCCAACAAATCATTGCACTGCCTTCACATCTGTTGGATACTGCATCTCTGCTATAGCTCATCCCTCATCAGGATCAGGGCAAACTTCTTTCTCTGTCAGTACATGACCTATGTACTTTATTTCTGTCATCAGTTTCTTCTTATTCAGCTTCAGGTCCATCTGGCGAGCTCTTTCGAGCAGGCTTACTGGATTCTGATCATGGTCTGCAATGGCTTCTTCCATTGTATCTCCACATCTATAGACTAGCAGATCACCCGCGATCACTTCCACTCCTGGAAGATCTTTGACTATCTCATGCTGTTGGTGTTGATACTGTTCTGGAGCAGAAGAAATGCCACACAGCATGCGCAACCATCTGTACCTCTCAAATGGTTTCCAGAAACTGCTGCTTTCATCCAGCTTCACTTGCCAGCACCCATCTTTTGCATTTAGGGTGTTAAAAGACCTTTACCTTGGAAAGTTGCAACAAAATTTAATTGGTGGCATGTGGCAGTGAGGTCCCTTCAAAGCTTTATTGAGGTCCTTTGGATCTATGCACACTCTCAGCTTTCCATGCTGCTAATCCAGCCAGTAGGAGTTGTCACTTTCTTCATTCCTCCCCATCTTTTCAAGCTCCTCTATCTCGTCTTTCAGGTTGGACTTGAGAACAGCTGGAACTCTCCGCGGAAGATGCTGAGTAGGTCTCTCACTCTCATCTACTTCAAGATGATGTTCACCAGGAAGACATCCAAGACCTAGAATTTTTTTTAGGATTTGTCCAACAGTCAATGGCTTTGTGCCGTGCAAAATGCTGCAAATCTCTCCCAACACATGGAAGGTTACCAGTCCAAGCTTTTGACTTGATTCAGCTGAGAGGAGTGGATTTTACTTAGTGTCTACTATCTGGAATTGTATGTGATCTTTCTTCCTATTGCATTGGGCTCTCAGCTTAGTTAGCCTCCTCTTGGGGCAAACATTGTTCCATCATGTAGCCTCAACTTTACGTTCAGCAGCTTCATTTTTGGGTCACTATTTTGAGCAACTTCACACAGGTCTACGAAGCTCACGATTGCACACAGCATCCCGCCTGACACTTTTCCATCAACTTGATGTTCTCCTTCTGCAGTCATCATTCCAATAGTCACAAACCATTTTTTCCCTTGAGACTTGATGATGCCAACCTGTTTGTTCTAGGTATACAGTGATTCAGGTTCTACATCCCACATCTCTCCAGCCACCATCTTTATAGGCTTGCTTTTCTTCTTTCCAGCAAAACACCTGCATGCAAAGTGGCTTAGCTTCCCGCAGTTAGATCACTACTTTCCCCACACTGGGCATGCTTCCTTTTCTTTTATGTCATGTCCTCTGCAATATTTACATCCAGTACTCTGGCCTTGATCTTTCTGCTGGCCCTTCTGCAAATAGTTCTTCCTTCTCGCTATTGTTGTGTGCTGGGAAGGCCTGAGCTGCCTCTCAGAAGAGGGCAAAGCTTCATCAGTTCTCCCATCAACACTCTGCAGCTACTCTGATGATTGAGCCTCTGCACATGTCAATAGCTTTCTTGAGAACAAGTTTCTTTTTGCTCAGCAGACATGCTCTCATGGCAGGATCGTTTGCTCCTAAGACAATCCTATCACTGATCAGATTATCCTTCAGTTGCTCAAACTCAAGATTCAGCTAGACGTCTCAGTGCAGACACATACTGATCAATGGTCTCCCCCACTTCCTGAGCTCTGGTGTTGAACACGTCGCATTCATAATTAACATTAGCAGAGGGCTCAAGGTGGGTCTTTAAGGCCCCTGAAATTTCACAAGTCTGGCTTTTCTGCTCCTCAGTGAGGTCCAGGGTACAGTACAGCTTGTAGCACTCTTTCCCCAGCACTGATAACAAAGATGCTACTCTTTATTTGTTCAGCTTTCTTGTCTAATTGTGGCAATTTCATAGTTATGTTATTGAGACTGGAAGCATTTCCAATTTATTTTCAAATCTGCCTTCCTAGTCCTTACAAAGTTACAGGCTAAAATTTTAATGATTCGGTTTCTTACAGTTATCAAAATCCGCTCAATTTCAGTTGACACCATGCTCCAAGCGGTGCATGAAATGGATTCTGCTCTCAAGCCTTTGCACACCAAGGATGACACCAGAGGTGACATGACTATGGCAGGCCTATAGCCATATTGCACAAAGGCACTTCTCCCAGCAGCACCTATTGGAGTTTAGAGGATTGAGAGGTGATCTTATTGAAACATAAGATCCTGAGGGGACTTGACAGAGTGGATACTGAAAGAATGCCCCTTGTGGGAAAGACTGGACCCAGGGGACACAGTTTAAAAATATGGGGTCTCCCATTTAAGACAGAGATGATCTGAATATTTTTTCTCCGAGTCTGTGGAGCTCTCTTCCCTAGAGTGGAGGAGGCAGGGTCATTGAATATTCTTAAGACTAAATTAGATTTACTCTCATCAATCAAAAATCTCTAAGGGTATAAGGAGTAAGGAGGAAAGTGGAGTTCAGGCCACAATTAGATCAGCCATCATCTTACTGAATGGCAGAGCAGGCTCGAGGGTCCAAATGGCCTACACCGGCTCCTAATTGGTATGTCTATATACCTGAGAGTATGTTCTGAGAGCATTCTCGGAGATGCAGTTCACTTGGACAATAGCAAGCAAGATGGTTGTCCAAACTATCAATGTGACACACTCACACCTCAACTTGTGAACTTCTTTCACTGTCGATGGATTGAGGAATGGCCCTGTGACTATTGTCACCAAATCCTATATTTTAATTAACCTTAATAAACCAATGACAGTCAGGATGCACTGAAATGACTCTTATTCCATTGAAATTTGTAATGAAGGCTTGTCCCAGAATATTTGAAAAGGAATGGGAGGGATCTGTAAAAGAAAGTATGACACCAGTTAACTGGGAAGGTGCCCCAGGAGCTATATAATGCTCCTATAGCCATCTGTCGAAGGGGTATCAACTCATACAGAAATCAAACATACATTTTCAAAGTTTAAAAAAGCATTTCATTATGATCAAAGGGGGAGTAATTTTTTATTCAAATTACCCCTTCAATGCACATAGAAAAGATACAGAGTGCCTGCTTTAAACAGTCAAACATATTCTAGTTGGATGCACTTGTAGATGAGTCAGTCTGTAACCTCTCTGGTGTGTACATAGTAAACCCAGCATGCAGCATACCTTCCCAATGGTCTGGCAGCTCTGGATCAGAGCAGCTCCATGTAAAGCCAGCCCACCCCAGGAAACCACAGTACCAGCTGTGTGTGTACAGTACACATCGATATCACCAAATCACCCATAAGCTCAGTGTCCAAGAAGTAAACATTTCATCCAGCTGGAATTTGCTCCTCTAAAAAGGCTGTGGGTTCTGGTTCCAGTGACATTTTCAAAACTGAGATCGATGGGTTTTTGTTAGGCAAGGGTATTAAGGGAGATGGAGGCAGGTTGCTAGGTAGAGTTAAGGTACGGTCTAGCCATTATCAAATGGAATGGTTGAACAGGTTTGAGGGGCTGAATAGCCTAACGCTGAGCTTTCTTCTTGAACCGCCGCAGTACATGTGGTGAAAGTACTTCCAAAGGGGTGTTAGATAAGGAGTTCCTAGCCCAAATTCTAAAAAGAATGTGGAATAAAAATGCCCTTCCCATGAACTTCCGCTTCACCTCTGAGGTGGTAATTCGATTTGAAGTACTACCCCCAGACTTTTCAAACTTTCATACCAACAATCTCACATCATTAGCACTTGATCCTTTCAACAAAGACACAACCACAGTACGATCACAGTACTTCATGAAATCAGAAAGTGACATGAAACCGTATCCCTTAATTCAGTGCCCTATCTGGAGTGGTCAGTGGGCAGTGAATCCTACTTACAAAAGCTAGAATAATAAAATGTCAGCCGGCCAGCAAGGGGGAGGGGAATAGAGAGAAAGAGAGAGAGAGAGAGAAAGAGAAAAAGAAAAAATATTGATTACTACAGCGTTGAGATCAATACCACCTTCAGCAGCTGTTATAATCAGAGAAAATTGTACTGTCTGGCAGCTTGGAGTCAGGGGGCTTAATGACCCTCTGCAGCTGGCAATAGCACTTTGTAGCTTGCCTATTATCCTTAGGCTTAAATCTTCCAACAGTAGTGTAACCATTTACTAAAACTACAATATACACATGTCCTTTTTCAGTGTGCCCTCTGCTCAGGTTACTGAGGAGAATAAAAAATATTCAACGTAATTCATACGTGGAGAAATAAAAGAGCAAAACTTACAAAGCAAATCAGTCAACGTCCACACACGCACCAGAAACTCTCCCATCAGCGTCCACACACACACACACCAGAAACACACCGATCAGCGTCCACACACACACGCACCAGAAACACACCCGTCAGCGTCCCCCCCACACACACACCAGAAACTCACCCATCAGCGTCCACACACACACACCAAAAACACACCCGTCAGCATCCGTGCGCGCACACATACACACGAAACACACCCGTCAGCATCCACACACACACACCAGAAACACACCCATCAGCATCCACACACACACACACCAGAAACACACCCGCCAGCGTCCACACACACACACACCAGAAACACACCCGTCAGTGTCCGCGCGCACACACCAGAAACACACCCGTCAGCATCCACACACACCAAAATCATACCGATCAGCGTCCACACACACGCACCAGAACCACGCCCGTCAGCGTCCACACACACCAGAAACTCACCCATCAGCGTCCACACACACCAAAAACACAACCGTCAGCATCCGCGCGCGCACACACACCAAAAACACACCCGTCAGCATCCGCGTGCGCGCACACACACATGAAACACACCCGCCAGCGTCCACACACACACACACACCAGAAACACACCCGTCAGCATCGACACACACACCAGAAACACACCCGTCAGTGTCCGCGCGCACACACCAAAATCACACCCGTCAGCGTCCACGCACACACACCAAAATCACACCCGTCAGCGTCCGCGCACACACACCAGAAACACACCCGTCAACGTCCGCGCACACACACCAGAAACACACCCGTCAGCATCCACACACACACCAGAAACACATCAGTCAGTGTCCGCGCACACACCAGAAACACACCCGTCAGTGTGCGTACACACACACACACCAAAAACACACCCGTCAGCGTACACACACACACACACCAGAAACACACCCGTCAGCATCCACACACACACCAGAAACACACCCGTCAGTGTCCGCGCACACACCAAAAACACACCCGTCAGCGTCCGCACGCACATACCAGAAACACACCCTTCAGCGTCCACACACACACACACACACAAAAAACACACCTGTCAGCGTCCACACACACACCAAAATCACACCCGTCAGCATCCGCGCACAAACGAGAAACACACCCATCAGGGACCACTAACACCAGAAATACACCCGTCAGCGTCCACACACACACACACCAAAAACACACCCATCAGCATCCACACACACACACCAGAAACACACCCGTCAGCGTCCACACACACACACACACACCAGAAACACAACCGTCAGCGTCCACACACACACACACACCAGAAACACACCCGTCAGCATCCACACAAACACACCAGAAACACGCCCGTCAGTGTCCCCCACACACACCAGAAACACTCCCGTCAATGTCCGCGTGCACACACCAGAAACACACCCGTCAGCATCCACACACACACACACTCCAGAAACACACCCATCAGCATCCACACACAGGCACCAGAAACACACCCATCAGCATCCACACACAGACACCAGAAACACACCCGTCAGCGTCCACACATACACACACCAGAAACACACCTGTCAGTATCCGCGCAAACGCACCAGAAACACATCCATCATTGTCCGCGCACTCACACCAAAATCACACCTGTCAGCGTCCCCACACCAGAAACACATCCATCATTGTCCGCGCACTCACGCCAAAATCACACCTGTCAGTGTCCCCGCACACACACATACCAGAAACACACCCGTCAACATCCACGCACACACACCAGAAACACACCCATCAGCATCCACACAAACACACCAGAAACACGCCCGTCAGCGTCCCCCACACACACCAGAAACACTCCCGTCAATGTCCGCGTGCACACACCAGAAACACACCCGTCAGCATCCACACACACACACTCCAGAAACACACCCATCAGCATCCACACATACACACACCAGAAACACACTTGTCAGTATCCGCGCAAACGCACCAGAAACACATCCATCATTTTCCGCGCACTCACGCCAAAATCACACCTGTCAGCGTCCCCACACACACACACACCAGAAACACACCCATCATTGTCCGCGCACTCACGCCAAAATCACACCTGTCAGCGTCCACGCACACACACATACCAGAAACACACCCGTCAACATCCGCGCACACACACCAGAAACACACCCATCAGCATCCACACACACCAGAAGCACACCCATCAGCATCTACACACACACCAAAATCACACCTATCAGCGTCCACGCACACACACACACCAGAAACATACCCGTCAACATCCGCGCACACACACCGGAAACACACCCATCAGCATCCACACACACACACCAGAAACACACCCGTCAGCGTCCACACACACACCAAAATCACACCCGTCAGCGTCCGCGCACACACACCAGAAACACACCCATCAACGTCCGCACAGACACACACCAGAAACACACCCATCAGCATCCACACGCACACACACCAGAAACACACCTGTCAGTGCCCACGCACACACCAGAAACACACCCGTCAGCGTCCGCGCACACACCAGAAACACACCCGTCAGCGTCCCCACACACACACCAAAAACACACCCGCAAGTGTCCTCGCACACACAAACCAAAAACACAACCGTCAGCATCCGCGCGCGCACACACACCAGAAACACACCCGTCAGCATCCGCACAGACACACACACGAAACACACCCGCCAGCGTCCACACACACACACACCGGAAACACACCCGTCAGCATCGACACACACACCAGAAACACACCCGTCAGTGTCCGCGCACACACACCAAAATCACACCCGTCAGCTTCCACGCACAAACACCAGAAACACACCCGTCAACGTCCGCGCGCACACACCAGAAACACACCCGTCAGCATCCACACACACACACACCAGAAACACACCAGTCAGTGTCCGCGCGCACACCAGAAACACACCCATCAGCGTAAACACACCAAAAACACACCCGTCAGCGTCCACACACACACACCAGAAACACACTCGTCAGCATTCACATACACACACACCAGAAACACACCCGTCAACGTCCACACACACACACACACACCAGAAACACACCCAGCAGTGTCCGCGCGCACACACCAGAACACACCCATCAGCATCCCCACACACACACCAGAAACACACCCATCAGCATCCACACACACACACACACACACCCACCAGAAATACACCCATCAGCGTCCACGCACACACACCAGAAACACCGTGAGCGTCCCCACACACACACCAAAAAGACACCCGTCATCGTCCGCGCACACATACAAGAAACACACCCATCAGCATCCACACATACACACCAAAGAAACACCCATCAGCATCCGTGCACACACACACCAGAAACACACCCGTCAGCATCCGCGCGCGCGCACACACACACCAGAAACACACCCATCAGCATCCACACACACACACACACCAAAAACACAGCCGTCACATTCCGCGCACACACACACACACAACAAAAACACTCCCGTCAGCGTCCCCACACACACACCAAAAACACACCCGTCCGCGCGCACAGACAAGAATCACACCCGTCAGTGTCCGCGGACACACACCAGAAACACACCCGTCAGCATCCACTAACACCAGACACACACCCTTCAGCGTCCACACACACACACTAAAAACACACCTGTCAGCGTCCACACACACACACCAGAAACACACCCGTCAGCGTCCACACACACCAGAAACATATCCATCAGCATCCACACACAAACACACACACCAAAGTCACACCCGTCAGGGTCCGCGCACATACACCAGAAACACACCCGTCAGTGTCCGCATACACACCAGAAACACACCCGTCAGTGTCCGCGCGCACACACACACACCAGAAACACACCCGTCAGTGTCCACACCCACACACACCAAAAACACACCCGTCAGCGTCCGCGCACACACACAAGAAACACACCCGTCAGCATCCACTAACACCAGAAACACACCCGTCCTCATCCACTAACACCAGAAACACACCAAAAACACACCTGTCAGCATCCACACACACACATCAAAATCACACCCGTCAGCGTCCGCGCACACACCAGAAACACACCCGTCAACATCCGCAAGCACACACACACACACCCGAAACACACCCGTCAGTGTCCGCGCACACACACCAGGAACACACCCATCAGTGTCCACACGCACACACCAGAAACACACTCGTCAGCGTCCACGCACACACACCAGAAACGCAGCGCACGCATGCACGCACACACACATGCACGCACACACGCACACACCAGAAACACACCCGTCAGTGTCCACACACACACACACACCAAAAACACACCTGTCAGTGTCCACACACACACACACCAAAAACACACTCGTCAGCAACCGCGCGCGCGCACACACACACAAAGAAACGGACCCGCCAGCGTCCACACACACACACCAGAAACACAGTCGTCAGCATCCACACACACCAGAAACACACCCGTCAGTGTCCGCGCGCACACACCAGAAACACACCCATCAGTGTCCGCGCACACACCAGAAACACACCCGTCAGCGTCCACACACACACGCCAAAAACACACCCGCAAGCGTCCGCGCACACACACACACACAAACCAAAAACAAACCCATCAGCATCCACACACACACACCAGATACACACCCGTCAGCATCCCCACACACACCAGAAACACACCCGTCAGCATCCACGCACACCAAAAACACACCCATCAGTGTCCACACACTCCAAAAACACACCCGTCAGCATCCGCGCACACACACCAGAAACACACCCATCAGTGTCCACACACACACCAGAAACACACTCGTCAGCATCCGCGCGCACACACACCAGAAACACACCCGTCAGCATCCGTGCGCGCACACACACACACACACACACACACACACACACCAGAAACACGCCAATCAGCATCCGCGCATACACACACACAACAGAAACACAGCTGTCAGCATCCGCTCACACACACCAGAATCACACCCGTCAGCATCCGCGCGCACACACACACAAGAAACACACCCATCAGCATCCACACACACAACAGAAACACACCCGTCAGCATCCGCTAACACCAGAACCATACTCGTCAGCATCCACTAACACCAGAAACACACCAAAAACACACCTGTCAGCGTCCACACACACACCAAAATCACACCCGTCAGCGTCCGTGCACACACACCAGAAACACACCTGTCAACGTCCGCGCGCGCACACATACCAGAAACACACACGTCAGCGTCCGCTCACACACCAAAAACACATCCGTCAGCATCCGTGCACTCACACCAAAACCACACACTTCAACATCCGCGCACTCTCACACACCAGAAACACACCTGTCAACGTCCACACACACACACACACACACACACCAGAAACACACCCGTCAGCGTCCACACACACACACCAGAAACACACCCCATTATCAAGAATCTAACCAGCTCTGCCTTGAGAACATTCCAAGGCTCTGCTTCTACTGTCTTTTGTGGAAGGGAACTCCAAAGACACTCAACCCTCAGAAAAAATTCCTTCTCATCTCAGTTTTAAATGAGCGACCCCTTATTTATAAACAGTGACCCCTAGTTCTAGATTCGCCCACAACAGGAAACATCCTCTCCACATCCATCCTGTCAAGGCCCCTCAGGATCTTAAAGGTTTCAATTAAGTCACCTCTTACTCTTCTAAACTCCAGCAGATACAACCCCAACCTGTCCAATCTTTCCTCATAAGACAACCCACCCATTCCTGGTATTAGTCTAGTAAACCTTCTCTGAACTGCTAACGCATTTATATCTTTCTTTAAATAAGGATACCAGTACTGTACACAGTACTCCAGATGTGGTCTCACTAACACCCTGTATAACTGAGGTATAAACTCCCTACTTTTATAATCAATTCCCCTCACAATAAATGATAACATTCTGTTAGCTTTCCTAATTACCTGCTGTACCTGCATACTAGCCTTTAGTGATTTGTGCACTAGGACACCCGGATCCCTCTGAATCTCAGAACTCTGCAATCTCTCACCATTTAGATAATATGCTTTTTTCTTCTTCCTGCCAAAATGGACAATTTCATATTTGCCCACATTATACTCCATTTGCCAGAACTTTGCCTACTCACTTAGCCTATATCACCTTGTAGCATCCTTATGTCTTTTTCACAATTTACTTTCCTACTTTCCTTGGTATCATTAGCACATTTAGCTACCATATCATCCATCCTTTCATCCAAGCCATTTATATAAATTGTAAAAAGTTGAGGCCCCAGCACTGATCTATGTGGCACACCACTCGATACATCCTGCCAACCAGAAAATGACCCATAATACCATAAGACATAGGAGCAGAAGGCAGCCATTCGGCCCATCGAGTATTTATGATGACTCTGTTTCCTGTTAGGAAGCCAATTTTCTATCCATGCCAATATGTCACCCCCCTACACCATGAGCTTTTATTTTTCACAATAACTTTTGATCTGGCACTTTATCAAATGCCTTCTGGAAATCTAAGTACAGTACATCCACCGATTCCCCTTTACCCACAGCATGTGACTCCTTCAAAGAACTCCAATAAATTGGTTAAACATGGTTTTCCTTTCTCAAAACCATGTTGACTCTGCCTGGTCTTGAATTTTTCTAAGTGCCCTGCCATAACTTTAATCTTTAATAATAGCTTCTAACATTTTCCCTATGACAGATGTTAGGCTAACAGGTCTATAGTTTACTGCTTTATCTCCCTCACTTTTTGAATAAAGGAGTTACATTTGCTATTTTCCAATCTAGGGAATTTTGGATAATTTAAACCAACGCATCAACTATCTCCCTAGCCATTTCTTTTAAGGCCCTAGTATGAAGTCCATCAGGGCCCGGGGATTTGTCAGCCCGCAGCTCCAACAATTTGTTAAGTACCGCTTCCTTGGTGATTGTAATTTTCCCCGAGTTCCTCCCTCCCTTTCAATTCCTGATTAACAGCTATTTCTGGGATGTTACTTGAATCCTCTATAGTGAAGACCGATGAAAATTACCTGTTCAATTCATCTGCCATCTCTTTATTTCCAGCTATTAATTCCCCAGACTAACTTTTTATAGAACCAACACTCACTTTAACTCTTGTTTAAGTATCTATAGAAATTCTTACTATCCATCTTTATATTTCTAGCTAGCTTTTTCTCATACTCTAATTTTTCCCTCCTTGTTGATCTTTTTGTCATTCTTTTCTGTAATTTAAATTCTGTCCAATCTTCTGACCTGCCACCCAACTTTGCACAATTATATGCTTTTTCCTTAAGTTTGATACTGTCTTTAACTTTTTTAGTTAACGGATAGTGGGTCCTCCCCTTGGAATTTTTCTTCATTGGAAATAATCTATTCTGAGATTCTGAAATATCTCTTTAAACTTCTTGCCACTGCATCTCTAATGACCTACCCCTTGACCTCATTTGCCAGTTCACTTCAGCTAGCTCTGCTTTCATTCCCACATAATTGCCCTTATTTAAGTTTAAAATACTAGTCTTGGACCCATTCTCCCTTCTTCAAACTGAATGTAAAATTCAATCATATGCTGCTATTTAGGGGCATCTTCACTATGAGATTAATTAATCCCATCTCATTGCACAAAAGCAGATCTAACATAGCCTGCTCTCTAGTTGGTTCCAGGACATGCCGTTCTAAGAAACTATACAGAAAACATTCTATGAACTCTTCATTTCGGCGACCTTTGCCTATCTGATTATTCCAGTCTATGTGTAGATTAAAATCCCCCATGATTATTGCTGTGCCTTTCTGGCAAGCTCCCATTATCTCTTCTTTTATACTCTGTCCTACTATGTAGTTACAATTAGGGGGCCTTTACACCACTCCCATAAGTGACTTCTTGCCTTTATCATTCCTCATCTCAACCCAAACCACTTCTACATCCTGGTTTCCTGAACTTAGGTCATCCTTCTCTGATGCGCTGATACCATCATTAATTTCCAGAGCTGCCCCTCCACCTTTTCCTGCCCTTCCTAAGTGTCACATACCCTTCAATATTCAGGTCCCAATCTATGTCATCCTGCAGCATTGCCTCTGTAATGGCTATCAGAATGCAAATTGGAATAAATAAGTATGATATCAGTTCATCTCTTTTGCTTCAAACGCTACTTGCATTCAGCTACAGAGCCTTTAGTTTTGCCCTTTTATTATTTTTATAACCTCTAGCCTTGACTGATTTACTCTTAGATTTGTACTCTCTATCCCTTCCTGTCACATCCTGTTTATGATTTCCCATATTAATACCTTTCCCTTTTTCCTTACCTGTACTCCTTGGATTACCACATTTTCCCAAATTTGATCTCTTACCCCAACTAATTAGTTTAAAGTCTTCTCTACTTCCCTAGTTATGCAGCTCGCTAAAACGTCAGTCCCAGCATGGTTCATGTGTAGACTGTCTGAATGGTACAGGTCCCACTTTGCCCACTACAAGCGCCTCACAAACTGGAACTCACTTATCCCACATCAGTCCTTGAGCCACGCATTCATTTCCCTAATCTTATATGCCCTGTGCTAATTTTCAAGTGGCTCAGGTAATAGCCAAAGATTATTACCTTTGAGGGTCTGCTTTTTAACTGACCAGACACCACACCCCCGCTCGACGGCCTGCTGAGCAGGGTCGAGGCCCCCGCTCGATGGCCTGCTGAGCAGGGCCGAGGCCCCCGCTCGATGGCCTGCTGAGCAGGGCCCGAGGCCCCCGCTCGATGGCCTGCTGAGCAGCGTCAGAGCAGCACAGCACCCCCCTCGGCCCCCAAAACCAGCTATAGAGCAGGGTGATCGCACACCCCCAATGCAGTAATCAGAGCAAGGTGTCACCCACTCAACACCAGTTCAGCATCAAAGCAGGGCAACAACCCCCTCCACCCTCATTTAGCCATCGTGTCCCTTCCATTCCTCAGAGCAACTTAGCTAGCCCTAGTCTCACATCTCTACCCTTCCTCCCTGGCTCTGCAAATTCTTTCAGGGGGTGCTTATCCAATTCATTTCTGCAAGCCTCCAGCACATTTTTCAGGCAGGGCATTCCTGATCCACTGTTGATTCTTTTGTCAATCACCTTAAATCAGTGTGCTCTGGTCCTTGAGCCTCCTACGAATGGGAACACTTTCTATCTACTCTGTCTAGACCCCTCATGATTTTGAACATATCTATCAAATCCCACCACTGAAGTTAAACTGACTGGCCTGGGTTTACAGTTACATCCTTTTCCGATCAAGGGTGGATTTGCAATTCTCCAGTCCTCTGGCATCACATCCATACCTATGGAGGAATGGATGATCAAGGACAGTGCCAATGCAACCCTGACGCTTACTTCCCACAGCATCCCTAGCTGTATCCCATGCAGCCCTAGTTAGTTATCAACTTGCAAGTATAGCCAGCCTTTCTAACACCACCTGCTTCAGCAATTTTTAGCACAGTGTCTCAACTACCTCCTCTTCCATCATGAGTTTGGCAGCATGGTAAATAGATACTCATTTAGTACCTCAGCCATGCCCTCTGCCTCAATGCACAGGTCGCCTTTTTGATCTCTAAGTGGCCCCCACCTTTCATCTTATCACCCTTTTACTATTTATATGCCAACAGAAGACTTCTAGATTCATTTCTTAGCTTTCAGTCTCTTTCAAGCACTATTTGTCTCTCGTTGCCTTTTCAGTTCCCCTCTGA
Organism: Cetorhinus maximus; assembly: GCF_964194155.1. Classification (NCBI taxonomy): domain Eukaryota; kingdom Metazoa; phylum Chordata; class Chondrichthyes; order Lamniformes; family Cetorhinidae; genus Cetorhinus; species Cetorhinus maximus. The sequence goes on from NW_027596370.1 coordinate 131,193, forward strand.
GCTTTCTATATTCAGCCTGCTTCTCACTATTAATCTATTAATCTATTAATCAGCCTGACATCTGTTTTTCTGCTTCATCTTACTCTCTATCATAATCATCATCTCGGGCGCTCTGATTTGGGTTGCTCTAACCTTCTCCTCATAGCAATGTATCTTGATGGCACCTAAACCATCTCCTTTTTAAAAGCAGCCAATTGTTCCGTTCGAGCTTTTCCTGCCAATTTTTGACTCCAATTTACCTGGACCGGATCCATTCCCACACCACTGAAATTGGCCCTCCTCCAGTCAATTGCTACTCTTTATCCTTTTCTATAGCTAACCTAGGAGTTACAATACTATGATCACTGTTCCCTAAGTGCTCCTAATGGTTGAACCACCTCACTTTCCAGAACCAGAGTCAGCAATGCCACTTTGCACCAAAAACATACCAAAAAAATTCTCCTAAAAATATTCCCTCGATCTCACTATCCAACTGTATATTAAAGCCCTCTATTATCACTGCTTTATAGTTTTTGTACCTAGTTTCCCTGCAAATTTTCTCCTCTCTATCCTTTCCACTATTTGGTGGCTTTTGCACACACCCCATAGTGTAATTGCATCTCTACCGTTTAGTTCTATTCAAACAGATTCTGCCCTGGCCTCCTCCAGGATATCACCATGACATCATATTCCCATGTGGTGTGTTTGCAGCTCACCGACCTTATTAATCATACTTGCAGCATGTACAAACATGCACTGTAAAACTAATTTAGACCTTACTGCATTCCCTCAGTCTGATCCCATAATACTTTATTTCTAATGTCTTCCTCAATCCTCCATGTACCTTGTTTCTCCTTTCCAATGCTACATCCTGGTTCCCAACCCTCAGCCTAGTTAGTTTAAATCTCCCCAACAGCAGTAACAAGGGCATCGGTACTGGCTCTGTTAAAATGCAATTCATTCAGCCTGTACAGGTCCCACTTCCCCTAGAACTGGTCCCAATGACCCACCTTTCCAGCCAGGTATTCACATGTTCTAATCTCTGATTTGTATACTCAATGTGTGGTCCCAGACGTAACTACCAGTGATGTCCTACTTGCTGGTCGCTTTCCTAGCTCCCTAAAATCTACCTGTGGGACCACATTTCTCCTTCCACCTATGCCACTGGCACCAATATGGGCCACGACATCTGACTTTTCACCACCACCTCAACCTGTGCAGCCACTCAGTGATATTCTCCCTGGCACCAGGGAGGCAAATATATATAATCCTGGAACCACATCTACATAAGTGCTCATCTGTTCTCCTAACTTATAAAATCCCCTATTGCATTATATGGGACGGAGATGCCCTGTTTTGTTTATTATTATACTATTAAATTAAGAGAAATAAACTTTAAACTTAAACACTCTCCAGCTGAAGGACCATTTCTGCACATTTTTCTTTATATAAAAGGGACAATGCAGACATGCAAGTGAATTACAATCTAACTGTTGAGTTTACTTAGCTCCTGACCCAAGTGGCCCCATCCCCCCATGTTTTGGAAGTGTCAGAAAGGTTTGTGGCTATTTAAAATATCAGAAACTCCCCAGGTTACTTCTGGAAGTACAGTGGGAACCCATTTAGAAACATTTGAGTCAAAAAATCTTCAACGGCGTCTTCATTTTGGCTGTTGTTCAGGGTCGTGGATCATTGGTCAATCAAGCAGAAGGTATGTTTGAAGGATAAATATAATTGGCCAGTGACTCAACCAGGGACTGGAGAAATTGGCCGAAACTCCCCAAGGAAGTGTCACTCATTTAGAACTTCTCTTTACATAGGTTACAATACCCTATCACACCACAATAACTCCATCTACTGGCTGTAGAAATTGAATTTCAAACAAGGCTGACTCCATTACTGCACCTTTATTCACTCACTTAAACAATGCCTTAAATCAGGCTTCGACTCATGTCCAAACTGACCATGAGATGGCCCTCCAATCCTGAAGTTATTGCCTCTTATTGCAGTACAGGTCACCATGCAGCACCTCACCCAAATGGTCACTCCTTGTGTGGGGCCTGGACAGGTCACTGGTATTTAACAACAGGAGGCATCACATACCGAGGGCAGGAATTCAAAAACATTGATGGGAGTAGTTTATAGGGCCCCTAAAAGTAGTTATACCATTGGACAGAGCATTAGCAAGAAATAATTGGAGTTTGAAACAAATGTATTGCAATAATCATATAACCTTCATATAGACTGGACAAATAAAATTGGCAAAGGTGGCGTAGAAGATGAGTTTGTAGAATGCTTTGGTGACAGCTTTCTAGAACAACACATTGAAACTAGGGGCAAGATATTTTCGATCTAGTTTTGTGCAATGAAGCAGATTTAATTAGTAATCTCATAGTAAACAATACTCTGGGAAAAAGTGATCAAAATTTCACTTAAATTCCAGATTAAGATTAAGAGTGATGTATTCCAGTCCCAAACAAGAATCCTAAACTTAAACAAAGTCAATTGCAAAGGTATGGGGAGAAAGCTGGCTACGGTGGATTGGGTAAATAGACTAAAAAATGTACAGTAAAAAAAAGTCAAAATGTTCAACAAGAATACATTCCACTCAAAAACAAAGCCACAGGAAAGATTCATCCATGGCTTACCAGGCAATTCAGGGTTGTACTGTCTTAAAAGAGGCTTATTTATAATATTGCAAAGAATAGTCATCAGCCTGAGGATTGAGAGAGTTTTGGAAACCAGTAAAAGATGGCCAAAAGGTTGGTAAAAAAGGGAAAAGACAGTATACTAGCCAGGAACATAAAAGTAGATTGTAAAAGCTTTTACAAGTATATAAAAAGGAGAGTAGCTGAAGTAAATGATGGTCCCTTAGAGGCGGAGACAGGAAAGGTTATTGGCAGAGAGATTGAACAAATTATTTTGCGCCTGTTTTCACACTGAAGGAAGCAAGCTAGGTATCAAATAAAGGTGGTAACCAAGGGGCTACTAAGAGTGAGGAACGTAAGGTAATTACTACCAGAGAAAGTACTAGAGAAACTTAAAGGACTAAAAGCTGACAGATCCCCAGGACCTAATGGCCTACACCCTCAGGTTCTAAAGAGGTAGCTGCTGTTTTAGTCTCAATATCTAAGGAATGATGTACTTGCCTTGGAAATGATTTAGTGACCTGCAGGTAAGTCACTATCTGCAGTAACCCACTGAAGGTTTCTTTTAAATCCTGCATAGGTCATAGCATAAGCTGTACCACATTATGGGAACCAACTATTAAAGCAAATCTCTTACTGATAACAGATGTACTGCAGCAAAGCGAACAAACATACCAACAGAAACCATGTTATTTTGACCATACTGAGGTATCGGGATGCTTTTTTAAAAAGTTATGTAAAGCCCTTCACTTACATTCCACTGCCTTAAACAAGGCATCCCTAAAGCTTTGTTGCCATGGACCACAAGAATGGGTATCCTCCCAAGGACAGCATATAAAGTTTAAATTCTTGTTTCCATTAACAGCAGATGTCTCAAGCTGCCGACACCAGCAGAAAAAAAAGACCTGCATTTATGTACTGCCTTTCATGACCACCGGTCATGTCAAAGCGCTTTACAGCCAATGAAGTGCTTTTGAAGCGTAGCCTCTTGTTGCAATTTTGGAAATGCAGCAGTTAATTTATGCACAGCAAGCTCCCAGAAATAGCAATATGATAAAGGCCAGATAATCTAATTTTTTTGGTGATGTTGATTAAGGGATAAATATTGGGCAGGACACCAGGGAAATCCCCCTTTCTCTTCTTTGAAATAGAGCCATGGGGTCTTTTACACCCACCTGCGAGCATTTTATGGTGTACAATTTCTAAATCCAAACAATGAATTATCACTAGAGTCAGTCCTTTCCAAAACCCAAAGTCCATAAAATTCAAGAACAGGACAAACTAAGAAATAAGACCAAGGCCTGGGTTTTGAGGACTAATGTCAGAGCCATGGGACTGCAGCTTAGGTATCTTTGCCTGATGCTGCTCATATTAACTGGTGGACTGCAGCGGAAGCATTGTTTCATCCTGGCACTGCATTCTTTGATGCACTCAAGCCACAGTCAGCAGAAAGAAATGGGGCTGAGAATCCTCAATACTGCAGTACTCACTGTAAAATGCCTAGCTACGTGGGTCAGGAAAATTAAACAGTCGTGTACGGCCAGAAGCAGAGAAATGTCACAGCAGAAAGTGGAACAATTTTCTATTTCGGGTGTTGATCTGATGCACTCTCAACCTAGATATAGTGCCCACAGAATAAAGCTCCTCGAATTTTGCCCGATCCTAGTTGATGCCAATTATGCGGCAGCTTCAGATTAAGCTATGCCCGCTTGAATCCAAAATGTTTTCATTTCAGAAAAAATGCAAGCAGATAGTTGTCACTCCAGTCTGGCCTCTGTATGATGCAACATCCCCTAAGCAAAGCAACTCACTACAAGAGTCATCTACTGTCACACATATTTCTTAAAATCTCATGCAGCTATTGAAAGTACTTTGAATAAAGCTTTACAAAAAAATCCTGAGCTTGATCTAGATGGAAAGTTTGCATGTAATAAAAACATTTCTAAGAACAGGAAAATGCAATTAGACATAAATGTTCCCTTTCTTTCAACAGATTAATCCCATTTCTCTCCTTTCAGGAAATGCATCTAATGGCCTCTTTTTTCCCCATTCACTTACTCTCAGGATGTGGGCATCACAGGCAAGGATAACATCTATTGCTGTCTCTAGTTCTAAATTTGACTTGCTATGACACTTCATAGGGCAGCTAAGAATCAACTACATTGGTGTGTAATGAGAGTCACGTATAGGCCAGACCTGGAAAAGAAAGGAAGGTTTCCTTCGCTAAAGGACAGTTTTTGAACCAGTGGGGTTTTCATGATAATCCAGAGCTTCAGTGTCACTTTTACTGATATCAACTTTTTATTTCCAGATTTATTTATATTTTTAATAGCTTAATTGAGGTTCTCAGTATACCACAGAGGGATCTGAATTGATGTTCTTTGGATTATTAGCCCAGGCCTCTGAATTACCAGCGCATTATCACTACACTGTCATAACCGACCCATTTTATGGTGTCCACTTCAATAACTGTCCCTCAGCTAACTGGGGGTTAAAAACACTCCCTTCAGCTTCCTTGCTCATTCTTAACTTCCCAATTTTTGATTGGTGCAATAGAAAGTTCTTTTTTTAAGAAACAAAAATGTGCAGGCTGAAGAAAAGCCCTGTGGACACAGCAGCAGCATGTCTTTCCCCTACCCAAGAAAACAGTTAGTAATATTTCACTTTCTATACACAGGAAATGTAGCAATTTAAGAAATGTTCTATGGTTCTAAATGTTTCTCTAGTCCCACTCTTAATATTCAACATCAGAAACGTTTCCATTGATACAAAATATTTCAAATGTGGATGCTTATTCTGGCTGGTCACCCGTTTTCCTTCGAGAATATTTGTTTAATGTTAATGCTCCAACACATTGAAATAAATGTTCCACAAGCCCAAACACAAATCACTGCTAGGTGTGCGTGCGCCGCCATTTGGGAACATAAGCAGGCTGCACTGCACCTTGCTTTGTACTGGGTACTCTGTCCCCATGCCCACAGGGCTAACTTCTCACCCATAATAGAACATGCCTGGCTGACATGAGGTTAATGAGGAGCAGCCTGGTATCATGTGGTGATAAACACTAAATCCTCAAGTCACCTTTGCAAGGTGAGAAAACTGAAGGCATCCTCACGCACTCAATCAGCTCTATGCCACTGACCAGCAAAGAACCTCGGTGATTAAAATGTATTTATATTTGGGGAAGGAGAGGAGAGGTGAGGAAAAAGATACAAGCAAAGAAATTCATCTCATAAAATGCAACTTTTCTCATTAAAATCAGGGACTTGATCCTTTTCAATGCTGTAAACAGCACCCTCTAGAGGCTGACTGCCTGAGCTGAGAGCACTTTTATGAAAGATTTAATTTGTTTTCATATAGGTGGGGAAGGGATAAAGAAGCCAGTTGAATCCAGATGTGGGTGTGCTACTATCGGCTCAAATGTGGCTTCCATCTGTTATTCCAGCCCTGTCCAGTCAAAGCACTAACCAGCCTCACGCTACACTCTGAACCAAGATATTTCGACAGAACTCCTTGCAGTACAGGAATCCCATGTGTTGCGGAGAATATTAAACTGGAGGGTTTTGGAGGTTCCATCTTGCATACCAGTTTAAGCTCAAGCCCTGCCATATCATTACAGTTTCCATGGCATGAGATGAATAGGAGTTTCAAAAGCTGGTTCTGTGGGAACTCTCAGCTAATGCTGCCATCTCCTGGTTATTTGGCAAAACGCATCCACCACTGCACAAGCTCTCTGGTCATCATGTCCACAGTTCCAGTCAGTTGTCACTGGGACTTTAACAGGGGTATGAAATTTACACACAATGGATAGTGTAGAAACATCCCACAGTAGTGTTAACTATTGTTATTAAAAAGCAGAATTGTGACTGGAGGGAGCATTGTGAACTGTGTAAGACCAGTTAAGGACAGGTGGTTACTGCAGGTACTGGAAGCAATTTGAGGGGCTAAATTATGAGAACCATTTGAGGCACATCGTATAGCATTAAGGAATTTTAGACAAAGTGGAATTCATGTTGAAACTAATACTATAAATAACCTGTGACAACACAACTGTTAAATAAATATACAACAGCCACAACAGGATACTGGAGAGTGTTTTATCAGAAAAATAATCCAACTTTCAGGAATTGAGAGACTATCTAATGACACTGATCTTGCACTGATGTCAGCCATGTCATCAGAACCACACCCACAGTCAGTTAAAAGTAAACCCTGAGGAACTGGGTGGTGCTATGGCTGGCTTAGTCAGCAGCATTTCATCTCTGGAAACTGGAGCCAATTCAAACCCAGGCTGATGGGAGGAACATCTGCTTACCTGTTAGCTGCATGTGAAATGAGTTTGCGCAGATACAGTCCAGTTTCTCATAGGCATGAACATAGGGCGAAAACCTCTCCCTGATCCCAACAGGCCCACAGACAATAGGTGTGAGATATCACACAGTGGTCGGTGCTTGGGAAATTTTAACCTGTACTGTACCTGACCTGGCACTGCTTGGGGCTGACAATGGATCTGGAATGGGAAAAAGTCTTGCTTTGCAATGATAGTACTCACTTTGATGAGCTTTAAAAAAGAAAGTAATGTAAAAAACCCTTTAAGCCACTTATTATACAGATGCTATCATTGCTTAGATTAGTGGGCCTGCAGGTCTGTTGCCAGCCTGCCGGATTTAGTAGCACAACCACTTGGAGAAAAGTTTCTCAATCAAAAATACAAACTGCTTGGTATTTTTGTAATGATTCCGGAACTATCAGATGCCACAAAGCTCTGTTCAGAGAGCAGACATCTTCCTCAGACAACACAATAATGGAGGAAGACAACTCAATAATGCAGTGCAAAGACCAAATCAGGCTCATAATTTGAGGGGTATTACTACAAGGTTGAGCATTACAAGGTACATTAAAAACTGATCTTAAACCACTAATTACCTGTAAATATCCTTAAGCACCATTATTAAAACAGAATGGGAGAAGGAAGAATTCTTTCATAGGGGATTCCTAGAAGCTTTACTACAAGTGGTTAGAGGTAAAGACTATAATAAAATTCAAACGGTAGGTATTTGAAAAGGAATAGAAAAAAAGATACAGCAAAGAGCAGTGAAATGGTGTTAAAGTAGGCAGCTGCAATTGAAGGGCTAGCACCAGCACAGGCATGATGGGCTGAATGACGTGTCTGCACTACTGTTTAAATATTATGAAATACAAAATATTCTCTCCTTACAATCTTCAGGCTTTTCAAACCAAGGTGTAGCTTCACCTAACCACAGCTTCATTCACCTCATCCTATAGCTGCCAATTCAATGGTATAAAAATGGTAGTCATCATAAGCCATTACAAAAAGGATTAACAGAGATGGTGCCAGCGAGCTTATGTCCACCACAATCTTATAACAGATGTTTCAGGGGATATGCCATTTGCTTTTTTTTTAAAATGAGGCCCACACATACTTTTAAAAGCATCCAAGATCAATTTATCAATGTGACAGACTAGAATTAACTGTACATTACCATTGTGTCATTCCAGTGCCAGCAGCAAACACATCTGAATGCTTGTAAGTAACCAGGTAATATTCATCCTTGAAGTTATTCTTCCCACAGTCCCCTTCCCACTTCCTGCTTTTGCCATGCATTGCCGTTCTGTTCTTCCTGTCATTTCCTCCAAACGCTGATTACACAATTTCTCAAATTCATTCATTCCCAGGTTCTCAAAATGATTAACCTACTTACCTCCTTCAGTCAGCCCTTCCTCCTATGAGCCTCTCCCTTGTAAAACCCAAACTTCATCCTGAGATCACTAACTTAACCAGGCCTTCCTAGTGTACGCTTTGCAACTTTGCTTATACATTACACACACTGGGTTTTTGTCCTTCATCTTGTTTTCTCTAATTTAAAAAGTCTACCAATAAGACCACACCCAGGGAAGCTCTCACACCATTCACATTCACAAATGCTATCGCCCCCTACCTGGTAAAGCAGTGATGAAGTCTCGCTGCAACATGGGCTTCAGATAGGAGTTAATATGTCCATGCTGGTAATGGCACATCCGGGAGATTAGGTGCTCCACAAATTCCACCTGGTCAGATTCAGACCACTGGTCAAAATATTTAATACACAAATCCTTCTCTTTCTCGTAATTTCCTGAAGGTCGCTTTCTGGAGACGATCATAGAAGGGGGTCCATTAGTGATCTGGGTTCATTAATCAGAAAAGGAAATAAAAGAAACAAAAACATTATGGACACTTAAATTCAAGTTCCAGACCAAATCAATACAGATGCTTCAATGCTAAACAGTTTAAAGACTGCAGCAGACTTTCTGCACTAAGCTGGGAAGGGTGGGGGTGGGGGGGAGAGAGAGAGAGAGAGAGAGAGAGAGAAAAGGAGCAAGAAAGCAGCATTCAGATCAAAGCACACAGGCTTTTAGGAAATATTCTAGACATCTCAAGGACTGCTGAGCTCAATAAATCAGCAATTTTTTTTGCAAAACATTTACTTGACAGAAAGCATGCACATCACAAGAGGCAGCACAAATTAAATAGGTGCAATATATCCAAAGCTTAAATTGTTTTTAAGTCAGCTCTGCTATCTTGGCCTACATAAGCTTTAAGCAAAAAAATTAAATCCTACCTACATTTATATTTGGTGCCTTATAGGTGTTAACTTAAAAAAAAATCATGACAGCAGCAGATCATCAAAGAGATCATCCTAAGTGAGGCAAGGAGACCGACATGGTATTGATCTGGTCATGTATATCTCTCCATAGTGTTATACTGGGAAACTAGGTCAAGCAGCAGGAGAGGCAGGACAGCTCAGCACAGAAAATGAGATTGAAATTTCAGAATCACTGAGTTAGCTAATCTCAGTCAGGGCACCATAATTATCTCATCCATTTCTGAATTAGAGAAAGGAAGACATGCTCCGCGACCAGAATATCCCAACACACTCACGCGTCTGGAATGGGGCTGGTCATTTAGAACCAATAGTGCTACCCAGCTGCCCCCTGCAGTAAATGTGCATGTGTGGACATTGAGTGAGGACAGGGTCAAAGTCAACTCTGGTCTAGTAACCTGCCGACACAGCACACTCATACATGGAGGACTTCTCATACTCATGGAACCAGGCCGGGGGCGGGGGGAGAAAACCAAGATCATTGAAAGAAATAACAGTGAGTGTTCCTCCACAATGAACAGTTCGACATGAGACAGTAGCAGTGTGGATTTACATGGGTTGGTGGCAGTGAAAGCTTAGAAAGTCGTGAGATGATCTACTTCACCTTCATAAAGATAAAAAGATTCAAGTAGATACAGATAAAATATTTCCACTGATGGAGGTATCAAGAACAGGGGGGGCATTATCTCAAAATAGAGCCAGGCTATTGAGGAGTGAAATCAAAAAGCACTTTTCACAAAGGGTAATGGAAATCTGGAACCCTTCTCCGCCCCCCCTCAAAAGGCTGCTGACGCTGGGCCAATCTGAGCTCCCAAGATTGAGATAGATAAATTTTTGATAGGTAAAAAAGTTAAGGGATTTGGAGAAATGAGGTAGAGAGAATTCCGGTACAGATCGGCCATGAATGCTGGAAAGGCTCAAAGGACTGAACAATCTACTTCTGTTCCCATGATGCCCTCACCAAGTCCCTCATTTATCTTATAACCCTTGGTGCTGCCTGTCCATGTTCAAACTCTGAACAAAATGGTCAACCAGATTGCTCATGTTATGAGTTTATCTTCCAGGAGCTGCATGGAACCCCATTCTATACCTTTTCATAGAGGTTCCTCCAACCTGCAATCAGTATTGTCAGAGTTATCAAGAGAGGGCCAACCTGCAGAGTGTATCATCTTGAGCAATGAACACAGACTTACTCATTTAACCAGTTACAGATAATGAAGGACTGACCAGAAAACCAGTAGGTTTAGTTGCAGTGGTCTCAGTGGTATAATTATGGCTGGAGATAGGGCTCTACTGAGGTTGGGGTTGGAGACACACCATTGAGGCAGATCTGTATGGAGCTTGGCTGAGTTTATTTTTATTCGTTCATGGGACGTGGGGCGTCACTGGCTGGGCCAGCATCTATTGCCCATCCCTAACTGTCTTTGAGAACTGAGTGGCTTGCTAGGCCATTTCAGAGAGTATTTAAGAGTCAACCACGTTGCTGTGGGTCTGGAGTCACATGTAGGCCAGACCAGGTAAGGATGGTAAATTTCCTTCCCTAAAGGGCATTAGTGAACCAGATGGGTTTTTACAATAATCAACAATGGTTTTATGGTCATTATTAGATTTTTAATTCCAGATTTTTTTTACTGAATTCAAATTTCACCATCTGCTGCGGTGGGATTCAAACCTGGGTCCCCAGAGCATTACCCTGGGCATCTGGAGTATTAGTCCAGTGACAATACCATCGCCACCGCCTCCCCTTAAAGTTTGATGCAGTCGAGGCTGGGGGGCCTAAAATGGGAAGAATTCTATGCCAACGTCACCAACCCTCGCCTTCTGCACAGAGAAAGTTAAGAAGAAAACCTCCTACTTCCTAGGTTTACAGGGAAGTGAGCAGGTAAAAAGCAGGGGACACAAAAAGGTCACAAACAATTGAATGTGCAAATTTCTAAACAGAACAGAACAGAACCTTCAAGTGTCTTCTGCCTCCCCCACAGCTATGGGGTAAATCAGCAATTCCATGCAGATAATGAAAAAACATGGTTGTCATTTCACCAACACTGCTAAGATCTCAATCTGAACCTACATGGTAAGCATCTGGGTAAGCGTCAAATGAAGATTATGTGCTCTAGCACCACCAGGTCCCCACTCTCTCACACAAACAACATCTAGCAGCAAGTGCAGAGCAGCACCGACCATAGGCTTGGGACAGACAGGTCTGTGGTTGGTGTTCCAATGGGGAAGTCAGGCTAAAGTACAAAGAAAACAAGAGCAAACAGAGGTGGGAAGAAGTGGTGCCCTTAGCTCAAACAATGTAAAACTTGGCTAATTTTCTATAACAAAATAAGAGAACAGAGGTTCATTCTTAGGATGTGGGTATCCCTGATTAGCTCAACATTTATTACCAATTCATACTTGTTCTTGAAGATGGCAGTGGGCCTTCCTTTGGAACCTCTAATGTGTGTTGAAGGTGCTCCCACAAAGTTGTTACGCAGGGAGTTCCTAGATTTTGATCTAGAGATGATGGAAAAATGGTGATCTATTTCTAAGTCAGCGCAGTACACAACTTGGAAGGGCTGATGTTCCAACGTGTTTGCTGGCCTTGTCTGGCTAGGTGCTAGAGATTGGGAAGTTTGGTGGAGGCTGCTGTCAAAGAAGCCACAGGTCATTATCACATCACACCAACTGCACAATGGAGCAGGAGAGGTAACAGAGGGCAATGAGTGAGAAGCACAGGTCTTATTTACTGAATTGAGTGATGTCGCATTGGCTGAGTGTGTTTGATGAAACACTGGAGTGCAGAGGGAGCTTTACTCTGCATTTAATTGGTACTGTACCTGCCCTGGGAGTGTTTGGTGGGACAGTGTAGAGGGGGTTTTACTGTATCTAACCCAGCCATTAATCTCTTCAGATAGTACTAGTCCTCTTGATACCCCCAGGACTTAATTTCAGATTTCCAGCAATCACTTTTTTCATCAACATTCCTTACCTTGAGCAAAAAAATGCCACCATTAATTAAAAATATTATTGAGATTTCCATACTGGCAGATATGAATGAAGCCTTCTTGAATGGAGTTAATTTTCATTCAAATCCAGGTTTTTAAGTGCTGAATTGCTACAGCATGGCGGCTGTCAACATGACGGCACTTAAGTTTGCAGCCATTTTCTAAGGAACATTTAAATGATCAAACCCCACAATGGTTTGAGCACTTTACATTATTGAACTGAAGCTACAGTGCTTCAGCCTACTAGCATAACTGTGCTTAAATAACAGAGACCAAATGTCTGACATAAATGCTGAATACATAACACAAACAAAAGGGGGATGCTTCCAGGCAGCACTAGTGATTAGTCCAAGCAGCGAAAATGTTAGCTTCACTCAATTAGGAATGAATCACTCCATTTAAAGCTACATATTCAATCCAAAATGAATATTTTATACTCCCTCTGCAGTTGCTATTGTGAAGGTCCATTTTCAACACATGCTACAGCATATAAGTACTCTTAACAAAATCTAACATGGTAAAGTGCATCTCAGTTCCAGTAGTGGGCTTGTTTAGTGTGTTGCCGCCAATATGCTATTGGCTCTGGGCCTTGATCTCCAGCTACATGCCTGGTCCTTACCTGGATTAGGAGGCAGCCAACCAAGCTGTGGACCAGGTCTCAATAGTACTAGGCCTCAGGCTTTCCTCTACTTCAATAAGACTCTGGACTCTTTTCATATACAATCAGATCCTCAGATTTTCTCCCTGTCAATAGGTTTGGCTTAGTGCTGGGAGAGAAGGGGCAGCCTGGTGATATTTTAAGATTTCTTCCAGCAGGCTTTTGGCCTTGTTCGTTACCCATGAGACACACTGGCGCAGACACAGCCCCTTCCTGCAGCTTTACTTTCTTAGACACATTTCACTTTCAACTTCAGAATCCTCATCCTTCATCTGCAAGGCCCACGAAGACCATGGTCTTACCCTATCCCCTAGCTTCCTTAACCCCCACTGCCTCTGCTCTACCTTCAGCTGCCTTGGCCTCATACTGTGCGATACTATTCCTAAATTCTTCTCCCTCAAAAGCCTGCTCAAGCCCCCATTTTTTGACCATGCATTCGACTATCAACATTAACTCTTCTCTCACTGTGCCCAGGTTATTTTTGTCTGGAGTCTTCTCGGATGGTTTTATTGTGTTGGAGGCACTATATAAATGCTGCTGGTAAAATTGTACTTAATCCAGTACTCAGTTCTTAATTTACCACATCATATTACTCCCAATACTGCTGCTGCCACCAGAATCCCACCCAACTGTTACACAGCTTCAACTACAGACCAAGTTTAGAAAGACAGAATGTCTCCCAGCTTGCGAATGCCAATAGCATTTCAGTACTGGTGACTGTGTAAAATAGTCAAGAGCCAAGAATACAATTACAGATTCTAACCTATCTGGAAAAACACCTGGAATTGTGCAACTCTTACGGTGAAGTGCTCATGGCACAGATCTGCCCCAGCAGTGGGGGCAATTGAGATTAATTAAGAGCATATTGCCAGAACCCTTGAATCCAACTTTTCCTACAGTGCTATACAAGTGGAAAGTGCTGATGATTCTTAAGCCAGTACATTTTAATGCTGGACAGCTCTTAAACCATACACTAAATGAGCCTAAAGTAAAGGGAGATTGCTGGAAGTACTCAACAGGTCAAGCAGCACCTGTGGAAAGAGAAACAGAGTTAACATTTTAGGTTGATGACCATTTATCAGGCTAAATGAGCTTGATACTCTTTCGAGTTATCAACAGTCACAGACTGCAACTCTTTTGAGTACAATCACAGTTCTTGGTTTCCGGGAGTGGGACATGAACCCACAACCCTCTGATTCAAAGGCGAGGGTGCTATGAACTGAGCCACAGCTGACACCTCTAAATGAGCTTGATGGTGACACTGTTGGGGAGCGCTGCTGATTTTCTGCCAGCCACAATGAAAATGCTCATTAAAAAGCAAGGTCCCTGGTCTACTTGATGTTACTCACATCCATGGTGCTCAGTTTTCTGCACACTCTTACCTGCCATACTGTATTCTTCTTGGGAGACTCATCTTCATTCTGATCCTCCATACCAGATGTATTCTGCAATATAAGATGCAGAATGTGTAAACAGTAGGGAGTTGCTCAGGGAAACATGTTTAAATGCTTCAGGGGCGTTTGCATTCCACAGATACAGACAATACAGAATCCAAACCTATCTGTACAAACCTCATTCCATGTTAACAGGCCTGATGGAGGTGTTGAATAACAGAGTCCTGGTAGTGTATGTTGTGAAGCTTGCTAATGGGAAGTTAATGACTTACCGAGCAGTAAGAGACAGGAAAGATCCACCAGATTACAGGCTTTAGAAAACTGACTCAATGGGGAGAAACCTGTGGCCTGTCACTGTCCACAGCACAAATGGGAGATTAGGGTAAAAAGGTCCCCTCCTCCAAGAGACAACCAAATATACAATCAGTGTGTCTGCACTATACTATTAGCATAGCTTTCAGCATGTAATAACAGTAATCAGAGAGAGAGAGAGAGAGAGAGAGAGAGAGAGAAAAATAGAATTACAAAATTACAAGTGGTTTCCAAGCATCCTCTAGAACCAGAGCGCTAGCAAACTGCAATTTTAAACATCATCCTGGTTATCGGACTATGTTCCAAAGGTTCTTCCCTGCCCCCTCTCAATGGATTCTGGAGTTTAGTAGAGCAATACACACAAGGCGTTTGACAGAATAATTCCAAACCAGCATGTCAGCCATGGCTCAATTAATAGCACATTGACCTCGGAGTCTCAAGGTTCCAGGTTCAAATCCCACTTCAGGGCTTGAGCACAAAAATCAAGGCTGACACTCCAGTGCAGCACTGAGGGAGCAGTGCACCGTCAAAGATGCTGCCTTTCAGATGAGACGTTAACTGAGGCCCCATCTGCCTGCTCAGGTGCACGCAAAGGATCCCATGGCACTTTTTCAAAGAGCAGGGGAGCTATCCCTGGTGTCCTGACAATATTAGCCCCTCGATCAATATCACAAAAAACAGATTAGCCACTCATTATCACGTTGCTGTATGTGGGAGTTTGCTGAGTGCATACTGGCTGCTGCATTTTCTACATTGCAATACTGACTACATTTTAGAAAGGACTTTGTTGGCTGTAGAGTACTTTGAGATGCCCAGTGATTGTGAAAAGCACTATATAAGTAAGTGCAGGTCATTTTCAGAGCCTGACTTGTGGCTATGGGAATTAGTGCGAGTGTCTTCAACAATTGATTGAAAGAGCTTTCAGGTGAACACTCCTTTCTCACCTCCAATCTCTTTGCAAAAGGCTCGATTTCTAGAAAGTAATTTAACAGCTCATGCAAGAACTGAACTCACCACAACTAACTGACAGCCCTGCACCAAGGTACAACCCTGACAAAACCCATCCCTCATGTGGCCATGTCATTCATGCTGAGGTGACGGAGATTTGTGTGTGCACGTGTCGGAAGTACTGATTCATGTAAATGCTAATGAGATTTCCGGCACAACACATTCTGAAGTGAATGGGCCTATAGTTCCCAAAATATTTTTATCACTGGCAGTTTTCCCCCATTGCATGCCTCCCAACAGTGAGTTGGTGAAGCAGGAGACCAGAAGCCAATCTTTACTCAGTTTTACGTTTATTCACAGGGTGAAATATTACAAGCATACATTACAAGCTTAACTCTACTCCTCCAGTGTCAATAAGTGTCTCTTTATATGTGCTCAAGCAATCATCCCATCAACGCTCTCCACCTGTATACTTATCCATAGTTATACAATTAACATGCCCGAGTCTGCTGTAGATAATATATGTGACATTGGCTAAGGAATAAATATTGGCCAGAACACCAGAGAGAACTCTCTTGTTCTTCGAAATGGTGCTGTAGGATCTTTTAAGTTCACCTGAGGGCAGATGGAGCCTCGGTTTAATGTCTCATCCTAAAGGCAGCAGTTCTGACAGTGCAGCACTCCCTCAGTGCTAGGTCTAAATTAGATTTTCTGCTCAAGCCTCTGGAGTGGGAATTGAACCCATAGCCCTGATTCAGAGGTGAGGTTGCAATCCACTGAGCCACAGCTGATATCCTAGGACTTGACATTCATTTAATATGCTGGTGTCATGTTAAGGGAGGAAATCACAATGCAAGTGCATGTGATATATATTTGTGAACTTATCCTACAGTCCCAGTCCAATACTCGCAGCCTGTACAAGCATTATGTAGGAATAAAGACATGGCCTCGTTTGCCACTGGTATTATAGGATTTCCAGTGCAGAAATAAGCTATTCAGCCCAAAAGGACAATGCCAGAGTCTGTGCTCCATACAAGTCTACTCCCACTCTACATCATCTAACCTCATCAACATATCTTTCTAATCCTTTCTCCCACCAGAATTTATCTAACTTCCCCTTCAATGCATCTGTGCTATTTGCTTCAAATACTCTGTGGTAGACAGTGCCACATTTTACCCCATCTGAGTAAAGTACTTTGTCCTGAATTCCCTATTGCATTTATTGGTATTCCCCCACAAGTGGAAACATCTTCTCGACATCTACCCTATCAAACTCTTTTCTAGTTTTAAAGATCTCAATCAGTCTTCTCTTTTCTAGAGAAAAGAGCCTGTTCAGTCTTTCTTGATAGGCATAACCTGCCTTTTTGTGGCCTTATTAACTGGAGCCACTAATTATAATGATTTGAGCATCTGTATCCTCCGATCCCTTAGCTCCTCCGCCCAATTTTGACACTGGCTTTCCAAGGGCTAAGTGAGCCCCCAACCTTACTCTCCCTACCAAAAAGCACTGCCTCACTATTATAATACTAAAGGTCATTTTCCAATCATATACCCATTCCACAAGCTTATTAATGTCTTATTTAACACAAAAAAATTCAATCCAAAATATAAGAGCTGTAATGATCAGTCAAAGGTTGCATCGGGTGTAGGTTTGGGCCTGCGATTATGCATGGAGCTAATTCCTGATCATAACTACACAGTCTTTAAAAGGCACAGATATTCTCCATCAGGTGCTGAAATATCAGTATTGTCACGTTCAGGATTAAACTCTGGTCTGCTGTGTAACACAGCACCTAGTCCTGCGCAGCCTCCGCCCACATTCTCAGGATACTTTAAAGACACCAGGAAAAGCAAAGCAGTGAAACAGCTTAGCATGAGTCACTGCTCAGGTACAGTACCACCTGTGCAAACTCAACACTAGAAACTTACAATATTAACAGATAATCCCACAGTTCTCCCAGTGGTTCTGGGGTAAACGCACCTCCTTTGTCCTTTCATGGGATGCAGGCATCGCTGACAAGGCCAGCATTTGTTGCCCATCCGTAATTACCCTTGCAAAGGTGGTGGTGAGTTGCCTTCTTGAATCGCTGCAGTCCATGTGGTGTAGGTACACCCACAGTGCTGTTAGAGAGGGAGTTCCAGAATTTTGACTCAGTGACAGTGAAGGAACGGTGATATATTTCCAAGTCAGGATGGTGGGTGACTTGGAGGGGAACCTCCAGGTAGGGGTGTTCCCATCTATCTGCTGTCCTTGTCCTTCTAGATGGTAGCGGTTGTGGGTTTGGGAGTTGCTGTCGAAGGAGCCTTGGTGAATTCCTGCAGTGCACCTTGTAGATGGTACATACTGCTGCCACTGTGCGTCAGTGGTGGAGGGAGTGAATTTTTGTGGATGTGATGCCAATCAAGCAGGCTGCTTTGCCCTGA
This sequence comes from Cetorhinus maximus, assembly GCF_964194155.1. Lineage (NCBI taxonomy): Eukaryota > Metazoa > Chordata > Chondrichthyes > Lamniformes > Cetorhinidae > Cetorhinus > Cetorhinus maximus. The sequence continues at coordinate 149,208 of NW_027596370.1, forward strand.
TGGTGTCAAGCTTCTGGAGTGTTGTTGGAGCTGCACTCATCAGGCAAGTAGGGAGTATTCCTTCACACTCCTGATTTGTGCCTTGAAGATGGTGGACAGGCTTTGGGGAGTTAGGTGGTGAGTTACTCGCCACAGGATTCCTAGCCTCTAACCTGCTCTTGTAGCCACAGTATTTATGTGGCTAGTCCAGTTCAGTTTCTGATCAATGGTAACCCCTCAGGATGTTGATACTGGGGGAATCAGTGATGGTAATGTCATTGAACATCAAGGGGTGATGGTCAGATTCTCTCTTGTTGGAGATGGTCATTGCTTAGCACTTGTGTGACACAAATGTTACTTGCCACTTGTCAGCCCAAGCCTGGGTATTGTCCAGGTCTTGCTGCTTCAGTATCCGAGGAGTCATGAATGGTGCTGAACATTGTGCAATCATCAGCGAACATCCCCACTTCTGACCTTATGACGGAAGGGAGGTCACATTGATGAAGCAGCTGAAGGCGGTTGGGCCGAGGACACTACCCTGAGGAACTCCTGCAGCAATATCCCGGAGCTGAGATGACCGACCTCCAACAACCACAACCACTTTCCTTTGTGCTAGATATAACTCCAATCAGTGGAGAGCTTTCTTCCTGATACTCCAATTTTGCTAGTGCTCCTTGATGCCACACTCGATCAAATGCTGCCTTGATGTCAAAGGCAGTTAGTTTCATGTCACTTCTGGAGTTCAGTTCTCTTGCTCATGTTTGAACCAAGGCTGTAATGAGGTCAGAAGTTGAGTGACCCTGGCAGAACCCAAACTGAGCATCAGTGAGCAGGTTATTGCTAAGCAAGTGCCAGATGATAGCACTGTTGATGACCCCTTCCATCACTTTACTGATGGGGCGGTAATTGACGGGTTGGATTTGTCCTGCTTTGTGTTCACAGGACTTACCTGGGCAATTTTCCACATTGTTGGGTAGATGCCAGTGTTGTGTACTGGAACAACTTTGCTCGGGGCGCGGCAAGTTCAGGCGCACAAGTCTTCAGTACTATTGCCGGAATATTGTCAGTGCCCATAGACTTTGCAGTATCCAGTGCCTTCAGCCATTTGGTATCACATGGAGTGAATCAAATTGGCTGAAAACTGGCATCTGACTGGACCAAGACTGGGGTACTGTTACAGCATGTACACAGGAAACATTACCTTAATTCCTTCTAGCCAGAATATGAACTAATTAGATTGTGTCACAGGAAATCCATGTGCATTTGAAGTGCTTAAGAGATTAATTATTGATTTGCATGAAGCAGGAATTTTCAAATTTTAGAAAGGAGATTTGAAAATTGATAATAGCACTGTGTGCGCGCATTACTAAGCCATACAGACCAAAAGGTCTAATGTTCAATTCTTGGTCAGCATACACTTAACCAATAACAGCTGGGGCTAAAATTGGCCCAGCATCTTACAACAAGGGAAGGTAAATATAAGCATGGGGCTCTTCACTCCTCATCATAAACCACTGAAAAATAGGCTGTTTTCCAGGTTTTGTTCCATTGGAAAAAGACTTGCATTTCTATAGCTCCTTCCATGACCTTGGAATGTCCCAAAGCACTTTACCACCAGTCAAGCATTTTTGAATTGCAGGAGGTGTTAAAAAAAATCGTACTCAATGTTTGCACAGCAAGCTCCCACACACAGTAAAAATGCAATAATGACCAGATAATAGTTTAATGATGTTGATTGAGGGATAAATATTGGCAGCACACTGGATAGAACTTCCCTGCTCTTCTACAAAATAGTGCCATGGAACTTGGGTGTTCAGATGGGGCCTCGGTTTAACATATCATCCAAAAGGCGGTACCTCTGACATTGCGGCACTCTCTCAGTACTGCACTCGAGTAAGCGTCAGGCTAGACTTTTTTACCTAAGTCTCTGGAGTGAGACTTGAACACACAGCTTTCCCACTCAGATACAAGCGTGCAACCTACAGAGTCACAAGTTCACATGTGTTCACATGTGGGAATCGAGCGAGGAGATCAAACCTGTGAGCAGTCCCCTCTCCATCAGATAGCCTGTCAGCAAACCTCCAGCTCCCTCTGGCAAGTTAGTGGCACTACCTCAAATGCCTTTTTAGTTTCCAATTTTGTACTTTATGTTAAATAAATCTACCTTCTTTAAAAAAAAAAGTTACTAAATATCATTCCTCTGGGAGACACACATGATAACCATTGAATGGAAATGTTTGGGGGGCAGGAGGAGAGACAGGCAAAGAGATTTCCACGTTAAGTGATAACACCAAATGAAGATTTGAAATTTCTACATATTCAGTATATCAGCTGAAAAAGGCAACACAATGATCACAGTTGAAATCTGGTATATTGTGAACCGCAGACAGATATCTGAAGGATAACATGAGGAACAAGGTTTTTATTTAAATGGATACAAGTACACTGCATTTTTATGTTGATTCGATTTAGAAGATATGGTTCTCACAGTATACACTCCAGGAGAATTCAAATCCCAGTCTATTTCAGTTATACAGCAGAGATGCTAGCCAACACTCGCTACTATCAAGGTTGTCAAAATGACAATTGCCTTTTGCCAGTGACTGCTCTGGGATATCCCACTGTAAAACGGCTCAAATGACACCATTGAACACAAATGGTTTCCCAATAGAGCTGCAGGATGGGGGTGGGGGGGGAGGGGGGAAGGGAGTATGCGAGGCAGGCAATGGGTGAGGGAGAAAGAGGGAGGGAGCACGACATATGCAAGGGAGGCCATGGGGGAGGCAGTGGGGAAGAAAGCATGAGCAGGAAAGAACAGTTGGAGACAGGCAGCGAGAGGAGGAATTGGTGGGAAGGGAGAGGGAGAGGGGGAGGGAGTCAGTAAGAAAGAGGGTGGGAGGTGGAGAGAAGTAAAAGAGCGAGCGAGAGAGACTGATGGACAGTACAGGCAGGTAGACTGTTAGACAGGTTGTCTGTGGAACAGATTTTGCAATGGTTGAATTTGCAAGCACTGGGCTGCAAGCCTCCGATAATCATCTTACTGTAACCTTTTACTTCAGTCAACTAAAAAATTAATCGATGAGCCCTGCCCTTTGTACCCCAGAGATTTCAGTTACAAGGAACCCAACAAGTGCATGGAAAGGAGGGAGATTTATTTTTTACATCCAGCATCCATCACAGTGATGAACCCTGGTAGAAAGTGCTGTAACAAGTCATAAGGAATTTCAATACATTCTCCCATAATGACTGGAACTTCACAGTTACACAATGTTGAATTTATTAGGATTCTGCTTCCAAATGTAATTCAGCAGTAGACATAGCTCAGCGTACAGCCTCTGAGCAGAAATACTGCTTCCTGGCTGGCTTCTCTGCCCTTAGTACTGCAAAAGCTATCCCTATAGCAACGAGGGGGAGGAAAAAAACTTCCCATCTCCTTCTACCACAAATATAGCAATTACTTACTGCAATCCACTGGAAACCTAGAGTGAGAGATTAGCACTGATTCCAAGCTTTGCTACACTAATGGCTGTCTGCCTTGAACTGCAAATCGAAGGTGAGAAAAAAGGCTGAGTCAACATGACAGTGAAAAACCTGTATTCACTAATGCTGGAGACAGGGCCAACGTCTGAGAACTACTGAACTATAATAGGTATGTACACATACTGGGGATAATACATGTCCTAGACCAGTAGCCAACAGCTCTTATTTCCCCAAGCAGAAATACTATCTAACTCAAGGACAGTTAATAGATTATATTAGTATTAGATATCTTCAATTATCTTTATGAAGAGTTTGAGCAGCCTCTGTGCTGCAGAATAAATGCTCATTTCAAACACAGGACTCTGTACACTCAAATCTCAAAGTACAAATGGACATTCGTACAACCATCCTCACAAGGACTTATTCTGAGGGTTGGGGGAGGGCTTCTCCTTTTTATCCAATTTTTAAAAATATATGAAGTATATTAATTTCATAATACAGAGCAGTGAATGTATTCTTGATGTTACTAGGCCCTTGACTAAAATTTTGCACAATTTAATGGCAAAATGCTATTATCCAGAATGGTGTGCCTACTCCCTGGTGCCAGGGGTGTCACTGAGCAGCTGCAGGAGTGGGGTGGGGTGGGGGGGGGGGGGTTGCAGGCAAGAGGGTGAACAGCAAGCAGTTGTGGTCCACATCAGTATCAACAACATAGGTAGAAAGAGGGTTGTGGTCCTGCAGTCAGAAGTTAGGGAGCTAGGTAAAAAATTAGCAAGCAGGATCTCAAAAGTACTCATCTCCAGATTACTCCCAGTGCCACAAGCAACTACAGGAAAAGGAGAATAAAGCAGATGAATGTGTGCGAATGTGTGGCAGAGAGATGGTGCAGGAGGGAGAGCTTTAGATTCTTAGGCATTGGGACCTGCTCTGGGGGAGATGGAGCCTGTACAGGTCAGACGGGTTGCACCTAAACGGAGCAGGGACTGAGTTCCTTACTAGTGATGTGACGTACTGGAGGGGGTGCAGAGGAGATTCACCAGGATGTTGCTTGGGATGAAACATTTAAGTTACGAAGAGAGGTTGGATAGACTTGGGTTGTTTTCGTTGGAGCAGAGAAGACTGAGAGGCGACCTGATCGAGGTGTACAAAATTATGAGGGGCATGGACAGGGTGGATAGGGAGCAGCTGTTCCCCTTAGTTGAAGGGTCAGTCACGAGGGGACACAGGTTCAAGATGAGGGTCAGGAAGTTTAGGGGGATGTGAGGAAAAACTTTTTTACCCAGAGGGTGGTGACGGTCTGGAATGCACTGCCAGGGAGGGTGGTAGAGGCAGGTTGCCTCACGTCCTTTAAAAAGGACCTGGATGAGCACCTGGCACGTCATAACATTCAAGGCTATGGGCCAAGTGCAGGTAAATGGGATTAGGTAGGTAGGTCAGGTGTTTCTCACTTGTCGGTGCAGACTCGATGGGCCAAAGGGCCTCTTCTGCACTGAGAGATTCTGTGATTGTGCTATAGGGGAGGATTTAAACTAACTTGGCAGTGGTGTGGGGACCAGGAAATAATATCAGGGAGGAATACCAAGGTGCACAATATACTGGGAGGGGCAGATAGCACAAGAATAGAGAATAGTAAGTTAATAGGTGACGTCAGCATAAGGGAAAAAGTAATAATGTCTAAACCAGGGTAACTGCATGCATATGAATGCACAGAGTGTGGGCATAGATTGCAATGTGGAAATATGATGCGGTGACTATAACAAGGGCTGGGCTCAACGAAAGGCAGGACTGGGTGTTAAATATTCCTGGATACAAGGTGTTCAGGAAAGAAAGGAAAGGGGAAAGGGTGGCTGTACTGATTATGGAGAACATTGCAGTGCTGGAGAAAGAGGATGTCCAAAGGGGTCAAGGACAGAACCTGTCTAGGCTAAGAAACAACAAAGGTGCAATTATATTGCTCAGTATAGTCTATAGGCCACCAACTAGTGGGAATAATGTAAATGAACAATTTTACAAAGGAAATACAGAGTAGTGCAAAAATTAGAGTACTTATAATGGTTTACTTGGGGTGGACTTTAGTTATCGAAACATAGACTGGGATAGCAACAGTGTAAAAGGCAGAGAGGGGCAAAAATTTCTAGAGTGTGTCAGGAAAACTTTCTATCGCAGTATGTTTCCAGTCCAACAAGAAAGGAGGCAATGCTGCACCTGGTGCTTGGAAATGAGGTGGGCCAAATAGATCTGGTGTCAGTAGGAGAACACTTAGGGAACAGTGGACTTGGTATAATAAGGTTTATGCTGATTCTGGAAAGGGCAAAGAACAATCCAAATAAGAATTAACTGGGGGAAAGCCAACTTCAATGGGGTAAGAACAGATCTGGGCCAAATAAATTGGAGTCAAAGATTGGCAGGAAAAATGGTAGCTGAACAATGGCTACCTTCAAAGAAGAGATAGTCTGGGCACAGTCAAGGTATATTCCCTCGAAAGGGGAAGGTTGGACTAACAAATCTAGAGCTTCCTGGATAGCAAAAGAGATAGATATTAAGAAGAAAAAATGTGCTTATTACAGATGTCAAGTAGAAAATACAATAGAGGAACAAGCTGAATAAAGAGGGGAGGTGAAAAAGAGAAGCAAAGAGAGAGGCTGAAAAGACTAGCAGCTAACATAAAAGGGAATCCCAAAGTCTTCTATAGGCATATAAACAGTAAAAGAATATAAGAGGAGGCATAGAGCCGATTATGGACCAAAGAAGTGGAGGCAGGGGGCATAGCTGAGGTATTAAATGAATACTTTGTATCTGCCTTTACCAAGGAAGATGATGCTACTCAGGCCGTGGTGAGGCACTAGAAGGGTTTACAACTGAAAAAGTGGTGGTATTGGATAGGCTGTCTGTACTTAAAGTTGATAAGACACCAGGACTGGATGAGATGCATCCAAGGATACGGGGGGAAGTGACAGTGGAAATTGTGGAGGCAATGTCCATAATTTTTCAGTCTTCCTTGGACTTGGGGTGGTGCCATAGGCCTGGAGAATTGCAAGCATTAGTCCCTTGTTCAAAAAAGTGTGTAAAGATAAGCCCAGCAACTACAGGTCAATCAGTTTAACTCCAAGTGGTGGGGACACTTCTAGAAACAATAACTCGGGACCAAATTAATAGTCACATGGACAAATCCCAGTTAATTAAAGAAAGCCAGCATGGATTTCTTAAGGGAAAATAACGTTTAACTAACTTGCTGGATTTTTTGAAGAGGTAACAGAGAGGGTTGCTGAGGGTAATGTTGTTGACGTGGTGTACATGGGCTTCCAAAAGGCATTTGATACAGTGCTGAACAACAGATTTGAGAGGAAGGTTTGTAGTGGAGTTCTCTAGGGGTCAGTATTGGGACCCTTGCTTTTCCTGCTTTATACAAGTGACCTAAACCTTGGTGTTCAAGGGGCAATTTCAAAATTTGCGGATGATATGAAATCTGGAAGCATTGTAGACTGAGACACGGATAGTGTAGAACTTCAAAAAGGACATTGATAGGTCGATGTAATGGGTGGACAGGTGGCAGATGAAGTTCAATTCAGAGAAATCTGAGGCAATTCATGTTGGTAGGAAGAACATGGAGACACAACATAAAATAAAGGGTACAACTCTAAAGTGGGTGCAGGAGCAGAGGGACCTGGGTGTATATGTGCATAAGTCATTAAGGGTGGCAGAACAGGTTGAGAGAGCAGTTAATAAAGCATACGGTATTTTGGCTTTTATCGATAGGGGCATTGAGTACAAGAGCAAGGGGTCATGTTGAGCTTGTATAAGGAACTAGTTTGGTCTCAGCTGGAGTATCATTCCCAGTTCTGGGCACCGCACTTTAGGAAGGATGTGAAGGTATTGGAGAGAGTGTAGGAAAGATTCACGAGAATGATTCCAGGGATGAGGAACTTCAGTTATGAAGACAGACTGGAGAAGTTAGGACTGCTTTCCTTGGAAAATGTTGAGAGGAAATCTGATAGAGGTAGTCAAAACCAAAAGGGGTCTGGAAGAGTAGATAGAGAGAAACTGTTCCCACTGGTGCAAAGATTGAGAACGAGGGGTCACAGGTTTAAAGTAATTGGCAAAACAAGCAAAAGTGATATGAGATAAAAACGCTTTCTCAGCAAGTGGTTAGGCTCTGGAATGCACTGCCTGAGAATGTGGTAGGAGGCAGGGTCAATCAAGGTATTCAAAAGGGAATTTGACTGTTATTTGAAAAGGAACAATATGTAAGGTTACAGGGGGAAAGCAGAAGAATGGCACTAGATGAATTGCTCACTCAGAGCCGGTGCAGACAGGATGGGCCAAATGGCCTCCTTCTGTACTGTAACAATTCTGATTCTGCTCAGACAGAATGCCTGGGTCACACCTCCATAACTACACCACCAGACTCCAGCAGCAATCACTGGCAGCAAACAAGGCCAAAAGCCCGGATTGCGGTCCCCCCTCAGAACCCAGGGACACGGGGTTAATCAGAGTCCTGAACGAGATTAGCTAACAGGGTATTGCCCAGGAATCAAACTGGTTACCTTGGGACTGTATGACTTAATTCAGCATAGGATCATTCAGCCAGTTATCTGGCCTCTTCCTCTGCTGGAAGTGTTGTTCTGTACCATGCATTTCATGGTCAAATAACCTCATACCAGTATGCATCACATACTGGAAAAATGATTTCTGTCTGTATAACCTGTCAGGCCTAGATCAGATTGGTATGATCTCACCTGGTCTCTTTCCCTGTCCCTAGCACAAGTCTACACAGGAACAGGAAAGTGAAAGCCAGGGAACAAATGTACAATTAGTAATCCAACCAGAAACGTGCCAGTAACACAAATTATTCAGCAACTTTGCTGGTCCTGGCCAACAACTTGCTAATGACCCTTTACAGTCAGTATACTTCCCAAGATTCACTTAATGAATTCAGTTCTTAATACTTTAGCAAATTATTTATCATCCAGTTACCAACTCATTCTGACAAGGTCTAACACTGTGCACTACTGTATTGTCACAACAAAGCCATCTAACTGCCTTACAAACTGCCTTATCTCTGCCTCCCTTTATTCCCTGGGTCTCTGTGTCTTCTTCCTCTGTTCCTGCATCAATTTCCATCAAACATCCTCCAACCCTACCCTGTTTTTGCTCATGACTGCAGTGTACATTCAACTTACTTCAGCTTACAGCCCTCTCACTGAACAATGGCTGAATCATGACACTGTGATTGCCCCATTTAAATACATGGATCCGGTGAAAAAGTCTCCAATTGTTAAAAGACAGTGTCTGGCAGCCAGAGTGTTTTTCCTTCAAGGCTCCATCTTTAGATCTTTCTCCACCTATCCACATCTTTCTATCCTTCTATCTTCAAATGGGACTCCCATGCAGCCTCCATGCTAAATCTGCCTTCAAATCTCTCCATTCTCAATATTGTGTCCTATGTATCTAACTCTGCAGTTAAGTCTGAGACTTAAACTCTGATTTCATACCTGGAAAGGTGTTCTTATTCTAAACATCCAAAAAAAGCTAACTGTCTGATCCTTCTCTCAGCTAACGGCCTCCAATCTTGCTCTGCCTGACAATGAATTGTCTTTTTCTATCTTAACATGACAAGGTTACTACTCCTCTGAACTTCTGGCGTGTTTCAATTCAAACTCCAAACACTCCAGCCTACAAGTTGTTTCTCCTGCTTATACCCCATAAAGTTGAAATCAAGGTTTACTGCACAGCTTTCTACTCTACATCCCTCTTGTCCAGAGCCTCAAAAACTGTGGAACTCCTTCCCTCCCTTAAATATTTCCTTAGATCTACAATCCTTAGACTTTGGCAAGTCTCAGGTTAGCCATCTGTTTGAAATAAACAGAAAAATGTATAATATATAAATAAAAGCAAAATACTGTGGATGCTGGAAATCTGAAATAAAAACAGAAAATGCTGGAAAAACTCAGCAGGTCTGGCAGCATCTGTGGAGAGAGAAACAGAGTTAACGTTTCGAGTCCGTATGACTTCTTCAGAGCAAAAATATATGTTTTGTCATTCACTGATGTCTCAACAAACACCTCCAAAAACAGATTACCTATGTTTGTCACTTTGTTATTTGTCGGACTTTGATGTGTACAAATGGTTGCCATGTTTGCTTACCTGATACCAGTAACTACACTTAAAAGTACTTCATTGTTGTGAACTACTTTGGGACTTCTCGTAAGTATTAAAAAGTGCTGTATAAATGCAATCCTAATTTAGAAAAGTTACATATTTTTCACTCATTTTAGCACAATTTTTTTTTGTAAAATCTGTGCTAATTTGAGGTGAAGGAAGTTAGTGTTTGAGAACACAATTTGGGTTACCTGGCATCAAGCATTCCCAGCTTACAACCTGCAGTTAGATGCAGAGTAAAGTTCTGCCTCCATATCATACTTTAGCTTTCCATTTCCCACACCAGTCATCCTCTCAAGAGTACAGGTTTAGACTGTGGGCTTACACCTAGGAGTAAGTTAGTTGAGATTGCACAAACTCATTTCATTAAGGATTCTGAGCCAGGAAGACAAGAATTACCAAGTCAAAGATGGGTTGGAATCCTGGTTGCAACAACCTGTCTCTGCATAGTGCATTTAATATAGAAAACACCACACGACTTTTTACAAAAGGGTAACCACACAAAAAAAAAGGAAAGGTGGAGCTATCAGGAGGGGTGACCAAAAGCTGGGTAAGAGGTGGGTTTTAAAGAGGGTGTTAACAGAGGAGAGGGTGATGGAGAGTTTCAGAGGCACAGTCACCAAGGCTAGGGAGGTGACAAGAGATCAGAGTCAGAGGAACAGTTCTCAGAGGGATGCAGATTGTAAGAGAATGTTAGAGGCAGGGAAGGGCGAGTCTGAAGGGAGTTAAACAAGAGGATGAGAATGTTAAATTTGAGATGTTGGGGGATCAGGAGTGAATATAGGTCAGCAAGGACAGAGGTGATAGGTAAATTCTAATTAAGATGGCAGCAGTAGAGTTTAGGGAAAGTCAGAGGATCAGCAGCCAGGCAGAAAAGCACTGGATTGGTTGCAGAGGTGAAAAAGTCTAATGTCTGTTCAATTATACCATTCATACCTATCGAGACTAATCATTAATGAAGGGAAACCATTCATCATTTTTCCATTTAACATTTGTCAAATCTAGCACTGACCCATTATATTGGGCTGCTACATCTCACTCTATTGAGGAAATGGAGCCAGTTAACACTGCTTATTACATACTGGTAAATAGCTCACTAGTTGGTTATCTTGTTTGTGAGATTAGAATAATTAGAACAAATCTATGCATACACCATAAAAGCAATAATTGATGGTGAGTTACTAGCAGTAAGTCAATCTCTGGCTTTTACTGGAGGTTTAAATCACAAGCTTCAAAATTCACAAAAATCTTCACACCATGATCAATCTACCAAATTACATAAATCACTGACATTTCACCCAAGCTTACAGCACAATTCATTTTTAAAAATTTTCTACAAGAATTGAATGGTTTCCAAAGTTGCAGAATTTTAAGCAGCCAGCAGTGGTGATAGTTCAGTGCAATCGGCTACAAGAAAAACTACACTTGGTCTAACAGCTGCAATCTAGAAACTGGAGCAAGAGGAAATCATTCAGCCCCTTAAATCTGTTCTGCCATTCAATCAGATCATGACTAATCAGTGCCCTAACTCCATCTACGTGTCTTTGTCCAATATCTCTTAACATCTTTGGTTAACAAGAACATAACCACCTCATCAACTGCCCTTTGCAGAAAAATGCTCCAAACATCTGTAGAACAGCTTCCTAATTTTACTCCTGAAAGACTTGGCTCACAGTTTCAGATACTGCCCCCAGTCCCCATTCAGCACCAACTATCCTATCTTTACCCTTAATACTTTGAAAACTTAAATAAAGCTTAATTACCATTAATATCGTGAAAACTTCAATCAAATCACCACAACCTCAAATTCCAGGGAATACAACCCTAGTTTGTGTAATCTCAGCTTGTCATTTAGCCCTCCGAGTCCAGGTATCATTCTGGTAAACCCAAGCTGAATTCCCAATTTGCTCTTCCTAAAGTGTCCAGAACTGCTCTCAGTACACCAGGTGTGGTCTCACCAGGGCTTTGTACAGGTGAAGCAGGGATTCTGCCCCCTTGTATTCTAGTCCCATAGATATAAAAGCCAGCATTTCATGAACGCTATTGATTAATTTTCTGTGCCTATTCATGAATTTTTTTATGATCGGTGTACCTGGATCCCCAATGCTCTGTGGGCCTCCAGTGTTTCTAGCTTTTCACCATCTAGTAAGTATTCTGTTCTATCCCTTTTAGGTCCCAAGTGGATAACATCACATTTGCCTACATTGAAATCCATTTGCCATAGTTTTTCTCATTCACTTAATCCATCAATACCGCTGTGATTTTATATTTGCAGCTGCATGGCTTACAATGCAACCTATCTTTGTGTCATTGGCAAATTTGGATATGTCGCTTTCCATCTCATTGAAGTCAATGAATATTGTGGATAATTGAGGTCCCAACGCAGATCCTTGCAAGACACTCGTCACATCCTACCAATTATCCCCTATACGCCTGGTTTCCTTCCGCTCAGCCAGTTTCTGAATCAGGTGAATAATTTGCCTTCAGTTCCATGAGGTTCAACTTTAGCTAACATTCTCTTATCAGGGATTTTATCAAATTTTATGTGGACTTCTGAAAGTCCATATAAATAACATCCCCTCACATTCCCATCTACTATTTTAGTTACCTCTTCAAAATAAAGTCAATCAGACTCATTAGCCATGGCCTACACTTTACAAATGTTTGCTAGTTCTCTCTGATAAACTGAAAACTTTCAAGACATCTGCAATGTGCTGACCTAATTCCTTTAGGGGATAGGTTAAGTAAGTGGGCAAAGATCTGGAAAACAGAGTAGAATGTGGGAGAATGTGAAATTGTCCATTTTGACAGGAAGAGGGAAAGTATTATCTAAATGGTGAGAGATTGCAGAGCTCAGATTCAAAGGGATCTGGGTGTCCTAGTGCACGAATCACAAAAGGCTAGTATGCAGGTACAGCAAGTAATTAGGTTATCATTTATCACGAGGGGAATTGAATACAAGTAGGGAGGTCATGCTTCAGTTGTACAGGGCATTGGTGAGACCACATTTGGAGTACTGTGTACAGTATTGGTCATCTTATTTAAGGAAGTATGTAAATGCATTAGCGGTTCATAGGTTTACCAGGCTAATACCTGGAATGGGTGGGTTGTCTTATGAGGAAAGGCTGGACAGACTAGGTTCGTATCTGCTGGAGTTTAGAAGAGTCAGAGGCAACTTGATTAAAACATACAAGATCCTGAGAGGTCTTGACAGAGTGGATGTGGAGAGGATGTTTCCTCTTGTGGGAGAATCTAGAACTAGGGGTCACTGTTTAAAAGTAAGGGGTTGCCCATTTAAAACAGAGAAGCAGCAAAATTTTTTAATTCTCAGGGTCATGAATCTTTGGAATTCACTTCCTGAAAAGGTGGTGGAAGCAGAGTCTTTAAATATTTTTAAGGCAGAGATGGATAGTTTCTTGGTAAGCAAGGGGAGTGATAGGCTATCGGCAGTAGGTGGGATGCAGATTTCAGGTTACGATCAGGTCAGCCATGATCTTATTAAATGATAGAACAGGCTCGAGGGGCTGAATGGTCTACTCCTGCCCCTTATTCATATGTTTGTATGTTAAAACTCTGGGAGCGAAATTATACGGTCCCAGGAATGTCACTCTTTTGTGCCATTTTCTTTATTACTGTCACCTTCTTGATGTTAATTTTGGTGAGTCCCTGTCCCTGTTTTAATATTACTTTCCTTGGGAATTTTGGCATTTTGACCTCTTTCTCTAATTATTCAGTGTGTCAGCCATTTTCTTATTTTCACTGCCAATACCAGTGTCATCCGTTTGCTACTGATCATCCTCTTTCAGAGTAGAATTGTAAAAGTGTGTGATGATTTTGATATCCCCTTACAAGTTTATTTTCATACTCCCTTTCTGTAGCTCCTCCTGTTCTATCATTCTTTGCTGTTCTTTGTAACACTTTCATTTGCTAAATGTGTTTTTTTTGCACTTTTTATAAGATTTTCTTTTGTTTTTAGGTTCTCTCTTAGTTCTCTCGTTGTCCATGGTTCTCTTTTTGGCAAGTCTTGTCTCTTTAGTGTATAAACTGGTTCTATATCATATTAAATTATTTCTTGAGCATTCCCACTGACGTTTTGTCATTTTACCCATTAACAGACTTGTCCTTAATCTACAATCTTTGTAGTTGTTTTGCGTTTTTCCATTTCAAACACTGCATTAAATTCATTACTATCTTCGCTATTAGATAAATCTGCACACTCTGGTAGTCTGTTACCTAAATCTGGTTCATTGCTCATTACTAAATCAAAAATAGTATGATGCCATGTTGGTACAAGAATATATTGTTACAGAAAACTATGTTGGGCACACAGGAAATTCATTATCTTTCTGACATGTGCTAGTCTTTTTATCCCAATCTATGTGAAAATTAAAAGCCCCCAAGAAAATCACTGCCTTTGCTACAGGCTTGTCTAATCTCTGCACTTATATATTCTACCATTTCACAGCTGCTACTGGGGGGCCTATGCACAACTCCCAGTACAACCTTAAATTGTTTCTTAATTCTACTCAAAGTCTCACTGCCTGCTTACCTCTCGTTATGCCCTCTCTCATCATTGAAATAATTTCCTCCATAATCACTATGGTGACTCGCCCCGCTCCCCCTTCAACATTTATCTCCATCTTCCCTATTGACTTTACTACCTGATATATTTAGTTCCCAGTCCTGACTGCCTTGCAACCATGACTCATTGATGTCACACTCTCCAAGTTGAATTTGATGTCACACTCTCCAAGTTGAATTTGTGCCTGTAATTCATTTGATTTGTTCCCTATACTCTTATTTGTATAAAGCAGCTTACTTGGACCACACACCCTAACCTGTCCTTCTACTCTAATGTTTTATTCATGCTTATTTTTCTCTCCTGGTTTAATTACTTCACATCTTCTAACTTTCCTTTTACCTTAACCACAAAGCACAATTTCTGACCGACATTCTACTCTTTTCCTTTACATTTTTGTACAATTACTGATAATATCTCTTCACCAGAGCCTGCCCCCAACCCTCCTGACCAACTTACTTGTTTGAAGCCCTTGTGACCACCTTGTTTATCCTTTCCACGAAGATTCTGGGCCCCAGCCTGGTTCAGATGGAGTCCACCCCAACGTTACACTTCCTACCAGTCTCAATGCTGGTGTCAATGTCCTTATGAAATGGAACCCCTCATTCCCACAGCACTTTCAGCCACATGTTCACCCTCTCTAATCTTCTTAACCCTATGACAATTTGCACATGATTGGGATAATAATCCAGAGATCATAGTCCTGGATAGCCTGTTCTTTAATTTAGCTTCTAGTTCCCGATACTCTCCGAGCAGGACCTCTTGCCTACACTTCCGTATGCTAGTCCCCTGGATCCTCTTGCCCCCACCCAGCCCCTCTTTCCAATATTATTTCAAGCTGGTTCAGGATGTCCCTCACCCTGGTACCAAAACTGTGTGGGACTCTCAATAGCGCTTACAAAGGATGCTATCTATCTGTCTCCGAATTATTTAATCCTCTGCAACTAACACAGTGCGCTTCCCCTCCTCTTGTCCCCCTATGAATAGCCTCCTATTCCAAGGTACCATGGTCCACACTCTACCTGTCCTGCCCACAGCCTTCATCTTTATCCTCACAAGTACCAAGTACATTTTACCTGTTGAAGAGTATCAGTTTCTGCAGATCCTTGTTCTCTCCCTTACCTGGATTCCCTTTACTCTTGTCAATTAGTCGGTCACACCAACCCCATCTTGAACTGTAATTCTCTACAAGATGCCAGAAGATCTGGAGAAAACTGCCCAGATACTGTTCTTTACACGTCAGAGTATCTCTAGCTCACATGTGAGCTAGAGACATCTCCCATAGGTATGTACACTCTGAGTCATCTCACTGCCCAGATACTGCAATCCAGACACAGAATCTACTCTGTCACATCTTAATCTAGTTTATTTATATCCACTTTTTAATTTTAATTATCTTTATTTTTCTACACACTGTGGCTAGCCAACAAAACACTGGACAATTTTTAAGAAACATACTGCCTCGAATAGCCACTTATGCCCAACTTTTGCTCCGTTTACAATGCACTCAGTTCTGCGATCACTCTGCTGACCAAACACACTAAAATTTGTAATGCATTCGTCATCTGAAGCTGCCTATCAGTACTGCACCTGAGTGCAAGGAGTAAATACAAAATCCATATTCAACAACTCGAGCGCTTGGAAAATCAAAAATAAATTCATAATTGTACTTCCAGGGGTCCTGAGTCACTTGAATATTTTACCCGCCCATCATTGTACTTCACTCAAAATGATGGGAGAAGATTCCAGTTATTCGACGCAATAAGCCAATCATAACATTATCGCATGCAAGGTTTTAGTTTCATGGCTTCCTCTTTCAATTAAAAAAGAACATCTGGTTCTGAGCTTCCATGTGATTGGATGTTTTTCTGCCCTGTGGGTTTTACTTGTATAATTTTGTGCCACTGAATTACTTGAGGGAAAAATTAGATGTGACTTTTACACAAATATGGTCTGTACTTATGTTCACTGTGAACTGGAGCCCATTTTTTTTCAATGGAAATTCTGATCAGCTACCTGTGGCCAGTGACACTGCTTCAGCCACATGCACTAATTTTAGTAGAAACCTCTTCCTTCAAATCGCAGTATCGGTAAATGTACTTCACGTATATATTTACTTAAACAGCTCCCACCGTCCCATAACCCCAAGGAGGTTAAAGCACTTAATCAAATAAAAACCACTCACTGTGCTTTTCATCTTACCATTTACCAACAAACATACAAATAAGATTAAAGTTCACATGCATAGACCACGTGAATATGAATATTGAGAATACATGGCAACAACGGCATATTTCTCATGTCTTAGTCACTACCCAAATACAATTTGCCACATTTGGATTCCCAATTGGCCGCATGTGGCTAATAGCTAATGTATCAAGATAAAAGCAAAATACCGCAGATGCTGGAAATACGAAATAAAAACAGAAAATGCTGAAAAACTCAGCAGGTCTGGCAGCATCTGTGGAGAGAGAAACAGTGAACGTTTCAAGTCCGCACGACTCTGCTTGTATACCTTCAATGGAATCACCCCTCACTCTTCTACACTCCAGTGGAAACAAGCTCAGTCTGTCCAACCTTTCCTCATAAGACAACCCACTCAATCCAGGTATCAATCTAGTAAACTTCCTCTGAACCATCTCCAAAGCATTTACATCCTTCCTTAAATAAGGAGACCAAAACTGCACACCGTATTTGAGGTGCGGTCTCATCAATGCCCTGTATAACTGAAGCATAACATCCTTATTTTTATGTTCAATCCCTCTCTTAATAAAGGGTAGAATTCCATTTGCCTTAATTACTGCTGTACCTGCATACTAACTTTTTGTGACTTGTACGAGAACACCTAGATCCCTCTGCGCCTCAATTATGCAGCCATTCTCCATTTAAGTAATACTGTTTTTTGTTCTTCCTGCCAAAGTGAACAACTTCACAGTTTTCCACATTAAACTCCATTTGCCAGATCTTTGCTCACTCGCTCAACCTATCTATATCCATCTGCAACCTCATGTCCTCTTCACAACATACTTTCCTACCTATTTTTGTGTCATCATTTGCAGCTGTTACTGAAATGTTTTTTGTATCCTCTACAGTGAACACAGAGGCAAAATATTTGTTCATTTCTTCCACCATTTCCTTATTATCTACTATTAACTCCCCACTGTCACTCTCTAGAGGACCAACACTCACTTTACTTGAAAACTCTTGTTATCCGGTTTTTTTTACATTTCTAGCTAGCTTCCTCTCACTAATTTCTTTCTCTTTTAGTCATTCTCTGCCGTTCTTTATATTCTGTCCAATCATCTGTCCTGCCTTTGCAGAGTTATATGCTTTTTCCTTAACTTCTTTAGTTAACCACGGATGGTGGGTCCTCACCTTATAATTCTTCTTTATAATAAGAATGTACTTATTCTGAATACCCAAATATCCACATAAATGTCTGCCACTGCTTCTCTATTGGTCTATCCCCTAGCCTAGTATCCCAGACCACTTCAGCTAGCTCAGCTTTCATGCACACATAGTTGCCCTTATTTAAGTTTAAGATGCTAATCTTAAACCCACTCTTCTCCCTTTCAAACTGGATGGAAAATTCAATCATATTGTGGTCACTGCTACCTAGGGGTGTCTTTACTCTGAGGTCATTAATTAATCCCGTCACATTACACAATACCAAGTCTATTATAATATGCTCTCTGGTTGGTTCCAGAACATGCTGCTCTAAGAAACTCTCGAAAACATTCTAAGAACTGCTCATGCCAATCTGATTTTTTCCCCGTTTACATATAGATTAAAATCACCCATGATTATTGCCGACCCTTTATCACAAGCATACAATATTTTCTCTTGAATACTTTGTCCTACACTGTGGCTACTGTTAGGGGGCTTGTAGACCACTCTCACTAATGACATTTTTCCCCTACTATCCCTCATCTTCACCCAAACCAATTCTACATCCTGATCTCCTGAACCAAGATCATCTCTAACTATTGCGCCAATGCCCTCTTTGATTAACAGTGCTACCACTCCACCTTTACCTAGCTTCCTATTCTTCTTGAATGTCACGTAACCCTCAATATTAAAGGACCCAATCTTTGTCTCCTGCAGCCACATCTCCATAATCGCCATCATCCTCTCTCCTCTCATTCATGAGATGATCGCTCATTCTTCTGAACTCCAGTGAATACAGGCCGAGTCGGTCCAATCTTGCCATCCCAGGAATCAGTTTAGTGAACCTTTGCTGCACTCCCTCTATGGAAAGTGTATCCTTTAAGTAAGGAGGCTAAACTGCACACAATACTCCAGGTGTGGTCTCACCAAGGCCCCGTATAGCTGCATTAAGACATCCTTGCTCCTGTACTCAAGTCCTCTTGCAATGAAGGCCAACATACCATTTGCCGCCTTAACTACATGCTGCACCTGCATGCTTGCATTCAGTGATTGGTGTACAAAGACATCCAGGTCCCTTTGTACATCAACATTTCCCAATCTATCACCATCTAAATAATACTCTGCCATTCTGTTTTTCCTACCAAATTGGATAACTTCACACTTACCCACGTTATACTGCATCTGCCATGTATTTGCCCACTCACTCAACCTCTCTAAATTGCCTTGAAGCCTCTTAACATCCTCATCACTCACAGTCCCACCAAGTTTTGTGTCGTCAGCAAACTTGGAAATATTACATTTGGTTCCCTCATCCAAATCATTGAGATATATTGTGAATAGCTGGGACCCAAGCACTGAACCCTGCTGTAACCCACTAGTCACCACCTGCCACTCCAAAAAAGACCTATTTATTCCTACTGTTTCCTGTCTGCTAACCAATTCTCAATCCATGCCAATATATTGCCCCCAATCCCATGTGCTTTAATTTTACACATAGGACTCTTATGTGAGGCTTTATCAAAAGCTTTCTGAAAATCCAAATACAGCACATCTACTGGTTCTCCCTCATCTATTTTGCTAGTTACATCCTCAAAAAACTCCAGTAGGTTTGTCAAACATAATTTCCCTTTCATAAATCCATGTTGACTTTTTCTAATCCCATTGATATTTTCTAAGTGTCCTGTTATCACATCCTTTATAATAGACTCTAGCATTTTTGCTACTACTGATGTTAGGCTAACCAGTCTGTAATTTCTGATTTCTTCCTCCTTTTTTAAATAGCGGGGTTACATTTGCCACCCTCCAATCTGCCGGGACTGTTCCAGAATCTACAGAATTTTTGATGACGGTAACCAACGTTTCCACTATTTCCATGGCCACCTCCTTTACTACACTGGGATGTAGATTATCAGGGCCTGGGGATTTATTGGCTTTCAGTCCCATTAATTTCTCCAGCACTGTTTTTTCAGTAATACTAATTTCTTTCAATTCCTCCTCCTCACTAGACCCTTGGTTCCCTAGTATTTCTGGGAAGTTATGTGTGTCTTCCTCCATGAAGACAGAACTGAAGTAGTTGTTTAATTGCTCTGCCATTTCCTTGTTTTCCATTATAAATTCTCCCGTTTCAGGCTGTAAGGGACCTACATTTGTCTTCACTCTTTTTTTCTCTTTTTACATACTGATAGAAGCTTTTACAGTCCACTTTTCTGCTCCTTGCAAGTTTACTCTCATACTCTATTTTTCCCCTCCTAATCAATCTCTTGGTCCTCCTTTGCTAAATTCTAAACTGCTCCCAATCCTCAGGCTTGCTACTTTCTCTAGCAACTTTAGCAAGGCTAATCTAATCTTGCAGCTCAAAATGAACTTTATAAACCAGAAACTTCGTTCAGTACAATATTCAATTCAAGCCATTAATATGACTGCACAAACCAACTCATTGGGGGAAAAAAAAATAAAGCTGCAGTATTCTAAAGCTATTCTAGTTAATTATGTGATCATGTGTAGTCAAGAGTATTGAATGTTTATATTTTGGTCTGTTGTTGCTTAAATGACACCTCAAAGATAAAATTTAATATACATGCAATGTCAAAACGTTAGACCAAAATACTTGTCAAAAAGTAGAATACGGCGGATGCTGGAAATCTGAAATAAAAGCAGATAATGCTGAAGAAAAACTCAGCAGGTAATGGCAGCATCTGTGCAAAGAGCAACAGAGTCAACGTTTTAGGTCTGTGACGTTCATCAGAACTGGGGAAAGTTAGAGACGTAATAGGTTTTGAACAAGGGGTGAGTGGGACAAGGACAAAATAAAGGTCTGTGATAGGGTGAAAGACAGAAGAGACTGAATGACAGAAGAGTTAGTCATCCAAGGCCAAGGGATTGGAGATGGGGCAAGAAAAGAAACAAAGAAACAAAAGATGTGCCAATACCAAGTGCTACTGAGTGAAAGAGAAATTCCAATATAAGCAAAGAAAAAGAAACAAAAATGGAAGAGTGTTTATGTTCTGAAGTTGTTGAACTCAATGTTTAGTCCAGGAGGCTGTAAAGTGCCCATTAGAAAGCCTTTGAGTCACCCAGCTTCACCACGAACCACAACCCTGAAGATCAGTCACCCGGCTTCACCACGAACCACAACCCTGGAGATCAGTCACCCGGCTTCACCACGAACCAGGACCCTGGAGGTCAGTCACCCAGCTTCACCACGAACCACAACCCTGGAGATCAGTCACCCGGCTTCACCATGAACCACAACCCTGGAGATCAGTCACCTGGCTTCACCACGAACCAGGACCCTGGAGGTCAGTCACCCGGCTTCACCACGAACCACAACCCTGGAGATCAGTCACCCGGCTTCATCATAAACCAAAACTCTGGAGATCAGTCACCCGGCTTAACCACGAACCAGGATCCTGGAGGTCAGTCACCCGGCTTCACCACGAACCACAACGCTGGAGGTCAGTCACCCGGCTTCACCACGAACCACAACCCTGGAGATCAGTCACCCAGCTTCACCATGAACCAGGACCCTGGGGATCAGTCACCCAGTTTCACCATGAACCAGGACCCAGGGGATCAGTCACCCGGCTTCACCACGAACCACAATCCTAGAAATCAGTCACCTGGCTTCACCACGAACCAGGACCCAGGGGATCAGCCACCCAGTTTCACCACAAACCACAACCCTGGAGATCAGTCACCCAGCTTCACCACGAACCACAACCCTGGAGATCAGTCACCCGGCTTCACCACGAACCACGACCTGGAGATCAGTCACCCGGCTTCACCACGAACCACAACCCTAGAAATCAGTCACCTGGCTTCACCACAAACCAGGGGATCAGTCACCCGGCTTCACCATGAACCACAACCCTAGAAATCAGTCACCCGGCTTCACCATGAACCACAACCCAGGGGATCAGTCACCCGGCTTCACCACGAACCAGGACCCAGGGGGATCGGTCACCCGGCTTCACCACGAACCAGGACCCAGGGGTATCGGTCACCCGGCTTCACTACGAACCAGGACCCAGGGGTATCAGTCACCCGGCTTCACCACAAACCAGGACCCAGGGGGATCAGTCACCCAGCTTCACCACGAACCAGGACCCGGGGGGATCAGTCACCCAGCTTCACCACGAACCACAATCCTAGAAATCAGTCACCCGGCTTCACCACAAACCAGGACCCAGGGGATCAGTCACCCAGTTTCACCACGAACCACAACCCTGGAGATCAGTCACCCGGCTTCACCACGAACCACGACCTGGAGATCAGTCACCCGGCTTCACCACGAACCACAACCCTAGAAATTAGTCACCCTGCTCCACCATGAACCAGGACCCAGGGGATCAGTCACCCGGTTTCACCACGAACCAGGACCCAGGGGGATCAGTCACCCTGCTCCACCACGAACCAGGACCCAGGGGGATCAGTCACCCGGCTTCACCACAAACCAGGACCCAGGGGGATCAGCCACCCGGCTTCACCACAAACCAGGACCCAGGGCATCAGTCACCCAGTTTCACCACGAACCACAACCCTGGAGATCAGTCACCCGGCTTCACCACGAACCACGACCTGGAGATCAGTCACCCGGCTTCACCACGAACCACAACCCTAGAAATCAGTCACCTGGCTTCACCACGAACCAGGACCCAGGGGATCAGTCACCCGGTTTCACCACGAACCAGGACGCAGGGGGATCAGTCACCCTGCTCCACCACGAACCAGGACCCAGGGGGATCAGTCACCTGGCTTCACCACGAACCAGGACCCAGGGGTATCAGTCACCCGGCTTCACCACGAACCAGGACCCAGGGGGATCGGTCACCTGGCTTCACCACGAACCAGGATCCAGGGGGATCAGCCACTCGGCTTCACCACGAACCAGGACCCAGGGGGATCAGTCACCCAGCTTCACCACACCACCTAAAATATGGGCCACTGCAAATTGCATCAGAACTTCACACGGACACTGCAACCACCTGCTCCAAAAAGAGGTGCAGGTCATCCTTGTGTGGCCGTGTCGAGTCCCCAAGCAAGGAGCACCTTGTGGTCACTTAGATGGAATTGTTTCCATTCACTGTCACTACAGCTCATTCAGTGGTCAACAAATTTGGGTGTTGAAAATTATTTTTCAAGCTGCCGTATGAACGACAGGTGGTTAAATCCTCAAAACTGAATTTGACACTTGAGATAAGATTTGTTAGGCACCAAGAAACATTACAAGAGACACTGCCTCACTGCACACTCAGATGACATCACTATATTGGAACAGGCCAATGTGACTCTTATTCAGAACTGGGAGTTAATGCAAACAGTAACAGCAGACAGATTACATTTGCTTCATTTCATATATAATAAAGGAATCATCAGGAATAATCTGGAGCATCTGTGCCATAACAACCTAACAGTCAGCATGGAATCAGAAGGAGATGATCACATCTAAGCATGGTGCTTGAGGAAGTAATATCACAAGTAGATTGTGGAGAGCCCTGTGGCAGTGTACCTAGAAATCCAAAAGGAATTTGACAAAGTCCCACAAAAAGGCCATTAATCAAACTCAGTAATCCCCTAGGAATGGATGAGAATCTCGCTGAAGGGTGGAAAACAATGAGCATGCATGAGAAGACTTAAATTATGAAGGGAGTACGGAGCACGGTGCCCCCGGGGGGTCACTGCTGAGGCCACTACTATTTGTTTATATAAATGCATGAACTCAAACTCAATGCAAAGTGATCAAATTTGTTGACAATACCAAGTTGAAAAAGGTGATAGAATTGGAAGCAGCAGCTGAGAAACTATAGTTAATTGGCTGTGATGCTGTTTGGAATGCCCAGCAGATATTAAAGATGCCGTATAAATGCAAGTATGGCTTCCAGTACACTAAATTCAATTGCCCTTCTCAAGGGCAATTAAGGATGGGCAATAAATGCTGGCCTAGCCAGCGACACCCACATCCTCTGAACGGATAAATAAAACAAATTACCTTCTGTACAAGCTATTAAAAGGCTGGATAGCAACTGTAAACTACCCCATCATAGCACCAACCCTGCAATCTATTTGAAAATCTCAATTCTCCTTTAGAAGTTATCTTACTGCTTACTTTGCATTTGCCTCAAAGCAGAAGTGAAACAACAGAAGCACTGGTCTAATAGAGCAGAACCAAAATGTTTTTTTTATACCTAGCATCGAGGTTTTGCCATCAGCCATCTTAGATTTCATCACACAAACATCATCACAATGCTTGACTGAATTCACACAATTTGCCAGGAATTCAGGGACCAGCTTGGGATAATAGAAGAGGGCTCCACTAATAAAATAAAAATATTTAACAAATTTCCTCTCAGAATTAAAACTTCTCATTCAGGAGTTGAATAAAACATCACATATAACAATGAAGCAAAAAATAAGTTCTAAGAATGATCATCAATACAAAGGACAGCAAAAATCCTCAAGATCTTTTCCTTTTTACCGAGGCCATATTTGTTTAGCTCCTCTCTGGCTGGTCCTCGGGTAGAGCTCCATGGATTCAAAGCTGCTTTCCAGTTACCTCACCTATGTCACCAACCTTCACGTGTAAATATGGACTATGACTGCAGGCTGTGAGACCAAGGAAGGCATCACAGCCAATGCCCGCATCTAATGAATTTTGATAGATGTCAGTGGAGTGTAGGATGGTGCATTTGGCTGACTACTCCAGTGCCATACTGAGGGAGTGCTGCACTGTCAGAGGTGTTCTCTTTCAGATGAGATGTTAAACTGAGGTCCCAACTGCCCTCAGGTGGATGTAAAGGTCCCATAGCACTGGTTTGAAGAAAAGCGGGTGGGGGGGAGGAGGTGGAGGAGGAATATCCCAGGTATCCTGGCCAATATTTATCACTCAATCAACATCACAGATAATAAGTTATCTGATCATTACACTGCTGTTTATGGGAGCTTGCTGTGCATATATTTGCTGCCCCGTTTCCTATTTCACAACAGTGACTATACTTTAAAAAGTACTTCATTAGCTACAAAGTGCTTTCAGGCTGGTGGTCATGAAAGAAGCTATCTAAACACAACTTTCTTTTTATCCTTCTTTTGCCCAGACATAGAGGGGTCAGCTATTAGTGTCCCTCCTGCTGCCTGATTGAGAGCAGCTAGCTCAGAACAAAGCAGAGGACAAACCTTGAACCTGCACGAGCTACAGATCAAGCGAAGTACCAGATGATGCTATTACCAACTGAACATTCGATGTAATCATGTGGCAAGTGCAAATACGAAATATCGTATACTATCATGAATGGAATGCAAGAATCCCACTGGCAAGAAGGGACAAATCAGAACACAGAAGCTGCTTAACCATTCTCATCAACCAATGCTCGATATAAAGATGCACTATGAATCCTACAGTGGGAACAACCAACTTCAAACTGCATGCAAATTTCAACATTTTAGGAGTGAAATTAAGAAACACTTCTTCACAAAAAGGGTGAAAGGAGTTGGAACTCTTTTCCACAAGCAGCAATCGATGCTCGATCAATTGGTAACGTTAAAACTGAGATTGATGGATTTTTTTTGACAAAAGATATTAAGGGATATGGGGTGGAAGTGGATATATGGAGTTAGTTCGTAAATCAGCTATGAATTCACTGAATGGGCAAAACAGGCCCAAAGGGGCTAAAATGGTCCCTTCCTGTTTCAATGCATAATTTAGTCAGGAATATTGTTCGATTCCTGAACGCACCTGTGTTTGTGCATGCATACAGTAACATGTGCCAGGCTACTGTGATACCAGGGAAAGACTTTCACAAAATAAATCCCCCGCCCCACTTTCTGCACTATCCTGAAGCATTTGTCTCTTCTAGGAATATCTGATGAATCAGTACTCCTCCATCTTGAACTCCACTTGGAGGAAGCACTAAGGGTGGCAAGGGTGCAGAAAACACTCTGGGTGGGGGGTTTCAATGTCCATCACCAAGAGTGGCTCAGTAGCACCACCACAGACTGAGCTGGCCGAGTGGTGAGGGAATCAACAAGAGGGAAAAAGATACTTTACCTCACCCTCACCAACCTGCCTGCTGCACATGCATCAGTCCATGAGAGTACCGGTAGGAGTGTCCACCGCACAGTCCTTGTGGAGACTAAGTCCCACCTTCACAATGAGGATACTCTCTATCATGTTGTGTGGCACTGCCACCATGCTAAATGGGATAGATTTCAAACAGATCTAGCAACTCAAGACTGGGCACCCATGAGGCACTGTGGGCCATCAGCAGCAGCAGAATTGTACTCTACACAATCTGTAACCTCATGGCCCAGCATATCCCCCACTCTACCATTACAATCAAGCCAAGTCAACCCTAGTTCAATGAAGAGTGCAGGAGGGCACCTAAAAATGAGGTGTCAACCTGGTGAAGTTACAACACAGGACTACTTGCGTGTCAAACAACAGAAGCAGCAAGTGATAGACAGAGCTAAGCGATCCCACAGCCAACGGATCAGATCTAAGCTCTTCAGTCTTGTCACATCCAGTCCTGAATGGTGGTGGACAATTAAACAACTCACTGGAGGAGGAGGCTCCACAAATATCCCCATCCTCAATGATGGGGAAGACCAGAACATCCGTGCAAACTATAAGGCTGATGCATTCACAAAAATCTTCAGCCAGAAGTGCAGAGCCCATCTCAGCCTCCTCCGGAGGTCCCCAGCACCACAGATGCCAGTTTTTCAACCAGTTTGATTCACTCCACTTGATATCAAGAAACAGCTGAAGGCACTGGATACTGCAAAGGCTATGGGCCCTAACAATATTCCAGCAATAGTACTTAAGACTTGTGCTCCAGAACTTGCCATGCCCCCAGCCAAGGTGTTTCAGTACAGCTACAACACTGGCATCTACCAGGCTATGTGGAAAATAGCCCAGGTATGTCCTGTACACAAAAAGCAGGGCAAATCCAAACTGGCCAGTTGCCGCCCCATCAGTCTACTTTCAGTCATCAGTAAAGTGATGGAAGAGGTCAACAACAGTGCTATCAAGTGCCACTTGCTTAGCAATAACCTGCTCACTGATGCCCAGTTTGGGTTCTGTCAGGGTCACTCAGATCCTGACCTCATTACAGCCTTGGTTCCAACATGGACAAAAGAGCTGAACTCCAGAGGTGAGGCGAGGGTGACTGCCCTTGACATCAAGGCTGCATTTGATCAGAGTGTGGCATCAAGGAGCCCAAACAAAACTGGAGTCAATGGGAATCGAGGGAAATCTTGGTTGTTAGAAGTCAATCATTTCCATCCAAGGGCATCACTGCAGGAGTTCCTCAGAGCAGCATCCTAGGCCCAACCATCTTCAGCTGCTTCATCAATGACCTTCCTTCCATCATAAGGTCAGAAGTGGGGATGTTCGCTAACAATTGCACAATGTTTAGCACCATTCGCGAATTCTGAGATACTGAAGCAGTCCATGTCCAAATGCAGCAAGACCTGGACAATATCCAGGCTTGGGCTGACAAGTGGCAAGTAACATTCAAGCCACACAAGTGCCAGGCAATGGCCATCTCCAACAACAAAGAAACTAACCATTGCCTTTTGATGTTCAAAGGCATTACTATCACTGAATCCCCCACTATCAACATCCTGGGGGTTATCATTGATCAGAAACTGAACTGGACTAGTCACGTAAATACTGTGGCTACTAGAACAGGTCAGAGGCTAGGAATCGTGTGGCAAGTATCTCACCTCCTGACTCACCAAAGCCTGCCCACCATCTCCAAGGTACAAGTCAGGAGTGTGACGGAATACTCTCCACTTGGCTGGATGAGTGCAGCTTCTATAACACTCAAGAAGCTTGACACCATCCAGGACAAAGTAGCCCATTTGATTGGCACCACATCCACTCCCTCCACCACTGACAAACAGTGGCAGCAGTTTGTACCATCTAAAAGATGCAGTGCAGAAACTCATCAAGGCTCCTTAGGCAGCACCTTCCAAACCCATGACCTCTACCATCTAGAAGGAGAAGGGCAACAGATACATGGGAACACCACCACGTGAAGTTCCCCTCCAAGTCGCTCACCATCCTGACTTGGAAATATACCACCATTCCTTCACTGTCGCTGGGTCAAAAACCTGGAAATCCCTTCCTAACAGCACTGTGGATGTACCTACACCACATGGACTGCAGCGATTTAAGATGGCAGCTCACCCCCACCTTCTCAAGGGCAACTGGGGATGGGCAATAAATGCTGGCCTAGCCAGCGATGCCCACATCCCATAAATGATTTTTACAAAAGTACGGAAGGCCATTTAACCCAGTTGGCCACTTTTTACATGGGAGCATAGACAGTGAATATCAGTGAACTCTGCTGGCTACAACACAAACATGAAGCTGGCTTCACTCTCCATCAGGGAGCCTCATCAGGAACAGGAAACTCTGGTTTACTTTCAACCCCCGCTTAAGGGCACTGGGGCAATATGTTGTGCCCAAGTGTTGCCCCAGCTGAAGTTAGCTTGTTCAACATAGACAAGGAATCATATCTGGAACCTTCTGGTCCACATGGCTTAGTGAGACACTGGATAATGCCTTCACGTAATTAGCTAGAATTTCAAAATAAGGTCGCCTAGAACAGTATGACAAAGTGTTTCTATATTGTTCAAGGACAATATAGACAATTCAAAGAATTCACAGATTATAACGCAAAGGCCACACATGCTCATGGTAATTTACAACAAGGAAATTGAACAGTATCAGGACATAAAAACTTCCAAATTAGGTACAAAAAGAATGGCTGCATACAAGATTAAAGATGATTTGTGTCATCCTTCAAGTTCCCCCCTGAAGAGTCACTGGGGTGTCTTGCACACACCCAGTGTCCACATTACTCCAAGAGTGCATGTAACAGAGTTTCTATACAAGAACTTCCTTCAATTTATGCAAAAGTTTGAAGTTTTTCATTGGATTACTTTCACACCAGATCAATTCAATCATGCCATCAGTTCCATACAGTCTTACCCGACAAATAGATTCAAAACGGTAAAAAATGGTCAACTAAACATTTTTGCAATAACTTGGCCCCATGTATTGAGCACCAAAAGGTTTCAATGAGATAGTAACCCCAGGACAGAGGAACTGTGGTGACTAGTTTCAATATGGCGCTCTGCAGTGCTGGTATCCATAGTATAGAGAAGCAAAATAGCGGCTTGTGCTGTACGGTGGTTTCAGTATCTAATTCCACACCCTCTTTAAACAGCTTGACACTGCTTCCTCTTCCCCCAAAGTAACTACGTTTCCTGAGTTAGCAGCAGCTCAGCGACCTTCTCAGGGAGTGGAACCTCAATGAGGTGTGTGTGTTGAGGAGCAGCAGCAAGTCTTCATGTTCACGTTGAGTTATTTGGGGATACTGGTATGGTCTCTTCCAATAAAACTCAAGACGACAACAGCTGATATATCAGTAAACCAAAATGTTGAATCAAAGATAGCCTGAATAGGTTGCAGAAAAGGTGGCACAATTCTGAATTACACAATCTACAGAACAGAAACAGGCCAACTAGTCTATGCTGCATAAGAGCCTCATCCCATTTTAATTACCTCCCCCCACCCTGATCCTTATTCCTCTATTCCCTTTTCCCTCAAGTACACATCAAGCCTCCTCCTAAATGCATCATTCCAAACTACTTCAGCCACTCCAAGTTTTTGTGAAACAGGCTTGGAATACCAAGAAGAAGGTTAAAAAAGGGGAGGGTGGGGTGAAGATCCATTTCCACCCACTGATATTTAGGCAGAACAGAAATCCAATCACGTGTACCAGATGCAATAGTCAATTCTACACACACTTGTGTAATAAAATATGTATGGAGTTGTTCCAGTACTTTATTTTTATTTCAGATTTCCAGCACAGTATTTTGCTTTTATTTATGCTAGGGAAATTAGACATTTGAGCCTCGCAAAGGCTGAATGTCATTCCATATAAAATGGCCGACAGCCAATTCCTCAGAAGTGGCTGCTGAATATGAAGCATGGCCATTTGAAATAGTCACTAGTGTTCAGTAAAGTAATGGCAATGGTTCAAACATCCGAAGTTACCACACTGTGTCTTAAATTTCTAGCTCAAGAAAGTATTTCAACTGCACACTTTTCACACCACCCATTTTTAGTGCCCAGATGAGTCTGCCAATCTTACTCATATTAGTTTTAGATGGCAATAGAGCCCTCAAGGGACAAGACAAAGTGCTCGCCTACTGCACCACCCAATTCCTCATGCTTTTATAGCACTTCAGGAACATCCTGAGCTTGTGAAAGACAATCTATAAATCCAAAACAAAAACAGAATTACCTGGAAAAACTCAGCAGGTCTGGCAGCATTGGCGGAGAAGAAAAGAGTTGAAGTCTCGAGTCCTCATGACCCTTCGTTTTTAACTCTATAAATCCAAGTCTTTTTTCCCTTCTCTCTCCCTTCCTCAAGGCTCCATCACCCTACATACACTCTCCAGTATAGCTTCAGCAAACTACCACCATAAATCTTCAGTCACCTGCCATTTTAATTCTTCACCCGCATCTCAACTCTGACCTTTGCTCTCATAATCCTACACTGTTCAAATGAAGCTCAAGGAACAGAGCCCCATCATTTGGTTAGGCACTAGACAGTATTCCAACCTCAACACCAAGTTCAACCATTTCAGATCATAATCACAGCACCTATTTTTTCCGACAGTGGGTGCTGTAATGGTTCTGCTGCTCTCTTAATCCTTCCAGCCTTCCACCCAATCACAGACGGTCATCATCACAAGATCACATTGCCCTTTGTACAAACTTTTGTGGATTCCTGCCGTGCATAAATTGGCTGCTGTACTCCCTACATTACAACAGTGACTACACTTACAAGTGTTTCTGTGGCTGTAAAGCACTTTGGAACATCCTAAGAATATAGAATATGAATTGGGAGCAGGAGCAGGCCTTTCGGCTCCTTGCGCCCGCTCCGCCATTCAATAAGATCATGGATGATCAGGTTGTGCCTAAACTCCACGCTCCTGCCTGATCCCCATAACCCTCGACTCCCTTGTAGATCAGAAATCTGAAATTCGGCCTTGGATATATTCAACGATCCAGCCTCCACTGCTCTCTATGGAGCAGAATTCCAAAGACTAACAACCCTCAGAGAAGAAATGCCTCTTCATCTCTGTTTTAAATGGGAGACCCCATATTTTTAAAACTCTGCCCCCCTAGTTCTAGGTTCCCCAACATGAGGAAACATCCTCCCAGCATCTACCTTGTCAAGCCCCCTCAGAACCTTATATGTTTCAGTAAGATCACCTCTCATTCTGCAAGTTCCTGCTCAATCTTTCATCATAAGACAACCCTTTCATTCTAGGAATCAGCATAGTGAACTTTCTCTGCACTGCTTCCAATGCAAATATAGCCTTCCTTAAGTAAGGAGACCAAAACTGCACACAATACACCAGGTTTGCTCTCACCCATTACTATACAATTGTCATAAGACCTCCCTACTTTTATGCTCCATCCCTCTTGCAAGGTAGGCCAACATTCCATTTGCCTTCCTAATTACTTGCTGTACCTGTATGCTGACTTTTTGTAATTCATGTACAAGAACACCCAGATCCCTCTGTACTGCAGCATTCTGCAGTTTCTCTACATGTAAATATTCTATTTTTTGATTCTTCCGGCCAAACTGGACAGCCTCACATTTTCCAAAATCATACTCCATCAGCCAAATTTTTGCCCACTCACATAACCTGTCTTTATTTTTACAGACTCTGTATCCTCCTCACAACCTGATATCCTACTTACCTTTCTATCGTCAGCAAACCTGGCTCGAGTCCAACTCTGCGTGCAAGTCATTAATATCCCAAGGTTGTAAAAGGCACTATATAAATGCAGGTATGTCTTTCTTCCCATTCTTTCTCCTCCAGCCTTTCCTTGCCTTAGTGCTTGCTTAAAATTCACTAAATCTAACATTTTCCAGTTGCAACCAAAGGGAACCAGCCTGAAACGTTAACTCTGTTTATCACTCCACAGATGCAATCGGACCTGCTGAGTATTTCCAGGACTTTGTTTTTATTTTCTTTATGGCTTCTTTTCTTGTGAGATTTCCAGCATCCACAGTTTTTTGCCTTTATAAAATGCAAGATGCTAGTTCTGAATTATCAGAAGACAGTTTTCAATTCCCACAAGAGTGTTATCTGATTGAGCACTCCAAAGGCACAATGCTAAGGACAAATACAAAAACAAAATGCTGCAAATGCTAGAAATCTGAAAAAATAAAAATAAACTTGTTGCAAATGCTCAGGTCTGGTAGTATCTGTGGAGGGGAAACAGAGTTAACGTTTCAGGCCGATGGTCTTCCATCAGAACAGACCATGCCTGCTCTGATGAAAGGGCAGCTCTCTGAAATGTTAGCTCCTTCTATTCTCTGTCAATAAGATTAACACCAACCTCAAACAAGCATTCCCGATTGCATCACTGCTCCCATTTTTTCCACGCAGCAGGAGCTGGTAATGATTCTGCTTCCATCCACCATTTCCAACATCATCTAGCATTCTGACCCAGTGCCCTTTGTGGGCAGTTTGTGCTTTAAACTCACGTCTTTTATCTAGATTCAGTATCTAAATTAACAATTCCTTGAAACTGAAGGGCCATTTTCACCTCATTCGTTGGGACTGATTCAAACTTGGCCTAGAGATGAGCATGCTTAACTGACTGCATCATCAATTCCTTCCAGTGGACTTTCCGCAGCATTCAACTCCATTCCACTGGAAGTGTGGACTCTTGCTGGGGTGCAATTCTATCGACTAGCTGTCCTCCTGTATTGGCCATTCCTCCTATGGTAGCCTAAACACTAAACGTGCACAGAGTATTCAAATGCGAAGAAGCATTATACCACAGCTTGATCCTGTCGTCACTTGACACTTCCCAGCAATTGTCACTTGCCTCATTGGATGTGCATTTAATTTTTCAAATGAGGAAAGCCCATAATATCATTGTCTGTCAAAGAGAGAAATTTCAGTCATACCCTAAACTAAGGTCACAAAGACTAAATGATTCCATCCACAACTTCTAACCTCCTTTGCACAAAATTCCACCATCAGGCTACCTGCTTCAACTACTCCCAGATACCCAAGGGGCAAAGCATCAAAAAAACCTTCAGAGTGCACTGCTACTACTCAACTAGATTTAAGAATCTCGGTATATCTCAAAATACTTCACAGCTAATAGAATACTTTGGAAATGTAGTCATGCTGCAGGATCGCAGGAATGCTGCAGCCAACTTGTGCACATCAAACTCCTGCCAACAGCAACAAGACAATTGTAATGATGACGGCTGTGGGATAAGTATTTGCTAGGACACCAGGAGAACACCCCTACTCTTTGTCAAATAGTGCATTATAATATTTTATATCACTCAAGAGGAAAGAAGGCTTAACCACTCATCTGAAATGAGCACCTTCGACAATGCAGCACTTCCTCAGTATTGCAGTGAAGTGCTAGCCTGGATTATGCGATCAAGTGTCTTGAGTTGGGCTTGAACCCACAACCTTCTATCCACTGAAGCACAACTGACAACAAAAATGAAAGACCCCAATATTCCAAGCTCGCACACAACCCAAATAAACACTTGATCAGTCTTCATGGAAGGCAACTGAATACACCCATCCAAAGCTTTTAGACTTTGCTGCTTATATTGAATTTGGTAACATTCACATAAAGCAAGTATTTTTTTCAAGTTCAAGTTGTGGCTTCCAGTTTACAACCTGCATCTCGCCGTTTAAGAAAGATAAAGCCACAAAACATTCACACAACTGCCAGGAAACCCAAAGTGTTGAGCGGAGATCTTGTCCAAAATGAACATCTGATCAGTGGACACAACGGTGATCCTGAAAGCAGACACCAGGCTTTATCCATTACTGGACAAAGTCTTTCACATCCAATTCCGTTCAGATAAAATCCAGAAACGATGCTAGAATAAAAAGCCCTGACCAGAGGATTATCATGTATTCTTACAGTTTAGCAGATGCAGACTACATACAGGAAATCATACCAAAAACCTCAAGAAAAGACTCCCTTTTCAGAGAATGTATGTACAAGTGTAGCAAAGCATGTAGTGGGCAATTAAATCTTAAATTGTGTGTGCATGCACATGTTTGGGGTTGGGTCTGCTGCTGTCTACAAAGTCTGAGCCTTCTGGCATTAAAAGTAAAAGCTTAAAATTAGGTACATTTTACTCCACTGATGGACTACACTGTACATGAAGGTCACACACCTATAAAGAAAGCTTTATATTTATATAACTCCTTTCATGACCTCAGGATGCCCCGAAGAGCTTTACAGCCAATGTAGTGCTTTTGTTAGGTAATCACCATTGTAATGTCAGAATTTCAGCAGCCAATTTGCAATGTCCCACAAACAGCAATGTGATAATGACCCGATGATCTGTTTTAGCGATGTTTGTTGTGGGATAAATATTTGCCTGGACACTGGACAGAAATCCTTATCTCTTCTCCAAAATACTACCATGGCATCTTTTACTTCAACCAGCTTAATTTACCTGAAAGATGGCACCTACAACAGTGCAGCCCTCCTTCAGTACTGCAGTGAAATGCCAGCCTGGATTATGTGCTCCAGTCTCTGGAGTGGTAAAAGTGCTACCACTGAGGCATTGCTGACATGCGACTTAATATGATGCAAATCATCATTTATTTCTGTTACTTGTGGGATCTGACTATGTGCACACTGGCTGCTGGTGTTTCACCCACATAGCACCAGTGATTGCATTTTACTATACATCAAGATCTTTGGGACATCCTGTGACACATAAAGAGGGCCTTAAAAATGCAAGCACATCATTCTTACTTATGATTTGCAAGTCACCTCAAATTGCTCCCACAGTTATCAGCAGCAGCGGCAAAATAGGCCAACAATAAGTTCTTCAAAATACACTCGCCAGACACATCCCAAGTTTCTAAGTAATGTCAAAATTCTTGCCCAGCTGCATATCAAAGGCAGTGTCTGGCTTGGGTTAAGGTTCCGCGATTTTTAAAAATTATACTCTTATGGTGGTGGGAATCTGGAACTCATAGCCTAAAAGGGTGGTAGAGGCAGAAACCCTCAAAACATTTAATAAGTATTTGGATGTGCACTTGCGATGCCACGGCATACAAGGCTATGGGCCTAGTGCTGGAAAATGGGATTAGAATAGTTAGGTACTAGTTTGACCGGCGTAGACTCGATGGGCCGAAGGGCCTTTTTCTGTGCTGTAGCCCTCTATGACTCTATTTCTGCTGCCTAATTTCCTCACACATGTATCCAAAAACAAAGCACATTTGATAGTTTGAACTCTGGCTTGTTTCACATACACAATACACAAATTTGAGTATGACAGAACACTGCAAATGTTAAACTGTATGTAAACTGTACTAGTCATTGAATCACAAGCTGAAGATTTCTCCTGTAGATGGCAGATTCGAGGAAGTTCTTATTAAACCAATGAGATCAAACTGACTGACTGCTTCAAAACCACCTGATCCATGAACACAACTCCCAACAGGCCAGGCTGCCAATGAGATCAAATCTGGCTAGTGCTTGCAAAGTTGTACAACAAATTCCAACGTTTGCATTTCAGCCAGCTGAACACCTTTCAGTAATTGCTGCCAGTAAAAGCAAGTGCATGTGTGGGGACACTGAGGGACGACAGGAATAGGCCAGAGAATGAGGCCCTCCCCTTATGGTTCAGCAGGTTACTTATGGTCACTTGAACAAGATGTCCAAATGGTTACAGCACATGTACAACCATACCCACAGAAAGGACAGACATTTTAGGAGAGGAAAGGACAAAGCCTGGGCATGGAGGAACAAGTGAAAGAAAATCTACACATTCCTCTGGGCCATTTTTAAACATTGGAAGTTGCAATGATAAATGGAAATTCCTCTCTCCTCTATCAGCTACATTAGGACTACAACTCTAGTGGTACACCTAGCAAATGGGAGAGAGAATAACCCTGCACACACATGCTCCCCCCCGCCGCACCCAAAATAATTGTGCTGGAATGTGGCTCAGGGTCACTGACTCGATCATCTCGTCTAGTAAGAAAAGCAGTCAGGATTCCTCCTCTTACCCAGTGACCTCTGATGGCTGTCACAAACATGCAAGTATGATTGGCTGAGTCTCTCCCCAGACATGAGGAATGGTCATTTGAGGAACGCACAGAAGGCACCCAGTGTATTGTACCTCAGAGCCAAGCACTGCTCGAGAGAGAATATGCTTAGTTCAAATAAAAAGTGAAAAGTATTCTTTTTGTTTGCACTCTTATTTCACACTAACCAATAATGATGCTTCTTGAGCCTACACACCCTCCCACAACCCCTGCTGCAATCACTATTGTTTAACCAGCCTTTGGGAGATACATCAATGCAGAGCTCAGGAAGATCCTTCCCAGCAACTCCACTGCCTTACCTAGATCAGAAAGCCCATATGGAGGAACTGCGCATGAACCCACATGCTACAACTTAACACAAATGGCCTACAGCACACAACTATGCTCCATGAATGTGAAGAAAAGAAACACAACTGGTTTCCACTACTGCCTAAAAAGCAACATGTAGTTCAATGTAATAGAGCAGGAATACATCTGGGGACTAGGGAATTATCACTTTCCAAGTAAATATTTGTGGCCTGTATCATCAACGTACAGAAGGACCACATAACAGCTTTCAGCTATTTTATGAGAAAGTACAATCTGATATTTAAACGATGAATTAAAACAGCAATGAAGATACTGTTGTTAAAAAATTGTTCAGACCAATAAAAGTCAAACGAGATCAGGCTTTCAGTACAAATAGGCTCAATTAAGTTGCAAATGCAACATTTTCAGAGTCAAGCTGACAAAGATTTTAATAGTACCCTATTTTAAAAGGAAATGCTGATTGAAAGCTCAGTTGGCAATGGCACTGCATGGATGAGTTTCACAGACCAGTGTGTTCCAGGTATTCAGACCCATTTGTGCTGAAATAGCTCCTCAAATGTTACAATTGGCCCCTGTACTCTTAAATGAGGCAAAAGAACAAAAATTAGGTTCTGATTAAGGGTCATCACCAAGTTGATGTTAACTCAGTTTCTCTCTCCACAGATGCTGCCTGTCCTGCTGAATATTTCCAGCATTTTCTGTTTTTATTTCAAAATTAGGCAACAATTTTCACTTTTTTTTAATCTATTCACAGAATACTGGCATCATGAGCAAATCCAACATTTGCTGCCCCTCCCCAACTGTCCTAGAGGTGGCAGTAGTGGTGCTGAGCTGCCTTCTTGAACCACGTGGTGTAGGTACACCCACAGTGCTGTTAGGGAGAGAGTTCCAGGATTTAACCCAGTGACAGCGAAAGAATAGTAACATTGTTCCAAGGCAGAAAGGTGAGAGACTTGGGAGGGGAACTTGCAGGTGGCGGTGTTCTCGTGCATCTGCTGCCTGAGGCAGAGAGCACAGGTTTGGAAGGTGCTGTCTAAGGGGCCTTGGTGAGTTGCTGCAGTGCATCTTGTAGATGGTACACACTGCTGCTACTGTGCATCGGCAGTGGAGGGAGTGGACGGGGTGCTAATAAAGTGGACTGCTTTGTCCTGGCTGGTGTTGAGCTTTTTTTAAATTTATTCATGGTATGTGGGCGTCGCTGGCTAGGCCAGCATTTATTGCCCATCCCTAATTGCCCATGTTCAGAGGGAATTTAAGAGTCAACCACATTGCTGCGGGTCTGGAGTTACATGTAGGACAGACAAGGTAAGGACAGCTGAATTCCTTCTCTTAAGGACATTAGTGAACCAGATGGGTTTTTACAACTATCGGCAATGGTTTCATGATCATCAGACTTTTAATTCCAGATTTTAATTCAAATTTCACCATCTGCCATGGTGGGATTCAAACCCGGGTCCCCAGAGCATTACCCTGGGTCTCTGGAAAACTAGTCGAGTGACAATACCACTATACCACCATCTCCCAGAAAGTATTCCATTACACTCTTGACTTGTGCCTTGTAGATGGTGGAAAGGTTTTAGGGAGTCACTTACCACAAAATTCCCAGCCTCAGTTACTCTTGTTGCCCCAGTATTTATACCACTGGTCCAGTTTAAGTTTCAGGTTAATGGTAATTCCCCCCCACCCCAGAATGGTGGGAGATTCAACAATGATAATGCCAGTCAATGTCATGGGAAGATGATCAGATTCTCTCTTGTTGAGATGGTCATTGCCTGGCATTTGTGTGGCAGGAACTTATATGGTCACTTATTAGACCAAATCGGAATGTTGTCCAGGTCTTTCTGCATGAGGGCACAGACTGCTTCAGTATCTGAGGAATTGTGAATAGAACTGAACATTGTGCAAACATCAGCAAACATCCCCACTTCTGACCTTATGATGGATAAAATGACATTGATGAAGCAGCTGAAGATGGCTGGGCCAAGGACTCTACCCTGAGGAACTCCTGCAATGACATCCTGGAACTGAGACGACTGACCTCCAACAACCACAACCATCTCCCTTTGTGCTAGATATGACGCCAACCAGCGGAAAGTTTTTTCCAATTCCCACTGGCTTCAGTTTTGCTAAGGCTCCTTGATCCAATACTTGGTCAAATGCTGCCTTGATGTCAAGGGCAGTCACTCTCACCTCACCTCTTTTGTCCATGCATCATCAAGGCTGCAATGGGGCCTAGAACAGAGTGGTCCTGGCAGAACCCAAACTGAGCATCAATTCGCATTGGTACATGCCAGTCAATAGCACTGTCAGGCTCCTCCCATCACTCTGCTGATGGCAGAGGGTAGACCAACAGGGCGGTTATTGGCTGGGTTGGATTTGTCCTGCTTTTTGTGGACTGGACACACACGGGCCATTTTCCACATTATCAGTTAGATGTCAATGTTGTAGCTGTACTGGAATAACTTAGATAGGGGTGCGACTAGTTCTGGAGCACAAGTCTTCAGCACTGCAGCCGGGACATGGTCAAGTGTCAGGTCTGTTTTACTCGGTAGATTGATGAGAACAAGGTCAGGTAGGTTTTTCCCTCATGTTGGTTCTCTCATGATCTGCTGCAGGCCCAGTCTGGCAGGGTTCAGCCAGCTCAGTCAGTAGTTGTGCTACTGAGCCACTTTCTGTGATGGACATCAACCACCACCCACCCCACCACCACCCAGAGCACATTCTGTGCCTTTGCTATCCTCAGTGTTTCTTCCAAATGGTGTACAACATGGAGGAGTAATGATTCGTCAACTGAGCTGGCAGGGAGAGTGCTGGGGGGAGGGTGAGTAGGTGGTAATCAGCAGGATGTTCCCTTGCCCAGGTTTGACCTAGTGCCATGAGACTTCATGGGGTCTGGAGTCAATGTCAAGGCCTCCCCTAGGGTTACTCCCTCCCGACTATATACCACTGTGCTGCCACAATGGGACAGGGAATACTCGGGGTTTGGATTGGTTGAAAGGTATTATTCTGAGAATTTGGCTATGTCTCTGGGATAGCTCTCTCAATCTTACCACAAGTCCCCAAATGTTTGTGAAAATGACTTTGCAAGGTTGACCAGACCAGTTATGCCTTTGTCGTATCCAAATCTACCGCCTAGGTCGATGCCGGTTAGTCTGTTAGGTTTTGATATAGTTTTTCAGAGGTTTGATACAACTGGGTGGGGCTTGCTAGGCCATTTCAGAGTGCAGTTAAGAGTCAATCACATCACTGATTAGTAGGTAAGATGGCAGACTTCCTTCCCTATTGGATATTAGTGAATCAGGTGGGTGTTCTATGACAGTCTGGTAACTTCAGGGTCATCATTACTGATACTAGCTTTTTAATTGCAGATTCATTTAATTAACTGAATTTAAAATCTCCAGGTGCCATAGTTGGATTTGAACCTGTCTCTCTGGATCACCAGTCCATGCCTCTGGATTACAAGTCCAGGAACTTAACCACTATGCTACCATATCCTATAATGTATTGTCTCCCAATATCATGAAAACATCCCAAAATACTTCACAGGGTTTCACAAACTTCCTAGTCACATATATGTCTTGGGACAGATGACTAAAAGCTTGGTCAGGAGTAGATTTTAAGAAGCATCTTAAAGGAGGAAAGATGATGAGACAGAGAGGCTTAGTGAGGAATTCCAGAACTTAATGCCTAGGACTAAACGAGGCTGGAATTGAAGCACACAGAGGACTCAGAGGGCTGTAAGACTGCGGGTGGTTAGAGATAGGGAGGCAAGGTCAGGAAGGGATTTAAACACAAGGATGAGAATTTTAAAACCTCAGGGTCTTTTCAATTGATTGCAAACCAGTGAGTCCTGCAGGGTTCTGGTGAACAAGAGTTTATATCGCTATTCTGAGTTCCTATCCAGCTGAGGCCTGGTATCAAGGAACAGACAGAATAGGCAGGACTGCAGTGCAGTATGAATCAGCATCTTCAGGAAGAGGAAAACCAAAACTGACGAGAACAGCATATATCTTTCATTACATCTGAAATCTTGCAACATGTTAGCAGAGTACAAGGCTGCAGATATACAAACATGATTCAGTAGTCATAGATGAAACCCATCTTAGAATAGATACTAAATCCAAGAATCAGGGAAGCTCATTTCACATTTACCACCACCACTGAATTGCACAACCAAGCAGATTAGCAGCATCTGTCTAATGGCAGCACTTTCACCAACTGGTTTAACATGTGTACAAACTCCAGGGTCTGAATACAAGTCAAACCTCTGCACCAACTTAAAGAACTAAAAGCAAAGTTGGAAAACACTCTGATTTCTCTGCGTGACCAAGGTATATGCACTGGTGATCTGATCACAATACATTAGCATGCCCATCTTCCAGAACTGACCAAAGCAACTATCCCAACATAAGTACAAGACAATGCAACTTATTTACTTAGTTGAACATGCCAAGGGCCAACACAGGACAGAATGTACCCATTCTCTCCTGCTCCTCTTTAGTAGTTTCATGCTTAATCTGGTAAATGCCCACCCTTTAGATTTGAGCCCAGGCTGTGAATGTCAGCAATTTATGTATCACAACTGAGCTAGATGCTACAGGGGTCACTGCACAGTAACTAGGAGCAGGAATGGCTGGCTGATTTTACCAAGAGCACAGAGGCCTACCTGCTCAGCACAGGCTGAGGTCTGAAAGTCAGCCCTTCTGATTTATGCAACCTGCTTTGACAGCAGCCTTCCAACAGAGCACCTTCAAATACATTATTCTTTCACACAGTTAATTCTTCCCCACCCTGACTGTACATCAATGAAACATCACAATGGAACCGCAAGTTGGAATGTGCCATAGAAGCTTCAAATTGAGAGATTCAGAGCACCAGAGTTCTCCAAAAAAAAAAATCAGAACATCAGAAAGTTGACATTACCAGTTTCCTCATTTCAAACTGCTGCTAACCAAGAACCTCACAAAAACAGATTTCTTCATCAATAATCTGCATTTCGTTGGGGAGCTGCAATGTGAGATACCCAGGAGTCAGGATAAGGTTACCAAGCCTCCAGAAATGAAAAATCAACCACCTGGACACTGTTGCTGGCAACCCAAGAGAAAGAAAAATAGAGGCACTGGGGAAGAAAAAAAATTATTGTTCTTTGAAAACTTCTGTCAATTAGTTATAAAAATACTGGAGATTGGGCGGAGGTGGGGGGGAGAAGGCTATTTGACTGGGAGGGGCGGTGGAAGGCAGGACAGCGCTTGGGATAAAACCGTCAGGAATCTAAGCAGAGTCGATGAACTGATTTCTGCGTTCCCTTTTCTGGGGGCTGAGGGAGGAGTGAGATCAGAACCTTCTGACTAAGTAAACATGTTCACTTCAAGGCCACACCAAACCTACAATTGTATCTTCAAACTTTAAGATTTGAACGCCACATCTTCTGAACAGGAACTATGCTCTGGTGCACCCTATTTAAACTGATTGCTGATTAAAAAAAGAAAGGCTTGGGAGAAATCACATGCTCAGTAAGGGGAACTGAAACCCCTTGAAACTAAAGTACACTATTCTTCCAGGCACATGGGAACTTTCAAGTCATACTTATAGAATGAAGAACACTACATGCACACTAAGCCCATTTGGGAACTCTTAAGGCCAGATTTCCTCTCCCCATCCCGCAACTCTCCTGAAGATGCTAACTCTTACTAGAACATGACTCTGTGGGCCCAGCAGGGGGTGCTTCAGCAGACATTTATGCGCAAACAGAGTGAACGCAGCAATCAGTTTGACGATGAAGGGCATTGTGGTCAACAGCAATAACGTCCTCTGACAGCGTATATGCTCGCACTCCTTCCCAAAGGAATCACTGAACTGTAGCAGGAGCAGGAATACTGAGTGTTTGGTCCTTTCTCTCTCTCTTTCCTCTCTAGT
Source organism: Cetorhinus maximus (assembly GCF_964194155.1). Classification (NCBI taxonomy): domain Eukaryota; kingdom Metazoa; phylum Chordata; class Chondrichthyes; order Lamniformes; family Cetorhinidae; genus Cetorhinus; species Cetorhinus maximus. The sequence continues at coordinate 191,161 of NW_027596370.1, forward strand.
TATTCCTTAATGCAATGGCCATAGCATTCAGGTCATTTGTAGTTCCCCTAGTCACTTTGTTAACAGCACAGACTTGGGAACCAAGACCACCAGCCATGGCTCAGTTAGTAGACAAGACCTAGGCTGACATTCCAGTGCAGTATTGCAGGAGTGTTGCACTGTCAAGGATGCCATCTTTCAGATAAGACATCAAACCAAGGCCCTAACCATTTTCTCAGGTAGCTGTAAAAGATTCCAAGGCATTGCTTTGAAGAGCAGCAGGGGAATTCTTCTGTGTCCTGGTTTATAATTGTCCCTCAGCTAACATCACAAACAGATTAGCTTGCCATTTCTGTTTGTGGGATCTTGCTGTGTAAACTGCCTGTCACATTACAGCAATGACTACAGTGCAAGAGAACTTCACTGGCTGTAAAGTGCTATGGGGTGCCCTGAAATTGTGAACGGCACTATTTTTTTTAAAAAGCTAAATGCAAGTTATAGTTTATTGCACACAGCCTTTTCCAGCTGAGACATTAAGTGGCTTCACCTTAGAATTAGTTCACTGGTTAGCTGATTGATCAAGAATACAAAAACTGGTCAGTTCCCAACTTATTCCAACAACCCTAAGGAGACTAGTTCCAAAAATGGATGCAATTTAGAAAACATTTCTGATCCATAGCATTCTTTGTCAATCCAGGTTCTCAACATTACTGGCCTAAGAATGCACAATGAGCTTATATCAATTCTTCCAGGCAACACAGTATGTAAAGGCTAACTGGTACACACTGCACCAACCTAGAAGCTAAATGCCACCAGCTACACATTGAATGACATCAAAACATGCCACATGCAAAGACATTCAAAATTTAACATTTAATATTGTTCTAGAACATGACAAATTTACATTAGCACACACAAACACTAAGCTGTACAAGCAAAACCAAAAGGGATTTATCAAAATAAATTTAACCCTCTGAGTGCTGCAGGTCTACAAAAGGTGAGCATATATAATCAGACTTCAATGCTGAAGTGATGGGATGCCAATTTAGACTAAATAGTCTCAGTTCCTTGGATTTTAACAGAAGAGCTTTGTAAACTTATAACCTCTCCGTATTCCAAATTTATTTTCCAATCTTGTTCTTCCCTGATGCAATGGCCTAAGCAAGTGAAGTATTTCAAATCCTAAACTGAATGCTCGAGCTCTTTACAATTTTCTTTGGTGAACTTTGTCCGTGAAAGAGAAGCTTACGCTAGTTCTTTAAGGAACAGATGAGCACAGATGGCTCCTTCTCCTCCTTGGTTTCTATCAGGACCCCTCCAAACGGTACTGGAGATAATTTTCCCCCTCCCCAAGATATGCAAAACCACTTCCACCTTAGTTTGATGGGGAGGGAAGAGCAGAGAAAAGGTACACAGTCTCTGTCACAAACCACAGATCATTACCCTACTCATACAGCCAGTCACAAGAAACAGTGGGAGAGGCAGCAAGGTATCAAACAGCTCAGAGCATGGAGCTCAATGAGACATGCAAGAGTCCCCGCAACACCCATAGCCTCCGGCAACCACCCCAAAAACCATGCATAATTACCCTGGCAACACCCACAGCAACCCCACCACCCCCCCCCACCCCCAGCTGCACAACAACCAACAACCCCAGCAGCACCCACAGATTCCCCAGGCAGCACCCACAGATCCTCCAGCAACAGCCCCGGCAAGACCCACAGATTCCCTGCAACAACCCCAGCAACACCCACAGATCCCTCTCCCACCCTCACCCCAGCAACCACCTCAACAGCACCCATAGCAACCATCCCAACAGCAAATATAGCTCCTGGAACTGACCTGGAAGCACCCACACACACACCGTCCACCCCACCCCAGCAACCAGCCCAGTGGCATGCACAGCTCCATGATTCTTCCCTCCAGCCTTGGAGGCACAGAGGGTACAGTTCGACAGGCACAGGCAGCCTTCCGACACAACGCCAAGGTGGCAATTCATCATGAGTGAGCCTGGACAATGGAAGAGTCAACATGTAATGTGGCCAAAGAAGGCATCACGGCTGAGCCCCCAGTCATACAGTCACCTAGTATTTACATAAGCACCACTTTCCAGCAATAGTAACAGAATGGTGATTGGGGCCCCAGGCCAAGGGTGCTGAGACAGCCGTAGTGTCTTTATTTCCACTGTGGGTGAGATCAGCTAATGCAGCACAGACTGACACATGTTTCAAGCTTTAAAGAAGCTCATTTGCACACATACAAGTAACCAGCCCACCCACCCCCCGCCAACCCACCTCAACACTATCCAACCTCAGCAGAGACAGACTGCAAGTAGAATTGGTCAGTACTCAGAGGGTTACAAATACAGTCACAGAACCAGAGCAAAAAATAAAAACACAGTAAGTAAAGAAGATAAGGCACCTGGAGACATCTGACACTGGGCATGCTCTGCAGGCATCTCAGTGCGCACATGCTCTCTACCAGGTTGGAGCAGCCTAGCCACAAAGACCTGGGCACAGAACACTGCAGGATAACAAAAGGAAGGAAGAGAAGCAGTTAGAAGCCAGACACGATCATATTGAAGTAGACAGCTTTATTTGTTAGTAACTATAAGCACAAAGCTTAGGTTCCGTTCAGAGAAGAAGTTGAAATTTAATAGCAATGACCCTCATAAATTGTTTCTTTGAAAGCTATGCAGGAACAAATTAGCTAAGAAAAGTGCAGTGCTAGCAGAATCATCATGCAGAACTATTAGGAATAGCAAAAGGCCATTAAACCCAACAAGTGCGTTTCTTTTCCGGAGATGCGCCCTCCTTCCCAAATTTCTCAAGCTCTTCAATTCCAGTTTCGAGATTTCACAGCTGCTCAACACACGTGGTTAAACAAGTAAAATTTGAAATGATTTCTCTTCTCATTTCTATTTTTTTAACCAAATAACCCCCATAGTAATCATTTTATTACAAACTAGCACTGCACTGGAATGACTATATATGGAAAACAGGCTTTATATAAATACCATCAACTCCCCTTTTGAAAGTGCCTGTATTTGTGAACATATAGATAACTTTACAGATGCACAATAAAGTTCTGATTAAAATAAAACAAAACTGCCATCACAGGGTTGGAAACTCCTCTTCTAAGAACAGCTACAACTATCTAAAAATTAAACATAGTCAAGTCTACCAATGGCACAGTGAATAATTAAAACCCTTGCTGCAGCTATGATCAAATCTCACACTTCATGAGGTCCTACACTTCAATCACGCTGGGCTGAGCAACTTAAATAACCAGCAGCAGCTGTGATGGCCTCAGCACCTCTAGACTAGGGAAGAGATAAGAAATTAGGCAGAAAAAGGAGCACGAGGGTGCATGAGAGCAGAGTGTGCATGTATGTGGTGGAGGAACAGTGCACTCCGACCTGAAATTCTCCATAGAACAGCGCTCCATGCTGTCTGGGCTCACATGAAAACTGCCATTGGAATACTTTTGCAAACTAGAATTAGTGTAATGTTTTCAGGAACATGAGAAGGGCATCAGACCCAAAAAGTCTGTCCCCTTTTTCCACAGATTAGCCATTTAGCCCATTTGGTCTCATCCTTCCAGAGCACCAACCCTGCCAGCTTTCTATCAAAATATCTAATGCCTTAAATGAGTTCAATGGCTGACCTTAATTATCCCTCTTTACAATCCATCACAGTAGTTGACTGTCCAATGTGTGAAGCAGTATCTCCTGGCACCAGCTCTAAACCTACATGTCACAACCCCAAACCTCTGTCTCTTGCCCTGGCATGCCTGAACATATTGCTTTGGATTTATATTTTCTAGCACATTAAAGTACTTTATATGGCGTCTAGGATGACCTCAGAGGTCTTGGAGGCTGGAGAACTATTGCTTACATCTCTTTACTGACATCGCTACATCAGCTCTAAGGCCTGGATAGCCCTTTATATCACTGAACAGGATTAAGCAATATTATATACAAGTACAGGCTAAACAAAACACTTTACAGCTTTATCATGACTAGCCGGTCTGGGTATTTGAACTCAACTAATTTGACAACTTAACATAGTATTCTGTTTTTTTAATTGCTATCTTACAAGTCAACTAACACACAAGCTTAAAAGCAAAATACTGCAGATGCTGGAAATCTGAAATAAAAATGCTGGAAAAACTCAGCAGGTCTGGCAGCATCTGGAGAGAAACAGAGTTAATGTTTCAAGTCCAGCTCTGAAGAAGAGTCATATGGACTCGAAACATTAACTCTGTTTCTCTCTCCACAGATGCTGCCAGACCGGAGTTTTTCCAGCATTTTCTATTTTTATAACACACCTAAGTTTGTCTGGCAACTCAGTGACTCCTCGTGAGAAAAGCAAGTGCCTCGTGACTGCCCAGCTCACCCCAATGATGAATCAGCATGCCACTGTCATCAGCACATACACTCTTGCACTTAAGGCCACGATGCCAAAAAGGGATTCTACACTAAACTTGAGCAATCCCTAGCTCATGTCCCATCAGGCAAACAACTGATCCTCCTCGGAGATTTCCATGCCAGAGTCGGGGAGGACATGAATCTCTGAAAATATGTGATAGGCAAGGAAGGTGTATGGAAAGCAAACTCCAACGGAGTCCTCCTCCTATCTAGAACATGACCTTGTCATAACCAACACCCTGTTCTGCCAGTGAGACAAGCACTAGACCTCATGGCATCACCCACAGTACAAACACTGGCATTGGCTCCACTACATCATCGTTTGAGCAAGGGGTCGCAGAGATGTCCATATGATCCACGCTACAACAGGTACTGACGGCTGCAGCACCGATCACTGTCTTAACCGATTTACCTCCTCCACCAGCCTGACACCCAAACTGCAGAGGCAACAGAATCAATGCTGCAGAAAAATTATCAGAGACCTCAAAGATCCCATCAAGATGGCCCTTTTCAGTCAGCACCTCACTGTCAAACTCTCAACCTCCAGCCGCCAGGAGTCAATGTTCCCATAAAGTCCACCATAACAAACACCTGCAAAGTGGTCCTTGGTCTCTCTACCAGGAAACATGGTTGTTTTTATCAAACCAGTCACCAAGAGTTACAGGACCTAATTGAGCACAAGCACAAAGCCTTCATTGATGGAAACTTTACAAAAGCTCAAGGGAAAAGCAGCAGTCCTACAGGTGGCTGAAGGCAATGGTACAGCATAAAACCCGATAAAGAAACGGTGGGTAGAAAGAACGCAGAAGATCCAACAACTCACGGACACCGACAACACACGTAGTTTCCTCAGCACTGTCGAAACAATCTATTACTCAAGCAATCAAGGGCCAACCTCAGAGCCAAGGATGGAGGGGAGCTCATCGAGGATAGGGAGGCAGTCAATGCTCACTGGAGAGAACATTTTGAAAACCTTGACTGAGACACTACCTTCAATTCAAAAGCCTTCAGCTCCATTCCTCAATATCCCGTCTGGCTGTGTCTCAGCTCTACCCCAGGAGTGAAGTTAAAAAAGCCATTCGACAGCTGAAAATCAAAAAAGCGCCTGGAGCAGATGGATTCCCTGCTGAAATTCTGAAACATGACGGAGATACATGCTTGGCACAGCTGCACAATCTCATATCCCTCATCTGGGAAGAGGAGTGCATGCTGGGGGGTGTCTTGGGGACACTGTGATCATGAATATATTAAACAAGGGAGTCAAGTCTGACTGCAGTTAACTACAGAGGAGTTTCCCTGCTGTCTGCCACAGGGAAGTTCTTGGCCCCCTCCTCCTAGAGTCACAGTGCAGTTTTTCACCTATTGAGAGGCACCACAGATATGATCTTCACTGCATGACAAATTCAAGGAAAATGCAAGGACCACCACCAACCGCTGTATGTAGCCTTTTCTGGTCAGGATTCTTTTTAAATTCTTTCATGGGGTGTGGGTGTCACAGCCAGGACCAGCATTTGTTACCCACCCCTAACTGCCCTTGAACTGAATGGCTTGCTAGGCTATTTCAGAGGGCAGTGGAGAGTCACATGCAGGCCAGACCAGGTAAGGATAGCAGATTTCCTTCCCTTAAAAGGCATTCGTGAACCAGAATAGTTCTTACAATATTCGATGATAGTTTCATGGTCACCATTGCTAAGACTAGCTTTCAATTTCAGATTTATTAATTGAATTTAAATTCCACCAGTTGCCGTGGTGGGATTTGAAGCCACGTCCCAAAAGCAGTCACCTGGGCCTCTGGGTTACTAGTCCAGTAATGTTACCAGTACAGCACTGTCTACCCAAATGTGTATTGTCTCTGTATTATCATGCAGTATTTCATCAAAAGTGTTTAAAGCTGGGGTGCATATCCTATCACTTCTCCCATCTCCCTACAAAAAACTATGCCTTTTTTTTATAAAAAGCTGCATTAGCCATTACTTTTCAAATTATTTTCATGCATTGATTTTTTTCATTTCACATTTGATTATTGATTTCAAGTGCTTTCCTGTTATGAAGGGGTATAATAGTGAACATGAGGTGAGGTGAACAGTCCAGAGATGCAAGCTGAAGTCCCAGTGTCTTGCCCCCACCAGAATGCTAATACAGGGTGTAGAGGCCAAATATAATCTTCAGGAGAACTGAAGCAAAAATTGGACCAAAGTGCATGATGTAATTCAATCCCCATTTTAAAGTCACACATTTTTTACCTCATTTTAATATTTCCATTATAAACTATATCCTTGTTAAAACAGAAACTGCTTACGTAGATCTGTCACACTGTAATTGCACCCTCCTGCCAATGGTGGTGCTTCCACTGACTGCAGGACATAATTACAATGCGACAATTTTATACAGATAACATACATTATGTGTAGACAACTGAACTTATAATCAAAAGATGACAAGGCATGCACACAATTTTTAATGTATTAGACAGAGATTCTAGTGCTTAATGAGTTTGACCAACAAATCTCTGTTTATACTTGTGTTCCCATTCTCTACTCTCCGCCATCTCTTGAGTCTCAGCTTAAAGATGGCAAGTTTATTGTTATGCACCAAAAGTACCAAAGCCAGCTTGTCTGCTCAATTATGCACATCACAACTGAAAAGTGCATTATCTAATGAAATTAGCACAGGTGACAGATATTGTGAGATGCTGCAATTTCTCACTGAAACCAGGACCATTTCCTCCACCATTTTGGCCACCATCAAACACATCTTCCCCTCCACTCCCAGCATTCTGAAGAGATCATTCCCTCTGCAATACCCTGGTCCACTCTTCAGTCACCCCTCACAACCCCTCCCTTCCCTATGGCACCTTTGTGTGCAAGCACAGGAGTTGCAACACCTGTCCTTTCACTTCCTCCCTTCTCACCATCCAAGGCCACAAAACTCTCCTTCCAAGTGAAACAATGATTTACCTGTACTTAGTTTAGTAAACTTTATTCACTGTTCATAACATGGTCTCCTCTACAATGGGGATACCAAACGTAGGCTAGGTGGCTGCTTGTCATTTTAATTTTCCACCTTGCCCCACTCTGACCTGTGTCCATGGCCTGCTACAATGTTCCAATGAAGCTCAACCAAGCTCAAGGGGCATCAATCTTTCAACTCAGCACTGCCCTTCCGGACTTAAGGACTCAAGTAGTGAGTTCAAAAACTTTAGATCATAACCTGTCTCTATCTTGCTCTATGTTTTTTTTTGCTGGCTTGTTTCTTTCTTTAACCCTTCATGTTACATTCAGATGGCTGCTTTGTAGCCAGTCACACCTCATCTGGACACAACCTTTGTTTCTTTACTATACCCATTACCCCAATAACCCTCTCTTTAGCTTTTACATTGTGAAATCTTTTGTTATTTAATCTCTCCTACCTGCAACCTTATCACAGAGTTTCTCTTTTGTTCTTCCAACCCACTCCCCACTTCTACTGGCTTAAAAGTCTTGCATTTTTATCTTTCTGCAGTTCAGATGAAAAGTCATCAACCTGAAACATTAACTTTTTCTCGCTCTACAGATGCTGCTGACCTTCTAAGTAATTACAGCACTTGATTTCCAGCATTTGGGGTATGGGAACAGGGTGAGTAAATGTCATTAGAACTATTTCCTCGCACAATGAGTAAATGCTGACACAGACTGGTTGGGCGAAAAGGCCTCTTTCATTTTATAAACTTCTATGGTTATTTTCTCCCTCCAGCACTCCACACTCCCCCCTCCCCTGCCCCCCGGAGTATGCAAGGATTGCTACTGTCACTGAACATACATTAACTCACTAAAGACACCACAACAGCAACATTTCACTTTGAAAAAAAATGAGAACTACAGAGAAATTAGTCATTTCCAAATTACCCATGGTACTCAAACAAATTAAAAGTTGATCCAAGCAACCAAAAATCAGTCATGTTTTTCTAACTCAGGCTGACCAATGCTCACACTAGGCCAAGGAAGAGTGAACTGCTATAAACATGTGGCTCAAGCAAAATCTATACACAGAGCACATTAATGGCAAGAACAGTGCTCAGGACAGTTTTGTTCTGGGACTCCAAAACAAAACAAAAACAGAATTACCTGGAAAAACTCAGCAAGTCTGGCAGCATCGGCGGAGAAGAAATCAGTCAACGTTTCGAGCCTCCATGGCCCTTTGGCAGTTCTGCCGAAGGGCCATGGAGGCTCGAAACGTTGACTGATTTCTTCTCCGCCGATGCTGCCAGACTTGCTGAGTTTTTCCAGGTAATTCTGTTTTTGTTTTGTTTTGGATTTCCAGCATTCGCAGTAGCTTTTAGCTTTTTGTTTTTGTTCTGGGACTCTGTTACTTAGAGAAGTTTATGTCCATTTCTATCCCTATTGAAACTGGTTTCTAACAGATATATAATCACACTTCCGTTGTCATGGTCATGGAATAGATTACAGCATCATAAGGCTGTGGCTTTAAGGTATAAAGCAGAGCTGTTTCAATAATGCTTTGAACCGGCGTTTAAACCAGACATTCGCACACAGCAAGTTAAACTGCTGTCACTGGGAAACAGGGGCATTTCAACCGAGTACTTCATGACCAGTTCGCATTGCTAACCATTTGCATTCTGTAATCTCAACCACCAACCCTCAGCTACCCCTCCCCTCGAGGCCCAGCCCCTACACCCACCTCACCAAGCACACTGCCTACCATGCCCCACTTCTAACGCGCCCCCCTCACCCTACCCTGGCTCCCCACACCCCATTCTCCAGAAGCCCCACCCCCCCCCAACGCCAGCTCCCCACACCCCACTTTGCACCTGCCCCAACCACACCAGTTCCCCATGCCCCACCCTCCCCTTCCCCCCCCCAACCACCCTAGCTCCCCACACCCCACTTGGACCTCAACCAGCCCAGTTCCGTTCCCCAACCCCTCCCTTGGTTCTCTCATCCCCTCACCCCTGCCACCCACTTTGACTATCCCCCACCCCCCCAGTACCCCACACGCCATCCCACCTTCCACCCCAGCACTCAACACCCCATCCCAGCTTCCCACTATTCCCCTTCCCCCATCAGCTCCTCACCCCTCCTCCTCCACACCCCACTTTATTGCACTTCCCAAACCCATCTCCCCATGCATATACCCCCGCCGACCCAGCTTCCCACCCCACTTTTTACCCCTTTCCCCACCCCCAACCACCCTGGCTCCCCACACCCCACTGTGGCCTGCTCCCCACAGACGCCCCCGCACCCCCTCTCCCCACGTCCCACTGCACATGCCTCCACCCGCCACCTTGGCTCCTCATGCCCCAATCCTCACCCACCAGCCCCCCCACCCCCAAAACTCCTGCTCCCCACACAATCCCCCCATCCTGGCTCCACTCCTCCCCTGCTCCCTATATGTTCACCATACCCTTCAATCCCATCTTCTCACTATGTCTATCCTTCAACTCTCTCTTTCAAGAAAGATTTCTTTTTGACTCCAAGTTCAAGGGTTCACTAATACTCAGCCTGGTAACTGTTAAACTGTGGTGCGTGCAAAACTACATAATGCAGAGCATTTAGACAGAAAACGGAAAAATAAAAACTGCTTTTTTAAAAACAAAAATAAGAGACTTAAAATACTTTTTACTTGTGGAAAATATTTATAAAACACACCATAAATGTTTGCTTTAAGTTAGTTTATGCTTTACTCACCAGAAGCCAAGAATTTTTTCAGATACCTCTTCTCAACACTTGAGTAATCTCTGCAGGAGGCTGTGATATCTGCCCTTCCAACTCATACTAACTAAATAAACCTCTGCTTTCAGTCCACCTGACTGTTTGGTCAGGGAGGCGCCAGAAGGTGCCAGACAGTAAGATAAACAGCACAAGTGAACTGTTTGTACAGGTGAGTTTTGAGCTCAACTCTTGCCATCTCCCTTTCATTCAAGCCATTCAAAGTAGGCAATTTCAGAACAATTAGTCAGGTAGAGATGAAGAGGTTAAAAGAGTTTGAGACTTAGTTGGAATCCAAAACACAATGATGTGCATAACTGAGCAAGAGAGAGCAGCAAGATCCTGACTGCTTAGCTCTTCAGTTCAGATGCTGCTAAAAGTAATTGCATTCCCCTGGGTTAGAAAGTGGAAGTGGTTAAGGATATCTCAATCAAATGGCACAGAAATATCAGGCAGCACAGGCTGAGGCACAATTCTGATCTTTCCCTGCGGTTACATAGCTTGCTGATATTTACCATCAAGCATCACATGGGAGGGCAGACATCTAGACAGTAGCCCCCAGTGAAGAGTCAACAGTTTTATGTGGGATGGGGGTGAAGAGGGTGGTGGTAACATAAATGAATGTGTGTACAACTCTGAGACGCCTGAAAATTCCCCTGGCCTGAAGGTCAGAGCCACCTTTAGTATGCACATTTCAATGTTGGATGTAGAGTTACTCCAACCCTGCAGTACTGAACTTCTAGAGAATCCAGAGCATCTCCCAGTACAGAAGCTGTGAGAGGAGCTGGAACTAATTATATATGATTTACTGCAAGCTCCTAGAGCTTGATTGATCATTTCCAGAGCTCCATGTCTGATGGAGTGCACCATTAGGTTAGGTCACCACAGAGAGAAAGTGCGGCTGAAAGCAAGCATGTGTGTGTGCATCTCAGCCCTTGAATTTTGACACCATAAGGAGGCATTGACAAGAAGAAAACAAAATGCTCTGAAGGCAAGTCTAGGCAGCGCTGGTGGCAACAGGAAAGAAAAGGGATATTAGGAAAAAGGAGGGTGGTTAACTTGCAGGGTGAACACTGACATGGACTGGTTGGATGAAATGCCCTGATTCCATGTCGTAGCATTCTATGTATTTCTATGTAATCAAAAACACTGTCCCCACACCCAAGTTTTTACAGAATTGGTGGCGACAAAACAAAGAATCTCTTTGGAAGTCTTCTTCTGCATCATCTGGCTTGTCCAATCCTGATATCACACAGCAATGGATTCCAGTACAAGACAGTGCACAGAAAATCAACAGCTTATGATTCCTAACTTGTCCAATACATACACCAAATATTTCCATACAGAGCACTTATCCTTATCATGTGACTAAAGGGATTTCTTGATGTAGGCTGACAAACAGACACAGACAGAAGGTTTCTGCGTTTTTGTCCCTGCTTTCCTGATTTGGATGAATTCAGAGGGCAGCAGTCAGCACCTTCTGTTCTGAGGAGGAATGGTTGAAGGGTATGGCTGAATCCCTACTCTTGATTGCTATCTGGTGACCCTGATGGAAAGTAATTGCACATAGAGGCTGGGCAAGAATGGAAAAGGCTCAGCTATGGTGCACTTAAGAGTTGAACCTATTGTCTGGATTCTCAGACGAAGAATAACCAATTGGACAAGGCGGTAGTTTGTGCGACTATTATAAAGGACATTGAAGCACAACATAGTCAAAGACTCCTTGGAAGAAAAACAACATAAAAACCTACCAAATACATTAGTGAAGGCCCAAAATAAACCCTTCACTAAAGAAATCTGTCAGAGTTTAAAATTGTGCATTTCTGTTCTTCCTTCAAAAGCTTTCAGGATGTAGATTTTAAATACTGAATTCGTTAATTCTGGGCAAGTTGTTTGTGTAAATTTATTTTCAAATGATATGAGTAGGCACTACTCCAAAAATAATTTTAATGTTAGACATGAATCTTGAATTCTAGTCTTTAATCATAACTTTAATCTTGTTAAAATAGTTTGTCAGTCATCATTTTTCACTCCATTCTAATTATCACAAAGACCGGATTAAAGGTTTTCTGAGATTGTCTACTGACTGCTGGTCTGGATGAAGGACCATTAGACAAATTTTGCTTAAGGTTTTGAGACAAAACTAGACAACATGACATGCTGAGTAGATAAAACATTTGCAAGCACGGAGACAATGTAAACATAGCAAGCTTTAGGACTACGTTGAGGACTAATTGCAGCTCCTGTAAACTACCAGTCAAAGCTGATTCAAGCCTGCAGTTTCCAGTGGGGAAGACACATTGGATTAAAATTGTTGATAAGCGTGGCACCCTGCCTCCACCCTCTGAACCTTAAACCAATTCAGCTAGCAAAGGGCCAAAAATAAAGAGAGCATCATAAAATTAAACAGAATTAAAAATGTGGAAATGGAAAATAAATAAAATAGAGAATGGACACCAGATCGCACAGCATCAGAAAAATATTACAAAGTAATTAAATGCACAGAGGTTCCCACAACTCCCAAAAAAAGTTTATTTAAAATTCATTCTCAATTTTCACACCTCTATGGAACGTGGGAACAGGGGTAGGCCATTAGATCAAAGCCCATTCTGCCATTCAATTAATCACAGCTGATTTATACCTCAACTCCATTTTCCTGCCATATCCTTAGTTACTGAGGTCTCAATCTCAAGTGGACCCAGTCACCCTCCAATAACTCCCCAAGTGGTCATTCTTCCTGTGGACAGTGAGGAAATACAGATGCTTTAACTGTGCAACCATGACAGTGAAGCCTGACATGCTTCTTACCAGATCCCTATCTGTGCAGCAATCAATGGAGTGATCACGATTATCCTCTCTGTAAACCTATTACAACCCTCCAGCTAAGACTGAACCTGTCACCTTCCTGATCTATCAAGGTGATTTGCTTTAAACAAGAGTCCCAGTCATTTTTACAAATCTTGGAAGGGTGAAAAGCTGCCATTTCAAGCCTTTTAACTGGAAAAATATACACACTATATAGTCACGCAAAAAATACCCCTATTTCCCAGCCAATACAAGGGTTGATATTACAGACATCGCTGACTACCTGCCTGATTCACATACTTGCCTTTTTATGGGTAATTAAATTTTTTTTTAAATAAAACAGTTTAAAGAAGAAGTGATGAAGCCACAGTTAGCCAGATCTCAGCCCAGCCAGCATGCCAGAGAAGATGCTTACCCTAGTCTTGAGCAGAGCTTGATCTTGCCAGCAGGAGTTTACCAGCTGAAAAGCACAGGGCTATGTCCCGCAATGAGACAAGATCCCTCTGGTTATATCAGTCGACAATGTGTGAACGGCAGCAGAATAACACCCACTGACAACAAACAGCCTCGCAGCCATGCCCTCTACTTTCAGCCTTTGAACAGACATATTCTTTTCTTATTCACGGCATCCTTTCATTATTTCAATGATCTGGCTGCTTTTACTGCTCATTACTCCTGTTCTTACAGGATTACAGGAGGGAGGAGTTTCAGGCATTCCAAATAGACACATCTCAGGGCGAGCTTCTCCAATTACTCAATGGAATTGTCACAGTCACCATCTTCAGTTTCCACCAAGTTTACATAGAATTTACAGATCAGAAACAGGCTATCTAGCACAATTAGTCTGCGCCTGTTTATATGCTCCATGCAAGCTTCCTTCCAATCTATTTACCTCGGATCACCTTGTCAGAATATCCTTTCTCCCAAACGCATCTGTGATTCATCTCACCGACTCTGTGGCAGTGTCCCACATTCTGGGTAACAACGTTTCTCTGAATTCCCTATTGGGTTTATTTGTGGCTATCATATATTTATGTCCCCCAATTTTGGACCCTGTCTTCTACCCCCTACCCCTACGACAACCTCAGCTCAGTGTCCCAAGTGGAATGACTGCAGATATCCCACCAGTCCAGAGTCAAAATCCTGGAACTCCCTCCCTAACAGCACTGTGGGTGGACCTACACCACATGGACTGCAGCGGTTCAAGAAGGCAGCTCAACACCACCAAGGGCAACTAGGGTTGGGGAATAAATGTTGGCCCAGTCAGCAACACCCACACCCCTGAATGAATTGTTTTAAATTTCATGAATTATGGCTTCTGTGCGCAAGGCATACAAAAATTAATCTGGTTCATCAGTCATGCCCTGAACAGAAGCTGCAACTGTAGCTGGAACTTTCTTCAGCTGATAAACACTCAATATTAGCCAAAACTATTTAACAAAAAATCTAAATCCTGATTCTTCAAGATGCTGTGGCTTTATATTCAAAACAATATCAGAGCTCTGAAGAGTCATATGTATTTGAAACGTTAACTGTTGCTGTCAGACCTGAGTTTTTCCAGCATTTTTATTTCAGAGTGAAACAGGGTGTGGTGGGGATGTTAGCAATTTAGTAATGTTACTGAACCAGCAATCCAGAGGCCTAGACTAATACTCCAGAGACAGTCGTTCTAATCCCACCAGGACAGCTGGGAAAATTTAAATTCCGTTAATTAATAAATCTGGAACAGTAACCATCATGAAATTAACAAACTGGCACTAATGTCCTCCAGGTAAGGATCTCCCTGTTCTTACTTGGCCTGGCCTACATGTGACTCCAGGCCCACAGCAATGTGGTTGACTCTTATTCACCCTCTGAAATGGCCGAGCAAGCCACTCAGTTGTATCAAACCACTGCAGAAAAGTGCAGGAGGGCATACCAGGAGCAGCACCAGGCATACCTAAAAATGAAGTGCCAACCTGGTGAAGCTACAACACAGGACTACTGCATACCAAGCATAGAAAGCAGCATGCAATAGACAAAACCAAGCAATCCTACAACCAACAGAAATCTAAGCTCTGCAGTACTGCCACTTCTGGTTGTGAATGGTGGTGGACATTTAAAGAAACAGGAGGAAGTAGATCCACATACATCATCATTAATAATGATAGCAGAGTCCAACACATCAGTGCAAAAGACAAAGCTGACTGACACATTTGCAACTATCTTCAGTCAGATGTGCCAAGTGGATGATCCATCTCAGCCTCCTGAGACCCCCAGGATCACAGGCTCAGCCAATTCAATTCATTTCACATTTTACAGTGAGTAACTCACCTCTTGACTCTCCACAGCCTGTCCACCATCTACAAGGCACAAGTCAGGAGTGTGATGGAATACTCTCCACTTGCCTGGAGTGTTGCTCCAGCAACACACAAGAAGCTCAACATAATCTAGGATAAGGCAACCCACCTGACTGGCACCCTATCCACCAACTTCAACACTCACTCCCTCCACTAGCGATGCACAGTGGCAGCACTGTGTACCATCTACAAGATGCACTGCAACAACTCACCAAGCTTCCTTTGGCAACACCTTTCAAACCTGCAACCTCTACCACCTAGGAGGACAAGGACAACATATGCATAGGAACACCGCAACTTGCAAGTTCCCCTCCAAGCCACTCACCATCCTGACTTGGAAATATATTGCTGTTCCTCCACTGTTGCTGGGACCAAATCCTAGAACTGAGTGTACCTACATCAAGGTGGCAGCTCACCACCACCTTCTCAAGGGCAATTAGGGATGGCAATAAATGCTGGCCCAGCCAGCAATGCCCACCTCCCAACAATGAATAAAAAGAAGCAACTCCAAGATAGTGATTATTACCTGTACAGTCCTGAATAGTATTGCTTGCAGGATTCATCTTTTTGGACAGGAATAGATGTGGTACAGTCAGAAAGCAGGAAGCTCCAGGACTTGAGCACACAATATCTAGACCAAGGCAGCACTGCATTGAGACAGATGCAATCCTTCAGATGAGACACTAAAGCAGCCTGTCCGTTAAAAGATCCTGTTGCAGCCATTTCATTAAGAGCAGAAAGCACCCCTGATGTCCTTAACTGTCACCCCAAAAACACAAACACCAAAAGTGGTCATTTCTGTGGGAACTGCTGTCTAATATGTGGTATTGTATAAATATAACACTTTCCTCAAAGCAGTGGTCTCAGTTTCACTGATAGCCACATGGGAAAACAGTGTAGTAGCAAAACCTACAGAGCAGATGGTGCCAGTCACAATCCCCATTCCGGTGAATTGGGCATACACATGGCAGTTGAAATTTAGGTAGGAACAAAACAGCTCAGCAAGATGAACTAAATGGTACAATTTTAAAGAGGGTGAACTTAGAGACCTGTGGCGTCTGTACCAAAATCCTTGATAGTAGCAGGAACGATTCATAAAACTGTTAAAAGGCATATAGCAGCCTTGGCTCTATTAGTAGAGACATAGCGTACTAAAGCATGAAGTTATGCTTTTATAAATCACTGGTTAGGCCTCAACTGGAGTAATGTGTTCAATTCTGGACACCATAGTTTAAGAAGGATGGCAAGGGCTCAGATAGGGAGAAGAGATCTCCCAGCAAGGTACCAGGATGAAGGGCTTCAGATATATGAGAGACTGGAGAAGTTGTGGCTGCTCTCCATACAACAGAGTGGGCTAAGGCAACATTTGATAGAGATATTAAAAATCATGAATCATTTTGAACCAGTAAAAAAAGAGAAACTGTTTCCAGTGATAGGCGGGTTGGTTACCAGAGGACAAAGATTGAAGGTGATTGCTAAATCACCAGAAACAATATAAGGAAACTTTTTTTCAACTCAAAGCCAGTTGTTGTGATCAGAAATAAATTGCCAGAAAGGGTGGTCAAAGTGGATTCAATCATAATATTCAAATGCAAATTGATTAAGCACTTAAAGCAGAAAAAATTTACAGGGCTACAAGGAAAGAAAGACTGGGATTAACTGGATAGCTCTATCAAAGAGCCAGCACAGACATGATGGGCCTAATGGCCTCCTTCTGTGCTGTTCTCATTCTAAGTGCGTACCCAGGTTTCTTTCATCCCCTTCGGTTTCTCCAAAGTGCTGACTCTTGATTGGGTACAGTTCCACATCCATCTCCCCAGCGTTTGAAGTTGTCCTTGTTCATTTGAGCATCAGCATGTGACAATTCTGTCTTTGCCCAATGCCCAGGCACAAGGATGTTCCAGTAGGTCTCTTCAGAAAATGATCAAGGATAATAAAGTCAATTGCAACAAGCCAGAGTTCAGCTAGCTCCACCAAGAATTAACTGAAGCTTACCACATATAACAGGCAGAACTAATCTACAATACAAGCGTGTTATTTTAAAACAGGTTTTACAGTGACATACCATCACTGCCGTCTTTCATTTATCTGGGTCTGGAGACTACAGGAGGTTATTTCTATGTGCTTGTGTCAATGACAGATGTGTCAGGAGATGAAATGTAAATATGCTACAGTATCTGATCTCTGCTGTTGCAAGGTGCTTGTTAGGAGGAGGATCAGGCTGTGTTAACCCATTAACAGCAGTCACAGTATGAAGCTGTAATGATCAAAATAATCTTTCTTGATGCTTTCTCGCAGCTTTCAATATACCCAAGTTCTACTAGGGAGCTCTGGAAGAGGGGTAAGGTAAGTCTGCAGGTGTGTACTGTTCTCAGGAAGCAAACTGGTAACACACTGCTGGCCTGTATTTTTATAAAAAATCCCCTAGCACAATATCCTTTTGCAAACTTTGTTATCTCGAAATCCTCCAGGCCTTTGCATTTTAGTTTCCAGTTTACTTCCCATGGATGGAGTTCAGTTTTACATGGTGTCAGCCTCATCCACGTGTGAACAGAGCAATGGAAGGTTGCTTTAATGCCCTGTACACTTGAGTAAAGTCCAATTTCTGCCCGCATTCAATACGCTCCTACCTATGTACTTACCAGCAGCGATGACTGGATAGCAATCAGGACAAAGAACTCTAGCAAACTGTCCTCAGCCTCTGTGCCCTCGGCTGAGGGGGACTGTCATTCCCTTCACATTGGCCTGGCTGAGATCAGCTAATGAAATACAGACCATTACTCAAACCTGGGAGTTCACTGGTCTGTCAGGCTCAGGACCACATTAGCTGATGTAAAAACAAAGCCACCAGGATGTCCCTTTCTATCAACTTGGCAGGAACTGAGCCTCTGGCTCCAGATGTGTAGGTTCAAGCCCCAAGCATGAGTACATAATCTTGGCTGGCTATCAATGCAGTATCTACAGGTTTCTGCATTGTCACAGGAGGCATGCTGTCTCTGGAATGTCCCACTGTTCAGTTCGAATAGCCCAGCTTTTTTTCCAGAATGTGCCCTCTGTACCTTATTGAATCCTTTTCTAATTTTGAAGACTTCAAATGAGGGTACCATCCTCCTGGTCATATATTAAATACAAAAGGTAGCCTGCCTGCAGTGATGGGCTTTGAAAATCTCATGTCACCGCTCACAGCAGCGAGTTCTCCCAATGTCGTGGCCAACATTCCTCCCTCAATCACCACCCCAAAAAGGTAACCATTCCTACAACTCACTGCCACTTGTCTGTCATTGCTTAGAATGGTTACCACATTTGCCTACGTAACAATGATGCACTTAGAAGTGATTCATTATACAAAGCACTTAAAGACATTGAGACATGTTAAGAAACTTTATAAAATGCAAGTACAATCCCATGCTTTTCCTAATTCCTTGTCTCCCTTCCTCTCCAAAAAATGTCCTCTTGCCCCAACTGATGAGCAGTAAACATTCTACTACTACTCTCTTCATTTTGAACCAAATTCAAAGTGTTTCAGACGAAGCAGGAATTTCTAACCTGTGATGCATTCCTGCCCGACAGTGCAAAGACCACAGGCGTAGTAAACCGATACCTCAGGAAAAAAAAACACCATCTGTACAAGTGCGAGCACATTTGTAAAACACCGACAATAGTTCCGAGGAGATTCAGAATCATGTGACGTGATTCATTAATATATGCAGCTTAATATCAGTACGATTCCCTCCAGATACTCAGCTTTCCTTGGGTGGAGAGTTTCTGAAACACTAATTAAATCATCATGAAACTGAATTCTCTTCAGGTTTTTTTTTTGCTACCTTCCTCTTCTCATGCCCTAAAGGCACAGAATAGGGTTGTTCCAAAGATTCTGGCTGAGAAAGTAACTAAACCTCTTAGGTGCAGAACAGAACAGGAAAAGCCCTTTACAAATTAGATGGAAGACTATTATTGGCATTAAGGCCCCTGGACTACAGGTCATTAAAAACAGGAACTTTAAGCAGCAAGCTTCAATAGTGGACTCTCCTTTAAGTAGGTTGCCGGATAGACCAGCTTCACCCTCTTGTGTCTATTTATCCTCACTCTCACACTGTAAACTCTGATAATTCTGTTGGTGAGGACACCATAAACGACTCTAATCATTACCATCCCAGAAAACTCAGCACAGATCTGGAATCGAACCTGGGACATTGAGTCATTTCAGCTCAACCTGACACCTTCAACACCACACATTAGGAGATTAAAAGTTCAAAACATTCACAGAAGAATAGGAAAGACTATACTAGTAGAATTAATACAAATGAACAACCAATGGAAAATCAAAATGTGCACAGATAGGAAACAAGGGTTTAGTTTTAAGTAGAGAGGACACCAGCATAGCATTTGACAAGGAGGCAATTCAGCCCATCTCATCTGTACCAACTCTCGAAAAGAACCATCCATTTAAGCCCCATCTCCCTACCCTTGCCGAATACCCCTCACCCCACTTCTCCCCCCACCCCCCCACCTTAAACCAGCTTATATTTCACCCCTCTCCTATTTTTACTTAGTTCTGTTGAAGGGTCATGAGGACTCGAAACGTCAACTTTGTTCTTCTCCACTGATGCTGCCAGACCTGCTGAGTTTTTCCAGGTATTTCTGTTTTTGACATGAGTTAATTATCCAATTCCCTTTCAAAACTTTTTATGGCTTGCATTTGCATAACCGTTTCTGATAGAACCTACCAGGTCCCAACACTGAGGGAAAAAAACCTCTGACAGAGAGCACAAGTTGAGCTTCCCACAGAGAAAAAAAAGACTTGCATAGTGTATTTCCATTTGTATAGTGCTTTCCATGGCCACAACGTCTCAATGTGCTTTGCAGCCAATAAAGTTCGATTGAAGGGTGGTCATACGAACATTCGAATTAGGAGTAGGCCATTTGGCCCCTCGAGCCTGCTCCGCTATTTGGTAATCTCATGATTGATCTGACTGTGGTCTCAACTCTACTTTCCTGTCTACCCACTACATCCTTTGACTTCCTTGTCAATCAAGAATCTATCTAACTCAGCCCTGAAATTATTCAATGACCCTGCCTCCACTGCTCTCTGGTGAACAGAATTCCAAAGACTAACGGAGCCTCAGAGAAAAATTCTCATCTCCCTCTTAAATGGGAGATCCCTTATTTTTAAGCTATGTTCCCTTGTTCTAGTCTCTCCCACTAGGGGGAGCATCCTTTCAGCATCCACCCTGTCAAGACCCCTCAGTATCATATATGTTTTAATAAGATCACCCCCTCATTCTTTTAAACTCTAATGAATACAGGCCCAACCTTTCCTCGTAAGATGACTGATTCCTGCGATGAAGGGGCTGAATGAACCTTCTCTGAACTGCTTCTAATGCAAATATATCCTTTCTTAATTAAGGAGATCAAAACTGTACACAGAACTGCAGGTGTGGCCTCACCAGCGCCTTGGCCAACCGTAGCAAAACATACCTCTTATATTCCATTCCCTTGCAATAAATGGCAACATTCCATTTGCCTTCCTAATCTCTTGCTGTACCTGCATCCTAACTTTTCGTACCATGTACCATGGCACCCAGATCCCTCAGTACCTCAGAGCTATGCAATCTCTCTCCATTTAAATAGCATGCTGCTTTCCTATTCTTCCTGCCAAACTGGTCAAGTTCACATTTTTCCCCCATAATACTCCAACTGCCAAATTTTTGCCCACTATATCCCTCTGCAGACTCCTTATGCCCTCTTCACAACTTACTCTCCTATCTATGTCACTAGCAAATTTAGGAACCAAACATCCAGTCCCTTCAAGTAATAGATATAGATTGTAAATAGTTGAGGCCCCAGAACTGATCCCTGTGGCACTTCACATCTTACCAACCCAAAAATGACCCATTAATCCTTACTCTGCTTCCTGTTAGCTAACCAATCCTCTAGCCATGCTAATATACTACTCCCCTACACCATGAGCTCTTGTGCAGTAACTTTTTATGCAGCACCTTAACAAATGCCTTCTGGAAATCCAAGTACGTCACATCTACAGGTTCCCTTTATCCACATTGCCCAGTACTTCTTCCAAGAAACCTAATAAATTAGTCAAACTGCATTCACTATTATAATGTAGAAAAAACAAAAATGAGTGTTAACTCACTACATTTTAGGCTACGGTGTATCTGTACTGATCAGCTAAATAAAGCCTAGCGACATTGGCTTGTCAGTGAAGAGATTCTTCATTGCTGAAGATCCTGGCTTATCCACGAGGACAGTTACATAGAGACCTGCAGCACTCCTTTACCAACATGTCTCTTTTTAATCACGAGTGTTTTATGCAAAGCTTCACAGCCAGGCCCAATTCTGGTCATACTTGACTATATTTCCCACCAGGAACCCACGCGGGTTCCTCCCTTCCTCCAACACCCTAGCCTGGGTTTGAATTGCAGCACTGGAACATTAAAAGCTTCTACCTTTGCACAGGATATGTAAACATACTTTGGCAGCAGCTTTGTTTTTACATTTGGTTTGAGGAGCCTCCATCCCAACTTAGGCCAGCTAGCTCTGCTTCTGCACAGAAACACATAGTACAGGCCCCCAGGAGTCCATAACCAAAGCCATGTCCCCTTTCCCTGCAGCACAGTGGTACGCACCTAGGCTTTTCACATCCACAAAGCCACAGCAATAAACATTGCACTTGCTTACACAAGAAAGCAAGGTCAATGGGAGACCTGCAACCGGCTAGTACTAAAAAAGCACCCTGAAGTCAGCCGAGAGCACCTCCAGCATGAGCCACTGCTGACTTTGTTCAGCTGCAACCCAACAGCCAGTAAAGAACTTGCATTTGTATAGGGACTATTACCTCAGGACGTCCCAAAGTGCTTCACAGACATTTAAGGCCTTTTGAAGTTTAATCACTGTGGTAATATAGGAAACAGTAGTCAATTTGCACAGCAAGGTCCCACAAACTGTGATAAAGACCAGATAAATCGGTGTTGGTTAAGAGAAAACAGTCAACCAGGATACTAGAACTTCTTCACTGTTCAAACAGCACTGCAGATGTACCTACACCACACGGATTGCAGCAGTTCAAGAAGGCAGCTCACCACCACCTTCTCATGGGCAACTAGGGATGGGCAATAAATGCTGGCCCAGCCAGCAAAGCCCACATCCCGTGAATGAATTTTTAAAAAATAGTGCCAAGAGGTCTTTCACATCCACCTCAAGGGCACAAGAGGTTTTGGTTTAATGCCACATTCAAAAGACAACACCTCCAGCAGTACTGCACTGAAGTGTCAACCTGGACTATGCGCTCAAATCTCTGGAGTGGGATTGCACCCACAGCCCTCTGACTCAGAGATGGCAATGATGGAAGGAAAAGGACAAAGCTTGTTGTGTCAGTCATTGTAGATTGATAGATTTTTGTTTGACAAGGATATGGAGGTAAAGGGAAATTGAGGTATAAATCTGCCATAATCTAATTGAATGGTGAGGTGCCGAATGACCATTCCTGTAGGAGCATTTCAACTTCAAAGCAATTTTAGCATCAGTAATGTGCACACTGCACCACAATATCACTACACTTACTAAACATATTTTAATCTGGAAAAAAAAGCAAAAAGCACCATTTTAGCTCCTAACAAGGCAAATCAAGATACAAGATTAGCAAGCCTCACTCTTTCAGCCAGACAAATTTAAGCAGAGGAGAGACTTGTGAAAAACTGAACAATCCACAACACTACCAGACATGGCACGCCAATACCACTCTCCATTTAACTGTTAAAAAATACACAGGTTCTGAAAAGGCACAGAACTACCCTGTACACATCTTTCCAAAAACTCAACAATCAGCCACAGAAAGTAAACAATAACAAACTCGTCAGGACGCTCAAAATTTGGGGCCAATATATAACCAACAGTAATAAATTCAATAAGGAATTCGGGTGAAACTTCTTTACCCAGAATGCGGTGAGAATGGGGAACTCACTATCACAGAGCGGTTAAGGCGAACAGCAGAAATACTTTTAAGCAGAAGCTACATAAGTACAGAGAGAAAGTGATAGAAGAATATGTCGATAGGGTGAGATGAAGAAAGATGAGGGTAGGCTCAGAACAACATTGGGCTGTACTGTAAAACTCTGACTCGGGTTGCGTGTTGAGCAGTGCTAGGTAGTGGTGGTGGCAGTAATGGGTTAAAATAAACACATCACAAAAGAAGTGTGGTTTAAGTGGGACTTGCATCTAGTGTACACAAAGGTTTGTGTTTATCCGGCTCCTCTGATTTAGTACAGTATTCCAAAGTGCTTCACAGTGGTGTTGTCAAAGGGTAGTGGCTTAAAGGGGGAGGGGCAGCACAGCAAGGTTTAGGGAAGAAATTCCAGAGCTTAAGGCCCAGAAAGCTGAAGGTACAGCAGCTGCCAATGGTGAAGCAATAAAATTCAGGATTGAACAAGACGTCAGAATTGGTGGAGCACATATCTCAGAGGGTTGTGGAGCCAGAGACAATTACAGAGATGGGGAGGGGAGAGGCCCTGGAGGGATTTAAAAATGAGAATGTGAAATTTTAACCTGAGACATTTCTGAACCAGGATGTAATGTCAATGTAGATCAGTTGAGAGAACAGGATTTGGTGAGAGTTAGGACATGGGCAGAAGAGTTTTGGACAGCCTCCAATGGAAGTATGAGCTGTAATAATCAAGTTCAGAAGTAACAAAGGTATGGGTGAGAGTTTCAGGAGCTGATGAACAAGGGCAGACTCAAACCTCCCTGTCGCTTGCCATTTTAACACTCCACCCTGCTCTCTTGCCCACATGTCTGTCCTTGGCTTGCTGCATTGTTCCAGTGAAGCCCAACGCAAACTGGAGGAACAGCACCTCATCTTCCGACTAGGCACTTTACAGCCTTCCGGGCTGAATATTGAATTCAACAACTTTAGATCTTAAACTCCCTCCCCCCATCCCTACCCCGTTTCCTCCCCCTCCCTTTTGTTTTTTTCAATAATTTATATAGATTTTTCTTTTCCCACCTATTTCCATTATTTTTAAATCTACAACTAATACCTTGTCAGTCTTTCACCCCACCCCCACTAGAGCTGTACCTTGAGTGTCCTGCTATCCATTCTTAATTAGCACATTTTCTTAGATAATATCACCACCTTCAACACCTCTTTGATCCTTTTGTCTGTGACATCTTTTGATTATCTGCTCCTATCACTGCTTGCTTGTCCCTACAACCACCCCCCCCTCAACTTCTCTCCCCCCACCCCCCCACCACCCCACCTTAAACCAGTTTATATTTCACCCCTCTCCTAACTATATTCAGTTCTGTTGAAGGGTCGTGAGGACTCGAAACGTCGACTCTTATCTTCTCCGCTGATGCTGCCAGACCTGCTGAGTTTTTCCAGGTAATTCTGTTTTTGTTGCGGCAGGAATGGAGTTGAGCGACATTTCAGAAGAGAAAATAGGCAGAGTTAGTGAGTGTAAATACGTGAGGCCGAGTATGACAGCAACGTTAGTTGCCTGGGAGAGGGAGTCAGTCAGTGGCTAGGGAACAGGGTTTCTGGAGTTGGGTACCACAGGTAATGGCTTCGGTCTTCTCGAATATTTAGCTGGAAGTTAATTTTTGCTCATCCAGTACTGGATGCTGGACAAGCAGTGAGACAGTTGGAGGAATTGAGAGAGGTGGTGATGAGGTAGGGATGGGTGTTGTCAGCTTATCTGTGGAAAGTAATGATATGTTTTTGGATGTTGTTGCTGAGAGGCAACATATACATGAGAAATGGCGGTCCAAAGCGACACGAAATATAAGCAGTGGCACTTCTCACGATGAACCGATCACGTACCACCCTCTTCTACCCTTGCATGGTTTATGCCAGGAAATTGCTTACTGATCAAGTTTCTAATTGTTCCTTTTATTTGTCCCCTGTTCATTGTGTTGAGAAAGTGCTTCATTACCATGAGCTGCACTGTTCTGCCTTTAGTAAGCCTGCTATTGTGATAGGTAAATTCACAACCAGTGACCCTACTGCTCAATGTGCAATGTCTTGGATGCTTGCAGTTTAATTTACTGTCTTCCTCACTGCCTTATGAGGCGGGATAATTCCAGGGACACATGCACCTCGAAGGCTGTTACAGCTGATTCCAATTCCATCCCAACCAAGTATCCACATCTGCCTGTCGGAGATCACAGTAGGTTGAAACCCCTGTTCATCCCCCCATTCTCCCACCCCATTTTTGTCATGGGCCCGAAGGGTTAATTATACTGTTCCCTCCACCAGTTTGACTGACAATCTGAGAGATTTAGTATCAAACTGTATTTCTCCACAGAAAGACAAAGGATCAGGCAGTCCCTTCAATTAAAACCCTGCCAGTCCCTGCATCCTAAACGGTTTCTCACTCTCTAACCACAGCTAACATTGGTACCGAAATAGACTTCAGGCCCTCACTACATGACATTCTTACTTAAATCAGCATTGAACATCACTTCAAACAAAAGCAATCATTCCAGTGTAACACAAGAAGCAAAATCAAAGGTTACGAGCACTTATTTTGAAGTTGAGGATTTGCCTCAGGAATACAATGTTGGCTGGTGGAGTGTGTGCTGACCATCTGGATATCTTCAAGGAGGAGCTGCACCGCTTCTTGACTTGGGCCAAATTCGTATCACAGCTGGCAAACACCTTCCAACGTAACAACTGGTCCCTGCGACCTCCGGGACTGCTTTTAATTTCCCGAGGAGATTGGAGAGGAAATTTCATGAGTACCTTATGTCCTGTTTTTTGCCTCTCCCAGGAGAAGTGTTGTGTTATGATGTTCCAGCCATACTGAGGAGTGGGACAGGCTTGTTTGGACTGCCCATTAATTACGCGGGCCCCCAAACACAGCACAGCTTTACAATGCCCAAAGGAGCATGTTCAATATGAGGAACGCAAGGCACTGGGAAATGGAAACCATGAATTTCAGGAGCCTACTCGAGTATACAGACTGCCCCTCCCACCTCTCACACAAGTCAGCCCAGACTGCCACATTACAACATTCACCCAGACTGCTGCTCTCTGAGCTAGCTTGCTATTTTACATCACGAGCCAACATGATACTGGGTTGAGGTTACACAGAACTTTCATTAAAACTGGAAGCATCTTAGGCTGAGAACACCTGCCCCACCGCCCCTTCCTATACCCCTAACCTAGATCCACCACCCCTTCCTGTGCCCCTTCACCCGGCCCCGCTGCCACTTCCTGGGCCCCCAACCCCACATGTAAACCCCACCCAACACTCCACCCTTTCTCGTGCCCCACCACCCCTTCCCGTGCCCCACCACCCAGCCCCGTGCCCCCTCCCATACCCCCCCACACAGCCCCGCCACCCCTTCCTTTGCCCTACCACCCGGTCCCGACTGCACTTCTGTCAAACACCCCACCCGGCCCTGATGCCCCTTCTGTACCCCCCGCCCTCAAAACCCCGCTGCCCCTTCCTGTGCCCCCCACCCCAGCCGCCCCTTCCTGTACCCCCACCCCCGCTGCCCCTTCGTGTAGCCACACCCCCGCTGCCCCTTCCTGTACAGCCCCACCCCAGCCGACCCTTCAGTGCCCCCTGCCCCTTCCTGTACCCACCCACCCCAACCCTGCCGCCCCTTCCTGTACCCCCCCCACCCAGCCCCATTGCCCTTTCCTGTACCCACTCCACCCCCTGTAGCCCCACCCAACCCGTTACCCCTCTATCCCCCCACCCCTTCCTGTACCCCCTACCCCTTCCTGTACCCCCCACTCCAGCTGCCCCTTCCTGTAACCCCGCCCACCCCAGCTGCCCCTTCCTGTAAACCCCCCCACCCCAGCTGCCCCTTCCTGTAACCCCCCCCACCCCAGCTGCCCCTTCCTGTAACCCCCCCCACCCCAGCTGCCCCTTCCTGTAACCCCCCCCACCCCAGCTGCCCCTTCCTGTACCCTCCCACCCCAGCTGCCCCTTCCTGTAAACCCCCCACCCCAGCTGCCCCTTCCTGTAAACCCCCCACCCCAGCTGCCCCTTCCTGTAAACCCCCCACCCCAGCTGCCCCTTCCTGTAAACCCCCCACCCCAGCTGCCCCTTCCTGTAAACCCCCCACCCCAGCTGCCCCTTCCTGTAACCCTCCCCCCACCCCAGCTGCCCCTTCCTGTAACCCCCCCCCACCCCAGCTGCCCCTTCCAATAACCCCCCCATCCCAGCTGCCCCTTCCAATATACCCCCCCACGCCTGCTGCCCCTTCCTGTAACCCCCCCCACCCCAGCTGCCCCTTCCTGTAACCCCCCCCACCCCAGTTGCCCCTTCCTGTAACCCCCCTTACCCCAGCTGCCCCTTCCTGTAACCCCCCCCACCCCAGCTGCCCCTTCCTGTAACCCCCCTTACCCCAGCTGCCCCTTCCTGTAACCCCCCCCCACCCCAGCTGCCCCTTCCTGTAACCCCCCCCACCCCAGCTGCCCCTTCCTGTAACCCCCCCCACCCCAGCTGCCCCTTCCTGTAACCCTCCCCCCACCCCAGCTGCCCCTTCCTGTAAACCCCCCACCCCAGCTGCCCCTTCCTGTAAACCCCCCACCCCAGCTGCCCCTTCCTGTAAACCCCCCACCCCAGCTGCCCCTTCCTGTAACCCTCCCCCCACCCCAGCTGCCCCTTCCTGTAACCCTCCCCCCACCCCAGCTGCCCCTTCCTGTAACCCACCCCCCAGCCCAGCTGCCCCTTCCTGTAAACCCCCCACCCCAGCTGCCCCTTCCTGTAACCCTCCCCCCACCCCAGCTGCCCCTTCCTGTAACCCTCCCCCCACCCCAGCTGCCCCTTCCTGTAACCCCCCCCCCACCCCAGCTGCCCCTTCCTATAACCCCCCCCCACCCCAGCTGCCCCTTCCTATAACCCGCACCCCCCAGCCCCTTCCTATAACCCCCCCCACCCAGCCCCAGCCCAGCCCAGCCCCGCCACCCCTTCCTGTCTCCCGGGTTCAGTGGGTTTTCCCTCCTGTCCGTGAGAACCAGAGAAGATCTGAAGGAAACATATTCGGCCCCTCCCGCAGGACCTGAAGCCTGTGCCGGCCCCCTGGCCGCCCCAGCGCCGGGCCTGAAGCCGGCAGAGGCCGAGTGCGGGCCCCGCAGCCTCTCTCCCGGCCCGGCCCGGCCCGGCCGGGCTCCGCGCTCTCAGCCCCGCCGCCTGTCCCTTACTCACCATCAGCTCGATAGTTTTATCCTCGATCACTGAGTCCGCCTCCATATCGATCACAGTGAGGTTGGCTGCCTTCTGATCTCCCCCCTCCCCAGGCCCCCGATCTCTCGCTCTCTCTTCACTTTCCCCCCCGGGCCTGGGCCCGGCCCCAATCCAAACCGATCCTAGACCAGCGTCTGACGCAATCACGCTGCTGCGCGGATCCGCCTATTTATTGTAACGTCACCTGCGTCTGACGTCAATGTTCGGTGACAGCGACCTTTCGGGTCGGTCTGTCCCGCTCTTTACAGACCCCGCCCCCACAGAGACGGCCGCGCTCTCGGTCACAGCCCCCACACAGACCCGCCCACTATTTACAGTGCCCGCCCCTACACAGACCCGCCCATTCAGTACAGACCCCGCCCCTACACAGACCCGCCCATTCAGTACAGACCCCGCCTCCACACAGACCCGCCCATTCAGTACAGACCCCGCCTCCACACAGACCCGCCCATTCAGTGCAGACTCCACCCCCAACACAGACCCTCCCAAACAAAACCAGAAACAGAAATACCTGCAAAAACTCAGCAGGTCTGGCAGCATCGGCGAGAAGAGCACAGTTGACGTTTCGAGTCCTCATGACCCTTCAACAGAACTGGACCCAGAAACACCCCCACACAGACCCGCCCCCTCTGTACAAACCCCGCCCCCACACAGACCCGCCCACTGTACAAACCCCGCCCCCACACTGACCCGCCCACTCCGTACAAACCCCGCCCCCACACAGACCCGCCCCCTCTGCCCAGGCGCCGCCTCCCAACAGTGGATTGTTCGTCCCATCCATCCCAGTGTAATGAGCAGGAGTAGGCCATTCGGCCCCTCGAGCCTGATCCGCCATTTGATAACATTGCCTAGTGTATAACAGTGACTACAACTCAAAAGCATTTAATTGTAAAGTGATTTGGGACATTGTGAAAGGTTCTGTATAAATGGAGGTTTTGTCTTCCTTTTATTACATCTGCATGCAGTAGGCAGAGTGACATTGGAGGCTGGTTCTCTCAGGATAATTAATCACAAGGAAATAGGAAAGTGGCTACAAAGAAATCACTACATTTACAAACAACTCTGTAGCTAATCTGACCCAATCCCCCATCTCTCCTCTAACTTCCCCTCCACCCTCTCCAACCTCCCTCAACCCTCCCCATGCCACCTCCAACATCTCCTCATTCCCCTTCTAAACTCCCCTCCAACCTCCCTCCACCCCCTCTCTAACCTCCTGTCCAACTCCCCTCTTTAATCTCCTCTCCAACCTCTCTCCCAATGCGCACACCAACCTCTCCCCAACACCCCCCATTCCTCATCCCCCTCCATCCACATCCCTCCAAGCCCCTCCCAACCCCCTCCCCCACCCCCTTCAAACCCCACAGCCCTCCTCCCCACACCACCCCCATCACACACACAGCAACCAATTGGTTCTCAAATTTCAGGGATTTCATTTACCATTTTTTAAACAAGAACACTCCCCTGATGATTGTTGCGCTGCTGTTGACCTTTGGTTTTCTGGCGGGCTTTTCAAAAAGAACAAAAAATCAGACCCACGAAGCTGCCCGAAGGCCAGAAGCAGCAGCGCAGCAACTGAGTGAAATTGAGACTGACACTGACAGGCCGGCTTTGGAAAGATCACAACTCTCCGGTTCTGATATTTTTAGCCAGTCAGTGGCTCTGCCTAATCAGCAATCAGGACAACGAGAAACTCTGTTTAAGACACGGAGCCTGGGACCCCCCCTAGCCCTGGACCTTGGTGTTTGGCACTTTCTCCACCCCCCTCTCCTGGATAGATAGGTTAAGTGAGAGCGCAAAAATTTGGCAGATGGAGTAGAATGTAGGAATGTGAGGTTCTCCACTTCAGCAGGAAGAATAGAAAAGCAGAATGCTATTTAAGTGAAGTGAGACTGCAGAATGCTGTAGTACAGAAGGATCTGGTGCTCTCGTACATGAATCACAATAAGTTAACTTGCAGGTACAGCACATGATTGGGAAGGTAAATGGAATGTTGGCCTTTATTGCAAGGGAGATGGAATATAAAAGTAAAGAAGTCTTGTTACAACTGTACAGGGCATTGGTGAGACCTCATCTGGAGTACTGTAGACAGGAGGCAGTCACACCACTTAGGATAGAGTCTTCTGATTTGGTCAGTGGCCAGGGAGAGGAGGCTGTGACTGCGAGTGAGGCAGGTAGGGGGCCAAAGGACAGGAGTGTTGGAGTGTGAGCCTCTGCAATTGTCCAACAGGTTTGAGTTTCTCTCAACTTGTTTGGATGAGAGTGGGGGCTGCAGGATGGATGAGCTAACTGACCATGGCACCGTGGTACAGGAAGCCATTCAAGTAGGAGGGAGCAAAAAGGAACGTAGTGGTAGTCGGGGACAGTATAGTGAGGGGGGTTGACACTGTTCTCTGTAGCAAAGAGCAAGAGTCCAGGCGGATTTGTTGCCTGCCCGGTGTCAGGGTTCAGGACATCAGCTCAGTGCTGGGAAGGAACTTGCAGTGAGAGGGGGAGGATCCAGGGGTCATGGTCCATGTAGGTACCAACAACATAGGCAGGATGAGGAAGGAGGCCCTGCATAGTCACCATGAGGAGCTTGGCACCAAATTAAGATGCCGAACTTCAAAGGTAATAATTTTTGGATTATTACCTGAGCCACATGTAAACTGGCATAGAATGAATAAGATTAGAGAACTGAATGCGTGGCTCAAAGACAGGTGTGGGAGAAGTAGGTTTCAGTTTATAGGGCACTGGCACCAGTATTTGGGAAAGTGGGATCTGTACCATTGGGATTATCTACACCTGAACTGTGCTGGGGCTGGTGTCCTCACATGCCACATAACTAGGGAAGTTGAGAGGGTTTTAAACTGAATAGTGGGGGCAAGGGATCAAATTTGGGGATGTGGTAAACCAAAGAGTAGAGACAAGGCAAGAGAGACAGGTATTAATATGGAAAATGATAAAAAGATCATGACAGGAAGGGACAGAGTACAAATCTAAGAGTAAATCAGCAGATAAGGCTAGACACTACAAAAATAATAAAAGAACTGTAAGAATGTAAAATTCTATCATATTATGATCGCTGCTACCTAGGGGTGCCTTCACTAGGCTCTGTATCTAAACGCACGTAGCATTCCAAAGAAAACAGATGAACTGAGTGCAAATAGAAATAAATACATATGATCTGATAGCCATTACAGAGACATGGCTACAGGATGATATAGATTGGGACCTGAATATTGAAGGGTATGTGACATTTAGGAAGCACAGTAAGTTAAGAAAAGGTGGAGGGGTGGCTCTGTTAATTAATGATGGTATTAGCACATTAGAGAGGATGACCTAAGTTCAGGAAACCAGGATATAAAAGTGGTTTGGGTTGGAATGAGGAATGATGAAGGCAAGAAATCACTTGAGGGAGTGCTGTGCAGGCCCCCTAATTGTAACTATACAGTAGGACAGAGTATAAAAGAAGAGATAATGGGAGCTTGCCAGAAAGGCGCAGCAATAATCATGGGGGATTTTAATCTACACATAGACTGGAAAAATCAGATGGGCAAAGGTAGCGTAGATGAGGAGTTCATAGAATGTTTTCAGGATAGTTTCTTAGAACAGCACATTCTGGAGCCAACTAGAGAGCAGGCTATACTAGACCTATACTAGAGCAACGAGAGAGGATTAATTGATAACCTCCTAGTGAAGGCACCCCTAGGTAGCAGCGATCATAATATGATTGAATTTTACATTCAGTTTGAGGGAGAAACGAATGCGTCCCAAACTAGTATTTTAAACTTAAATAAGGGCAATTATGAGGGCATGAAAACAGAGCTAGCTAAAGTGAACAGGCAAATGAGGCTAAGGGATAGGGCAATAGAGGTTCAGTGGCAGGCATTTAAAGGGATATTTCAGAATAAACAGAATGGATGCACTCCAATTAGAAACAAAAATTTGTTTTTTGGAGGGGAGGGCCCACCACCCTTGATTAACTAAAAAAGTTAAAGATAGTATCAGGCTTAAAGAAAAAGCATCAAATTATGCAACAGGGAGGTGGTGGCATAATCGTGTTGTCACTGGACTGATAATCCAGAGACCCAAGGTAATCCTCTGGGGACCTGGGTTCAAATCCCACAATGGCAGATGATTCAATTAGAAACCTGGAATTAAACCTGGAATTAAAAGTCTGATGGTGACCATGAGACAATTGTTGTAAAAAAAAAAAATTCATCTGGCTCACTAATATCCTTTACAGAAAGAAATTTGCTGGCCTACATGTGACTCTGCCACAGATGCACCTGTCCATTACAGTATTGGTAGGAGTGAACACCGCACAGTCCTTGCAGAGATAAAGTCCTGCCCCTACAATGGGGACAACATCATGTTGTGTAGAGCTACCATGAAAGATAGAGTTGAAAGACTGGGCATCTGTGAGGCACTGTGGGCCATCAGCAGCAGCAGCAGAATTGTACTCGAACACAATCTGTAACCTCATGGCCTGGCATATCCCCCACTTTACCATTACCATCAACCCTGGTTCAATGAAGAGTGCAGGAGTAGCACCAGGCATACCTAGTGTCAACCTGATGAAGCTATAACACAGGACTACTTGCGTGCCAAACGGCATAAGCAGCAAACGATAGACGGAACTGAGCAATTCCACAACTAACAGATCAGCTCTGCAGTCCTGCCACATCCAGCCATGAATGGTGGTGGACAATTTAAAAAACTCACTGGAGGAGGAGGCTCCATAAACATCCCCATCCTGAATGATGGAGGAGCCCAGCACATCAGTGCAAAAGATAAGGCTAAAGCATTCACAACAATCTTCAGCCAGAAGTGCCGAGTGGATGATCCATCTCGGCCTCCTCCAGAGGTCCCCAGCATCACAGATGCCAGTCTTCAGCCAATTCGATTCATTCCAAGTGATATCAAGTAACGGCTGAGGGCACTATCGGCCCTGATAATATTCCAGCAGACTTGTGTTCCAGAACTTGCTGCGCTCCTAGCCAACCTGTTCCAGTATAGCTACAACACTGACATCTGGAAAATTGCCCAGATATGTCCTGTACACAAAAAGCAGGGCAAATCCAACCCACTGATGCTCAGTTTGGGTTCTGCCAGGGTCACTCAGATCCTGACCTCATTACAGCCTTGGTTCAAACATGGACATGACAGCTGAACTCCCGAGATGAGGTGAGAGTGACTGCTGTTGACATCAAGGCAGCACTTGACCAAGTGTGGCATCAAGGACCCCTAGAAAAACTGGAGTCAATGGGAATCGGGAAAAACGCTCCGCTGGATGGTGTCATACCTAGCACAAAGAAAGATGGTTGTGGTTGTTGGAAGTCAATCATCTCAGTCCCAGGACATCACTGTGGGAGTTCCTCAGGGTAGTGTCCTAGGCCCAACCATCTTCAGCTGCTTCATCAATGACCTTTCTTCCATCATAAGGTCAGAAGTGGGGATGTTCACTGATGATTGCACAATGTTCAGCACCACTTGTGACTCCTCAGATACTGAAGCAGTCCATGTCCAAATTCAGCAAGACCTGGACAATACCCAGGCTTGGGCTGACAAGTGGCAAGTAACATTGAAGACACACAAGTGCCACTTGGCAGTCAATGGCATTACCATTGCTGAATCCCCCACTAAAAACATCCTGGGGGTTACCATTGACCAGAAACTGAACTGGACTAGACATATAAATACTGTGGCTACCAGAGCAGGTCAGAGGGTAGGAATCCTGCGGCGAGTAACTCACCTCCTGACTCCCCAAAGCCTGTCACCATCTACAATGCACAAGTTATGAGTGTGATGGAATAATCCCCACTTGTTTAGACGAGTGCAGCTCCCACAACACTCAAGAAGTTTGACACCATCCAGCGTGTACCATGTACAAAATGCACTGCAGGAGCTCACCAAGTCTCCTTAGACAGCACCTTCCAAACCCACAACCTCTACCGCCTAGAAGGACAAGGGCAGCAAATACATAGGAACATCACCACCTGGAAGTTCCCCTCCAAGCCACTCGTCATTCTGACTTAGAAATATATCGCCATTCCTTCACTGTCACTGGGTCGAAATCCTGGAACTCCCTCCCTAACAGCACTGTGGGTGTACCTACATCACATGAACTGCAGTGATTCAAGAAGGCAGCTCACCACCACCTTCCCAAGGGCAGTTAGGGATGGTCAATAAATGCTGGCCCAGCCAGCGATGCCCACATCCCATAAATGAATAAAAGGCGGGCGGTAGGTCAGAGGATTGGAAAGAATATAAAGAACAGCAAAGAATGACAAAAAGATTAATAAGGACGGAAAAATTAGAGCACGTGAGAAAGCTAGCTGGTAACATAAAGACGGAGAGTAAGAATTTCTATAGATATTTAAATAAGAAAAGGGTTAACAAAGTGAGCGTTGCTCCTATAGAAAGTGCATCTGGGGAATTGATAATGGAAAGCAGGGAGATGGCGAATGAATTAAACAAATATTTTGCTTCGATCTTCACTATGGAAGACACAAGTGACATCCCGAAAATAGCTGTAAATCAGGAAATGGGAGGGAGGGAGGAACTCGGGAAAATTACAACCACCAGGCAAGTGGTATTCAGCAACTTGTTGGGGCTGCAGGCTGACAAATCACCAGGTCCAGATGGACTTCAGCCTAAAGTCTCAAAAGGAGTAGCTAGTGAGATAGTTGATGTACTGGTTTTAATTTTCCGAAGTCCCTAGATTCAGGGAAAGTTCCATTAAATTGGAAAATAACAAATGTAACTCCTTTATTCAAAAAGGGAGGGGGACAGAAAGCAAGAAACTACAGGCCAGTTAGCCTAACATCTGTCATAGGGATAATGTTAGAAGCTATTATTAAAGATGTTATAGCAGGGCACTTAGAAAAATTCAAGGCAATCAGGTAGAGTCAACATGGTTTTGTAAAAGGGAAATCATGTTTAACCAATTTATTGGAGTTCTTTGAAGGAGTCACAGATGCTATGGATAAAGGGGAACAAGTGGATGTACTGTACTTACATTTCCAGAAGGCATTTGATAAAGTGCCACATTAAAGCTTATTGTGGAAAATAAAAGTTCATGATGTAGGGGATAACATATTGGCATGGATAGAAGGTTGGCTAGCTAACAAGAAGCAGAGAGTTGGCATAAATGACTTGGATGAAGGGACCGAAGGAACGTTAGCTAAATTTGCTGACGACACATATAGGTAGGAAAATAAATTGTGAATAGGATGTAAGGAGGCTACAAAGTGATATAGGTGAAGTGAGTGGGCAAAGATCTGGCAAATGGAGTATAATATGGACAAATGTGAAATTGTCCATTTTGGCAGGAAGAATAAAAAAGAAGCTTATTATCTAAATGGTGAGAGATTGCAGAGCTCTGAGATTCAAAGGAATCTGGGTGTCCTAGTGAATGAATCACAAAAGACGTGTATGCAGGTAGAGCAGGTAATTAGGAAAGCTAATAGAATGTTATCATTTATTGTGAGGCGAATTGATTACAAAAGTAGGGAGGTTGTGTTTCAGTTGTTCAGGGCATTGGTGAGACCACATCTGGAGTATTGTGTACAGTACTGGTATCCTTATTTAAAGAAAGATGTAAATGCATTAGAAGATTTACTAGACTAGTAGCAGGAATGGGCAGGTTGTCTTATGAGGAATGGTTGGACAGGCTCGGTTTGTATACACTAGAATTTAGAAGAGTAAGAGGCGACTTAATTGAAACCTTAAAGATCCTGAGGGGTCTTGAGAGAGTGGATGTGGAGAGGATGTTTCCTCTTGTGGGAGAATCTAGAACTAAGGGTCACTTGTTAAAAATAAGGGGTTGCTCATTTAAGACAGAGATGAGGAGAAACCTTTCCTCTCAGAGGGTTGTGAGTCTTTGGAATTCTCTTCCTCAAAACGCAATGGAAACAGAGTCTTTGAATATTTTTAAGGCAGAGCTAGATAGATTCTTGATTAACCAGGGGATGAAAGGTTATCGGGGGTAGGCAGGAATGTGGGGTTGAGGTTACAATCAGATCAGCCATGATCTTATTGAATGGCAGAGCAGGCTCGAGGGACCGAGTGGTCTGCTCCTGTTCCTGGTTCGTATGAAGGGTTGTTATGTGAGGAAATGTTGAGCAGGTTGGACCTTTTGGAGTTTAAGGAATGAGAGACTATATTATTAAAACATATAAGATTCTGAGGATAAAAGCAAAAAACTGCGGATGCTGGAAATCTTAAGTCATACGGACGCGAAACGTTAACTATGTTCATCTCCGCAGATGCAGTCAGACCTGCTGAATTTTTCCAGGTATTTTTGTTTTTGTTTAAGATTCTGAGGACACTTGACAGGGTTGATGCTGAGAAGATGTTTCCAGTCGTGGGGGAATCTAAAACTATGGGCCTGTTTCAAAATAAGAAGCCTCCCATGTAAGACTGTGATGAGGAGGAATTTCTTCTCTCTGAGGGTCATTAACCTTCAGAATTCTCTTCCCAGAAAGCAGTGGAGGCTGGATCATTGCATATATTCAAGGCTGAGTTAGACAGATTTTTGATCTACAAGGGAGTCAAAGGTTATTGGAGAGCAGGTAGGAAAGTGTAGTTGAGACCACAATCAGATCAGCCATGAACTTATCAAATGGTGGAGCAGGCTCAAGGGGCCGAATGGCCTACTCCCACTCCTATTTCTTATGATCTTATGCTCTATAACTCCATAAACACATTTGCCCCATATCCCTCAATACCTTTGGTTAACAGAACTCTAACAACCTCAGTTTTGAAATTTACAGTTGACCTAGCATCAAGTGCCATTTGCAGAATTATTTCCCCCAATGCTAATACCTTGATTATGTTATGACCCACCCTCAGGTGAGGTTCCCCAAAGTTGTTGCTCCAGGCGAGACCCTCAATATGTCACCGTCTGGCTGGGACACCCCCAAACTGTTTTTTTTGTTGAATCTACTTTATTGTTAAAACAGAAATAAGACATCATTTCATGAGTCTTCTCTCTGGCTCAGTGGCCATTAATACTGACGAAGACACAAGCCACAAGTTTAACACAGTGATCATTCAGGAATGTTCTGGATCAGAACCTAAGCAAAGGTATTGCTATTCCAGCCAACATTAACAGCCTCCAGGTCGTGGAAGACGATGTACACCCTGTCCAGAGAAATATGTAGGTGCTTGTTTACCAGGTTGGGCAGCACCTTGGAGTAGTTTTTGTTCTGCTTGTTACCGATTTTGCTGATGGAGAGGCTCCCGAAAGTGCAGGGCTCAGAGGGTCCCCCGAAGTGAAGGATCTGGTTGGGCACAATGTGCACAGCGATGTACTGCTTGGGTTTGCCCAGCTCCTTGGACAGCACCACCGTCAACTCCTCCGCCAGCTCGTCGGGGATGCCGGAGCGGCTCAGGTTTGTGTTCAGCACGAAGGCCGGCATGTCTGCTCCGATCGGCAGCTGCACCGCACGGCCGGATTCAAGGACCGTTATACCCCAGGTGAAGAAGGATGAACTGGCTCCTGTCTTTATTCAGCCCCCGACCCCTTCTGTCAGTCATAACAAGATTTAATCTAAAATGGATCCCTTTCACGGATACCTTTGTCCCAGACCCAATCATTCTGGTTTTGAAGGAACCAATTTGATCAGACTTTCTTGAGTTAAAGGTAAAAGTAAGTTTATTAACTGCTAAAGGCAAGAAATGATAAAACACATGCATATACAGTCATATGGTCAAAAGTAAGAAATTAGCTTGAAGTAAATGAACATATATATGCATAATAAAAGGCATACGGAACAGTCCTTGACTCGTGGGGAGTAGGTGATTGAGCGTTGTGGCCGTTACGATTCGAGATTCCAATCGAATTGACTCTGGTGGATGAATAGTCGGTTTTGAGGTTCCAGTAGAGTTGAATTTGGTAGGGAAGGAGAGAGATCAGGATACCTGCAAAATGGCGATTTGCAGGGGTACTGTGTGTGGATGTTACTTCTGAGTCAAACTTCCTGCATTTGCTCTCTCTCAGAACACTCACAAACAGACAGACACCAGGGCAGCTTTTCAGCTTACTTTTAACCCTTCCTTTGTATATTCCAAGTTGGAAGCAAATTCACAAATCTGTCTGCTCATTGCTCACAGGATTTCTTGATGAGGTGATATTCATCTTCCATTATGTCCCATTGTCTCTACCGGAGGGAGCAATTAGTTTCTGGATGTCTTTAGAAGCACCATTGCCCCATGATGTTCAATGGCATTACCATCACTGAATCCCCCACTATCAGCATCCTGGGGGTTAACATTGACCAGAAGCTGAACTGGACTAACCATAGAAATACTGTGGCTACAAGAGCAGGTCAGAGGCTAGGAATCGTGCAATGAGTAACTCACCTCCTGACTCCCCAAAGTCTGTCGGCCATCTACAAGGCACAAGTCAGGAGTGTGATGGAATACTCCCCACTTGCCTGGATGAGTGCAGCTCCCACAACACTCAAGAAGCTTGACACCGTCCAGGACAAAGCAGCCCACTTGATTGGCACCACATCCACAAACATTCACTCCCTCCACCACCGACGCACAGTGGCAGCAGTGTGTACCATCTATAAGATGCACTGCAGAATCTCACCAAGGCTCCTTCAACAGCACCTTCCAAACTCGTGATCACTACCATCTAGAAGGACAAAGGCAGCAGATAGATGGAAACACCACCTCCTGGAAGTTCCCCTCCAAGTCATTCACCATCCTGACTTGGAAATATATCGCCATTCCTTCACTGTCATTGGGTCAAAATCCTGGAACTCCCTCCCTAACAGCACTGTGGATGTACCTACGCCACATGGACTGTAGCGGTTCAAGAAGGCAACTCACCGCCACCTTCTCAAGGGCAACTAGGGATGGGCAATAAATGTTGGCCCAGCCAGTGACGCCTACATCCCATGAATGAATTTAAAAAAACAGGGTTAGGTTCCATTACCTCTTAAGGAGTCACCCTTCGGCATTGCAGCCACTGGCTTGTGTGCATTTCTAAAAACTCAGGTCTTATTTTTAAAGTACAATATTTCTGAACGCAGTTCGGTGTTTTAAGAACATAAGAATATAAGAAGGATGAGCAGGAATAGGCCATTCGGCCCCTCAAGCCTGCCCCACCATTCAACAAGGTCACGGCTGATCTGCCCCAGGCCTCAACTCTTCTTTCGCGCCAGCTTCTCATAGCCCTCAACACCCCGATATTTCAAAAATCTATCTACCTCCTCTTTAATACTTTCAGTGATCTAGTCTCCACTTCACTCTGGGGTAGAGAATTCCAGACATTCACTGCCCTCAGAGAGAAGGAAATCTTTCACATCTCAGTTTTAAATGAGCGTCCCCTTATTCTGTAACTATGTCCCCAGTTCGAGATTTCCCCACTGGTAGGAATATCTTCTCGTTTTCTACTCTGTCAAGCCTCCTCAGAATCTTATATGTTTCAATAGAATCATCCCTCATTCTTCTAAACTCTAATGAATAAAGGCTTAACCTGTTTAGCCATTCTTGATAAGTCAGCCCTTTCTTCCCAGGAATCAGCCTAGTGAATCTCTATTGAACTGCCTCCAATGCCAGTATATCCTTTATAAATACGGGGACCAAAACTGTACACAGTACTCCAGGTGCGGCCTCAAAAGCACCCTGTACAGTTGTAATAAGACTTCCCTATTTTTAAACTCCAAACCCATAGCAATACAGGCCAAAATTCCATTCGCTTTCTTAATTACTTGCTGCACCTGCATGCTAACTTTTCATGTTTCATGTTCAAGAACACCCAGATCCCTCTGTGCTGCACTTTTTTGGACTCTCTCTCCATTTAAATAATAGCCTGCATTTTGATTCTTCCTGCAAAAACACATGACCTCACACTTTCCTACATTAAACTCCATCTGCCAAGTTTTTGCCCATTCACTCAACCTATCTATATCCCCTTGCAGATTCCTTATGTCCTCATCACAACATGTTTTCCCGTCTATCACAGAATCACAGAATCACAGAATCACACAGTGCAGAAGAGATCCTTCGGCCCATCGAGTCCGTACCGACACATGAGAAACACCTGATCTACCTACCTAATCCCATTTACCAGCACGTGGCCCATTGCCTTGAATGTTATGACATGCCAAGTGCCCATCTAGGTACTTTTTAAAGGATGTGAGGCAACCCGCCTTCACCACCCTCCCAGGCAGAGCATTCCAGACCATCACCACCCTCTGGGTAAAAAAGTTTTTCCTCACATCCCCCCTAAACCTTCTGCCCCTCACCTTGAATTTGTGTCCCCTCGTGGCTGACCCTTCAACTAAGGGGAACAGCTGCTCCCTATCTACCCTATCCATGCCCCTCATAATCTTGTACACCTCGATCAGGTTGCCCCTCAGTCTTCTCTGATCCAACGAAAACAACCCAAGTCTATCCAACCTCTCTTCGTAACTTAATTGTTTCATCCCAGGCAACATCCTGGTGAATCTCCTCTGCATCCGCTCCAGTGCAATCACATCCTTCCTATAATGTGGTGACCAGAACTGCACGCAGTACTCCAGCTGTGGCCTCACCAATGTTCTATACAACTCCAACATGACCTCCCTACTTTTGTAATCTATGCCTCGATTGATAAAGGC
Source organism: Cetorhinus maximus (assembly GCF_964194155.1). Classification (NCBI taxonomy): domain Eukaryota; kingdom Metazoa; phylum Chordata; class Chondrichthyes; order Lamniformes; family Cetorhinidae; genus Cetorhinus; species Cetorhinus maximus. Next base: position 232,231 of record NW_027596370.1, read on the forward strand.
AAGTGTCCCATATGCCTTTTTCACCACCCCACTAACATGCCCTTCCGCCTTCAGAGACCTATGGACACACACGCCAAGGTCCCTTTGTTCCTCAGAACTTCCTAGTGCCATGCCGTTCATTGAATACTTCTTTGTCAAATTACTCCTTCCAAAGTGTACCACCTCACACTTTTCAGGGTTAAATTCCATCTGCCACTTATCTGCCTATTTGACCATCCCGTCTATATCTTCCTGTAGCCCAAGACACTCAACCTCACTGTTAACCACCTGGCCAATCTTTGTGTCATCCGCCAACTTACTAATCCTGTCCCCCACATAGTCATCTATGTCATTTATATAAATGATGAATAATAGGGGACCTAGCACAGATCCCTGTGGTACACCACTGGACACTGGCTTCCAGTCACTAAAGCAGCCTTCTGTCATCACCCTCTGTCTCCTACAACTAAGCCAATTTTGAATCCATCTTATCAAATTACCCTGTATTCCATGTGCCTTTGCCTTCCTTATAAGTCTCCCATGTGGGACCTTGTCAAAGGCTTTGCTGAAATCCATATACATCCATCTACATCAACTGCACTACCCTCATCTACACACCTGGTCACCTGCTAAAAAGAACTATCAAATTTGTTAGGCATGACCGCCCTCTGACAAAGCCATGCTGACTATCCCTGATCAAACCTTGTCTCTCCAAGTAGAGATAGATTCTATCCTTCAGAATTTTCTCCAATAGTTTCCCTACCATTGACGTGAGACTCACTGGCCTGTAGTTCCCTGGCTTATCTCTATGACCCTTCTTAAATAGCGGAACCACATTAGCTGTTCTCCAGTCCTCTGGCACCTCCCCCATGGCCAGAGATGAATTAAAAATTTGGGTCAGAGCCTCTGTGATCTCCTCCCTTGCCTCCCTCAGCAGCCTGGGACACAAATCATCCGGACTTGGAGATTTGTCCACTTTTAAGCCTGCCAACACCTCCAATACCTTGTCACTCCCTATACAAATTTGCTTAAGAACCTCGCAGTCTCTCTCCCTGAGTTCCATACCTTCATCCTCATTCTCTTGGGTGAAGATGGATGTGAAGTATTCATTCAACACTCTACTGATGTCCTATGGCTCCACCCATAGATTGCCCCCTTGGTCCCTAATGGCCTGGTTTAATAACCTCTTTCCCTGGTTATCCTCTTCCCATTGATATACTCACAGAATATCTTGGGATTTTCCCTACTTTTACCAGCCAGAGCTTTCTCTAGTACAGCCTGGCGGCAGCAGTAGCTAGAGCTCCCCAGTTGTGCCCGTGCCTAAGCCGGACAGCTCCACAAGGTTCTGCATTGTCTACTGAAAAGTTAGTTAGAAAAGAGCTCCTATCTTGTGCAATAACCTTTTATGTGGCACCTTATCGAATGCCTTCTGGAAATCTAAATACACTATGTTTACCGGTTCCCCTTTATCAACGCTGCTTGTTGTATCCTCAAAGAACTCTAGCAAATTTGTCAAACATGATTTTTTTTTAATTTATTTGTTCATGGGATGTGGGCGTCGCTGGCTAGGCCAGCATTTATTGCCAATCCCTTATTGCCCTCGTTCAGAGGGCATTTTAAGAGCAACCACATTGCTGTGGGTCTGGAATCACATATAGGCCAGACCAGGCAGGAATGGCAGATTTCCTTCCCCAAAGGGCATTAGCGAACTAGATGGGGTTTTTGTGACAATCGGCAATAGTTTCATGGTCATCATCAGACTTTTAATTCCAGATTTTTATTGAATTCAAATTCCACCATCTGTCTTTCACAAAACCATGTGGACTCTGATTGCATTAAGCTTTTCTAAATGTCCTGCTATTTCTTCCTTAATAGTGGACTCTAGCATTTTCCCAACGACGGATGTTAGGCTGATTGGCCTATAGTTTCCTGCCTTTTGTCTCCCTCCCTTCTCGAACATGGGTGTCACATTAACGGTTTTCCAATCTACTGGGGCCCTCCCAGAATCCAGTGAGTTCTGGAATATTTCGACCAATGCCTCCACTATCTCTGCAGCCACTTCCTTCAAAACCTCCCTTCATTATTATGACACTTCCACTCTTCCCCAGAATGAAATGCGATTCATTCTCATTTCATTACAAAAGAGGGAAAAACTTAATAACAACAAAACACTGTCATACACACATTCATTCTCTTAGCAATGGTCAATTTATTGTTTCCGGTTCTAACTGGGCTCCTTTAAGTTCTGGACAGGGCTTCCGCAATCACATTTGATTCCCCAGGAATGTGGGTGATTTTTAAGTGGTACGGCTGGAGGAACAAACTCCAAAGGAATAACCTGGCATTCTGGGTCTTAAACTTTTCCAAAAAAGTTAACGGATTGTTGTCGGTATAGACTGTGTCCATTTCAGATATATATCTCAAAGTGTCTGAGGACCAGGAATAAACCGAGGGTCTCTTTCTCTACTGTGGAGTACCGTTTCTGATGCTTGTTGAGCTTTTTAGAGAAGTACCTGATTGGTAACTCTATTCTGGATTCGTCCTCCTGTAGGAGAATAGCCCCTTTCCTGATGTCACTCGCCTCGATGCCTGATTAAAGTATGGGCCTGCAAGAATGGGCTCGCCTATTAAAATGGCCTTCAGCTTTTCGAAGGCTGTCTGGCATTGCTCGGTTCATACTACCTTTGCTTTTTTCTGTAGTAGGTCTGTCAGCAGGGAGGCCGCTGAGCTAAAGTTTGGGATGAACTTGCAATAGAACCCACACATCCCCAAGAACCTCATGTTTTCCCGTTTTGCGGAATGGGGAACTGGGCTACGGCTGGTACCTTGGCAGCCCTGGGCAGTATCTGTCCTTGACCTACTAGATATGTCACTTTAGCCTTAGTGAACTCCATCTTTGTGAGATTGACCACTAGAACAGCTAACTGTACTCTCTGGAAGAGGGCTTCCAGTTGCTCTCGTTGATTTTCCCAGGTGTTGCTGTACACTAGGAGGTGGTCCAGGTACACAGTGGAATTGGACAAGCCTGCCACTACCTGCTTCATCAACCTTTGGAAGATAGCTGGGGCATTTTGGAGGCTGAAGGGCATAACCCTAAACTGGTATAGCCCATCTAGAGTTACGAAGGTGGGGATATCCTTCTCGAGGGCCATCGAGGGAACCTGCCAGTATCCCTTGAGTAAATCCAACTTTGTAATGTAGGCTGCTTTACTTCCCCTATCTATGCAGTCTTCCAGCCAGGGTACTGGGTAGCAGTTGGCTCGGGTCACTGCATTAACTTTTCAGTAAACAATGCAGAACCTTGTGGAGCTGTCCGGCTTGGGCATGGGCACAACTGGGGAGCTCCAGCTACTGCTGCCACCAGGCTGTATTAGTTGGTGCACCAGCATGTAGTTAATCTCCCCCCGAACCTGGTCCGGCTTCTCTGAGCCTAGATGATAGGGATGTTGCCTTACTGGAGGGGCCTCTCCCACATCCACATCATGTCAAGCTAGTGTGGTGCAGCTGGGCTTGTCTCTGCATAAGCCTTTAAATTCAGTGAGCAGCTTCGTCAGGTCTGCTCGCTGTTCTGCATTTAGGTGGGAGAACAAGGAGCCTAAGTTGGCTAGTGTTGGTTAGCCGGGTAGTAAGGTGTTCAATGCAGGCTTCACGCAATTATCCCTCCAATCCATCCCCGCTGCTACCCTCCTCTTCCAGGTCAGTGGCAATGGGACAGACTGTTACCTGCTTGTCCCCTTCTTGACTGTGATATCGCTTTATCATGTTGACATGACACAGCCTCTGCTTTCTCCCCCAATCTGGGGTCTCAATTAGACAGTTCACTTCCCTGAGTTGCTTTGCCACTGTATGAGCCATTGCACCACACCTGCAAAAGTTCACCTGGTATTGGTAGGTACAGTAACACGTAGTCTCCTGGCTGAAAGGTTCGGGCCCTGGTATGTCCATTGGCCTGTTTTCTCATAGCCATCTGGAAGACTTTCAAATGCTCTCGGGCCACCTCGCAGGCTCTCATGAGCCGTTCCCAGAGCATTGTACATAATCCAACATGGAGAGCTCCAGGGCTGCCAAGGTGCAAGCTGTAACCCCTAACTGTAGCTCTCCAACATGGAGAGCTCATCCTTCTGCTCTAAAAACCTCTCCGTGATTAGTTTCAGAGGCCCTCGCATCTGGTGCCTGTAAACTAATTCGAATGGAGTAAACCCAGTGGACTCATTGGGTGGGTCCCTGGTAGAGAACAGAAGGAAACTTAGTCCTTTACCCCAGTCATTTGGCAGTATGTCCTGATCATTGTTTTTAGAGTTTGGTGGTACCATTCTAGTGCCCCCTGGGACCACGGGTGATACACTGAAGACTTCAGTTGGATCACGGCCAGGTTACCCATGACTCCTTGGAATATCTTGTACATGAAATTTGAGCCCTGGTCTGACTGGATCTCAGTGGGAAGACCATACCCGGTAAAGAATTGGGTCAATTCCCTCACCACTGTTTTGGAAGATATGGTTCTCAGAGGAACCGCCTGTGGGAAACGGGTAATCATGCCCATGATGGTAAGGATATACCTGTAGCCCCCTTTTGTTTTGGGCAGGGGCCCCGCACAGTCCACTAACACCTTGCTGAATGGTTCCCTAGAAACCAGCATGGGAATCCTAGGTGCAGGTTGGGGTTTTCCCGCAAGCTGGCAGGTGTGGCAGGTTCTGTAAAACCTTGCTACATCCCTGTGGAGATGTGGCCAATAAAAATACTGACTGACGCGGGCTTGGGTTTTGCATTTACTGACATTGGAATTTTGTGAGCTAGCCGCAATATTTCCCCACGGTGCCTCAGCGGCACTACCACCTGGTGGATCACTGTCCACTCCTCATTTGCAGGCCTGTGAAGGGCTCTCCATTTCCTCATCAGCACCTCGTTTTTAATGTAGTAACATTCAGGGACTGCTTCTGCCTCAGCTTCATTGTGAGCAGCCTGAGCTAATGTTTTTAACAGTGGGTCAGCTTGCTGGGCCGCTACCAAGGAAGATTTATTTATCACCTCCTTAAGGTCTTCTAGACTCCCAAGAAGGGTTTCAGATAACCAGGCCATAGGGTCTTCTGTCTGCAGTGCTACTTCAGCCTCCACTGATGGAGTTTGTCTGGCCATAGATCAGGTTACCACACAGTTAGGGAAAGTGCCAGGCACTTTCTCCTGCAGCTGTTCCATCTCCTTGGCCTCAGTTGGCTTCTCTGAGGCCACCGGAGATGCTATTACCTTTGAACCTGCCAGGTCATTGCCAAGGAGCAGGTCAACCCTGTCCACAGGCAAATTGGGGACGACTCCCTCAGTCACTGGCCCTAATACAAGGTTGCACTCCAGATGTACCCGGTATAGGGGAATGGGCATGTACCCTCCTTCAATCCCCTTTACCAACACCTTGGCACTTATGGCACTCTCTGGTGGGAAGGTCATGCCTTTTCCCAGCAGTAGAGTCTGGCTGGTTCCTGTGTCTCTCAGTATTACTACGGGCCTACACGCCTCACCCTGGGGAAATGTGGCTACCCTTCCTTCGGATACAAAATCCTGGTAAACCTCAGGGATTCATTTAACCTAATCCGCACTCTCAGGGGTGCCCCTACAGGGACTCGCAGCCGGGCCAGAGCCATAGCCTGGTCTGCTATGTACTCTAATTGACTCCCATTCTCTGCACGGGGAGTATGTGCCCCGAAAAATCCCACTGGCTTTTCCTGTAACTTCCAGCAGTTGGCCGGGAGGTGCCCTACCTTCCGACAGTTAAAACACAGGCTCCTTGGCTTCACTTTTCATCTCAGCACCATCCTTTGTGTCCTGAGGAGGGCCCCCAGCATTTCCCTCTCTCCCATGGGTGCTCAGTTTCCTATCACTCTCCCCCTCTCTATCCTTCCCAGTTGGTTGGGGGTGACTTAGGGGAGGGTCTCTTCTTGCGGATGAGCTCATAATTGTTGGCCAGTGTGGCTGCCTGTCTGGCCCCTGTGACCCCCTGCTCCTCTAGATGTGTTCTTAATGGAAGGGGTAGTGATTTTTTACACTCCTCAAGGAGAATTATTTCACCGAGAGTTTTGTCAGTGGCTTCTGTTTTAAGCATCCTCACCCACTGGTCAAAAGCAAGTTTCTTAAGCCTTTTAAATTCCAATTTTAACGTACCGTCTGTTCAGGCTGTTTCCTGAGGTAACGGAATTTCTGATGGTACGCACTTAAAATAGCCCTTTTTGCTGCCTCATAGTCAGTGACTCTTCCCTCAGGCAGGAGGGAGTAAACCTCGTGAGCCTTCCCTGGAAGATTACTCTGCAGTAATAGGGACCACTGTTGGATTGGCCTCTTTAACTCCTGTGCTAACTGCTCAAAAGATATAAAGAAGTCTTTCACCTCTGCTTCAACAAACTTAGGGACTGGATAAGCAAACCAGGCTGCCTCAATCCTTAAGTCCGAGCTCGTGGTATCTTCAAGGGACCCAGCGGGACACCTGCTCCTCAGTTCAAGCTGCTTTAGTTCAAACTCCCTTTCCTCTCTCTTTCTTCTCTCCTGAAATTCTCTCTCTTCCCTTCGTGCCCTTTCCTGAAATTCCCTTTCCTTTTCTCTCTTCTGAAATTCTAATTTCCACTTCTCTGAATTTAATCTCTCTACTGCAATTACATTTCATCGTCCTCAATTTCCACCTGTCGACCGTTGGCCACTCCTTTTAAAATTTCAGGTTTTCTGGCTTTCAGCCAAAATGTCTAACCCTAAACGTCTCGTTAACTCCTTTAACTGTTCGAGGGACAGAACTTTTAGATCCTCAAAGATAACTGCCTCTGGTTCTGCTAGAAAGGTACTGGCATCAAAAGTGGACATTTTAACACTTCAGTTGTATAGACTCGAAAGTTGTTTTGCAATTTCAAAAAAATTGATTTCAAAAGGACAATTTACTTTCCCCACTCTAATTCATTTGTTTCATCTGTGGGGAAAACTTTCCTGACTCCAAGCCCCAAATTTGTTCAAATCTTGGACAAGCGCTCCAATTTGTTATGACCCGCCCCCAGGTGAGATTCCCCAAAGTTGTTGATCCAGGCGAGATCCCTCAATTTGTCACCGACTGGCTGGGATGCCCCCAAATTGTTATGCCCCGGGTGAGGATGAACTGGCTCCCTTTCTTTATTCAGCCCCCCCTTCTGTTGGTCACACAAGATTTAATCTAAAAAGGATCCCTTTTGCGAATACCCTTTTCCCAGACCCAGTCGTTCTGATTTTGAAGGAGCCGATTTGATCAGATTTTCTTGAGTTAAAGGTAAGAGTAAGTTTATTAACTATTAAAGGCAAGAAAGGATGAAACACATGCATATATGGTCACTTGGGTTAACAGTAAGAATTTAGCTTGAAGTAAATGAATACATATATATGTATTAAAAAAAAGTATATGGAACAGTTCTTGGCTCATGGGGAGTAGGTGATTGAGCATTGCGACCGTTATGATTCGAGATTCCAGTAGAATTGACTCCGGTAGATGAATAGTTGGTTTTGAGGTTCCAGTAGAGTTGATTTTGGTAGATGAATAATTGGTTTTGAGGCTCCGGTAGTGTTGAATTTGGTGGAGAGGGAGCGAGATAGGGATACCTGTAAAATGGCGATTTGCAGGGGTACTGTGTGTGACTGTTACTTCTGAGTCAAACTTCCAACACTTGCTCTCTCTCAGAACGCTCACCAACAGACAGACACCAGGGCAGCTTTTCAGCTCACTTTTAACCCCTCCTTTGTATATTCCAAGTGGGAAGCAAATTCACAAATCTGTCTGGTCATTGCTCACTGGATTTCTTGATGAAGTGATATTCATCTTCCATTATGTCCCATTGTCTCTACCGGAGGGAGCAATTAGTTTCTGGATGTCTTTAGCAGCACAATGATAAAAACAAAAAACTACTGCGGTTGCTGGAAATCCAAAACAAAAACAGAATTACCTGGAAAAACTCAGCAGGTCTGGCAGCATCGGCGGAGAAGAAAAGAGTTGACGTTTCGAGTCCTCATGACCATTCTGTTGAAGGGTCATGAGGACTCGAAACATCAACTCTTTTCTTCTCCGCCGATCCTGCCAGACCTGCTGAGTTTTTCCAGGTAATTCTGTTTTTGTTTTAGCAGTACAATGTCTGGTAACAGGGTGGTGTTCCATTACCTCTTAAGGAGTTACCCTGCAGCATTCCAGCCAGTGGCTTGTGTGCAGTTTTAAAAACTCAGGTCTTATTTTTAAAGTCCAATATTTTTGGACACAATTCAGTGCCTTTCTTCATTATCATGGCAATTACATTCATTTTGTTGAGTCCCAGTCCTTAATTCAATAATAATTTCCTTGGGATGTCTGGCATGCTGACTCCTTCCTCTACTTTGAATATTGAGCATGCCTGCCCTTACGTTATTATCATTGACAACATCACTGTTATCAATTTTCAAGGGATATTATCAAATCATCTTAACTGTTAAGACAGAGTGAGGTTTTAACAGCTTGCTATGTGTTCCTAGCAGCTAAAAGGAGTGATTAGTTTAACTTGAAGAAGGAATTCATTTCAAGGGGCTTTTCACTTTCTATTTAAATGGGTTGGTTTTGGAGGAATTGAATTAGCAACACCAGTAACATTCAGAATCAAATCTGGAGCAGCTTCTGTTTCCTTCAATGGGCAAAACCTAATGGGGATGTGGGCACCGAGGTGTATGGTGCCTAGTGCATAAGTCCAAGTGACTGGGCGGGGAGGGGCTGCATTTGGGACATAGCCAAAGAGTTCACAGCAAAGGTATTTAACTGCTGTTTAGATTGAAGGAGAGAGGTTTCAGGTCAATTGTACCATGTCTGGAGTGGAGGAATGCAAAGGGGTGGATGTAAATTAGAATAGACCCTGGACACAAGGAGCAGGTTCAGGCTGAAAAGAGAGGAAGTTGGGGATAACGTCCCAAGTCAAAGACCTTTTGGTGGAGCCAGATTTGTCTGTTTGGTGGAGCCAGATTTGTCTGTTTGCTGGAGACAGGTTTGTCTGGTGTTACTGAAACTGAGGCTGGAATGGCAGTGAATTCTGGGCCTGGCATGTTCCGGAAATAAAGGAAAGGTCATTTAATAATAATAGAAAGGTGCCCGGTTGAAAATCTTATATGTTCCCAATGTGTGTCAGAATAAATGTGATTGGAGGACAATACTTCCTGGTGTCTCCCATGGCTCAGTTAGTAGCACGGTCACATTGGATTCAGAATCAGGGGAAAGCTCTCCACCATTGGAGTCATACCGAGCACAAAGGGAGATGGCTGTGGTTGTTGGAACTCAATCACTTCAGTCCCAGACTTCACTGCAGGAGTTCCTCAGGGTAGTGTCCTAGGCCCAACCATCTTCAGCTGCTTCATCAATGACCTTCCCTTCATCATAAGGTCAGAAGTGGGGATGTTCGCTGATGATTGCACAATGTTCAACACCATTCACAACTCCTCAGATACTGAATCTGTCCATGTCCGAATGCAGCAAGACCTGGACAATATCCAGGCTTGGGCTGACAAGTGGCAAGTAACATTTGCACCACACAAGTGTCAGGCAATGACCATCTCCAACATGAGAGAATCCAACCATCGCCCCTTCACATTCACAAAGATGAGTGGCAGGTCAGTTGTATGGTCAGAATATAAAGAACAGCAGAGAATGAAGAAAAAGTTAATCAGGAGAAAGAAATTAGAGTATGAGAGGAAGCAAACTAGAAATGTAAAAGTGGATAGCAAGAGTTTCTACAGGTATTTAAACAGGATAACGGTAGGTAAAGTCAGTGTTGATCCTCTAGAGAGTGAGAATGGGGAGTTAATCGTAAATAATAAGAAATAGCAGGTGAAAAGAACAAGTTTTTGCTTCTGTCTTCACTATAGGGGAAACAAAATACATTCCAGTAAAAGCTGTAAATCAGGAGGCAGAGGGGAGAGAGGAACTTGGTGAAATTACAATAACTAGGGAAGCAGTACTGAGCAAACTGATGGAGCTGCGGGCTGACAAGTCTCCAGGTCCTGATGGGCTTCATCCTAGAGTCTTAAAAGAGGTGGCTAATGAGGTAGATGTGTTGGTGTTAATTTTCCAAAATTCTCTAGATTCTGGAAAGGTTCCATCAGATTGGAAAGGATCAAATATAACCCCTCTATTCAAGGAGAGAGGGAGGCAGAAAACAGGAAATTATAGGCCAGTTAGCCGGAAGTCTATCATGGGGAAAGTGTTAGAAATGATCATTATGGAGGGTATAGCTGGGCACTTAGAAAAACTCAAAGTAATTGGGAAGAGTCAGCATGGTTTTATGAAAGGGAAATCATGTTTAGCCAATTTATTAGAATTCTTTAAAGGAGTAACATGCGCTGTGGATAAAGGCGAGCCAGTAGAAGTACTTGGATTCTGAGGAGGCATTTGATAAGGTGTCATATCAAAGGTTATTGCGGAAAATAAAAGCTCATGGTGTAGGGGGTAACATATTAGGATGGATAGAAGATTGGCTGGTTGGCAGAAGACAAAGATTATGCATGAATGGGTCTTTTTCTGATTGGCAGGATGTGACGAGTGGAATCCTGCAAGGGTCTGTGCTGGGGCCTCAACTTTTTACAATTTATGTCAATGACTAAGATAAGGGGAGTGAAGACATGGTTGCTAAATTTGCAGATGACACAAAGATGGGTAGGAAAGTACGTTGTGAAGAAGACAAGGAGGTTGCAGATGGATATAGATAGGTTGAGTGAATGGGAAAAAATCTGGCAGATGGAGTAAAATGTAGGAAAATGTGAAGTTGTTCACTTTGGTAGGAAGAATGAAAAAAGCAGAGTATTACTTAAATGGAGAATGACTGCAGAATTCCAAGGTGCAGAGGGATCTAGATGTTCTAGTGCATGGGTCAAAAAAAGTTAGTATGCAGGTACAGCAAGTAATTAAGAAGGCTAATGGAATTCTATCCTTTATTGCCAGAGGAATCAAACATAAAAGTAAGGATTGTCCTCACTTATCACCCCACCAGCCTCCGCATTCAAAGGATCATCCTCCACCATTTCCGCCTATTCCAGCATGATGCCACAACCAAACACATCTTCCCTTCACACCCCTGGCGGCATTCCACAGGGATCGTTCCCTTTGGGAAACTTTGGTCCACTTCTCCATCACCCCCTATACCTCAACCCCCTACCACTGCACCTTCCCATGCAACCGCAGAAGGTGCAACACCTGCCCCTTTACTTCCCCTCTCCTCACCGTCCAAGGGCCCAAACACTCCTTTCAAGTGAAGCAGAATTTCACTTGCACTTCCCTCAATTTAGTCTACTGCATTCGTTGCTCCCAATGCGGTTTCCTCTACATTGGAGAAACCAAACGCAGACTGGGTGACCGCTTTGCAGAACACCTTCGGTTTGTCCGCAAGCATTACCCAGACCTCCCTGTCACTTGCCATTTCAACACTCCACCCTGCTCTCTTGCCCACATGTCTGTCCTTGGCTTGCTGCATTGTTCCAGTGAAGCTCAACGCAAACTGGAGGAACAGCACTTCATCTTCCGACTAGGCACTTTACAGCCTTCCGGACTGAACATTGAGTTCAACAATTTTAAATCATGAACTCTCTCCTCCATCCCCACCCCCTTTCCGATTCCCCCCCTTTTTCTCCAATAATTTATATAGATTTTTCTTTTCCCACCTACTTCCATTATTTTTAAATGTATTTCCATCCATTGTTTTAACTCTACCTTTTAGCCTTTATTGATTCCTTCACCCCACCCCACCCCACCCCCACAAGGGCTATCTGTACCTTGCTTGTCTTGCTTTCTACCCTTAATTAGCACATTCCTCAGATAATATCACCACCTTCAACACCTCTTTGTCCTTTGTCTGTGACAACTTTTGGTTATCTCCACCTATCACTGGCCCTCTATCCAGCTCTACTTGTCCCACCCCCACTTAAATTAGCTTATATTTCACCTCTATTCTATTTTTACTTAGTTCTGTTGAAGGGACATTCGGACTTGAAATGTTAACTGTGTTCCTCTCCACAGATGCTGCCAGACCTGCTGAGTTTTTCCTCCCTCAGTGACTGTCTCCGTCTCCTTCTTACCCCATGTGGATTTCAACTGAAATTCCATCCCTCATGTTTCGAACCCACCCAGGATTATAGGTATCTCTGGGACATACAATGCTCCTCGGACTGCTGTTCTCATCGCATTCTGAGATCCACACTCAGTGCCATGCGCCGCCATATGAACACACTCGACCTCTCCCTCCAGCAACACCGCCGCACCCTTTTATAAAGCTGCCCCTGCCCCCAGTTTCATTTTATTCTTCATCTCATCCGACGCTTCAACAAGAAACTTTGTCTCTTTCTTTTAGGTGCAAAGGAACGCAAGCTCCAACAACTCATCGACACCAACACCCATCCAGGACCCTCCACCCCTGCCTGTCCCTCTGTCCCCATCCCGCCTTCCAATCCCAGCCCGGCCGTGTATTCACTATACACCCTGACCTTCCCCTCTCCGACGCTGAACGTTCAGTGCTCAGCAAAGGACTCAGTTTCATACCCTTACGCCCTCATCTCAATGAATTTCGGGCCTGGCAAGATGCTGAACTCTTCTTCTGCCATCTTCGTCTCCGTGCTCACTTCTTTGGGCAGGAGTCCTCTCCCCATTCAACAGATCCTTTTAACCACCTCCAATATTCTCGCTCCACCTGGACCCCTCCCTCTGGATTCTTACCTTCTCTTGATCTTTTCATTGAGAACTGGCGGCGTGACATTAGTCGTCTCAATTTCTCTGCTCCTCTCACCCATTCTAACCTGTCTCTCTCTGAACTTGCTGCACTCCGTTCTCTCAGGTCCAACCCTGACATTGTCATCAAACCTGCTGACAAGGGTGGTGCTGTTGTTGTCTGGCGCACTGACCTCTACCTCGCAGAGGCTGAGCGTCAACTCACAGACACTTCCTCCTACCTCCCCCTGGACCATGACCCCACCACCGAATATCAAGCCATTGTTTCCAGGACTGTTACTGACCTCATCTCCTCTGGACATCTTCCTTCCACAGCTTCCAACCTGATAGTCTCCCAACCTCGGACGGCCCGCTTCTAACTCCTACCCAAAATCCACAAACAGGACTGTCCTGGCAGACCGATCGTGTCAGCCTGTTACTGCCCCACGGAACTCATTTCTTGCTAGCTTGACTCCATTCTCTCTCCCCTTGTCCAGTCCCTTCCCGCCTACATCTGTGATTCCTCTGACACCTGACATCATATCAACAATTTCCAGTTCCCTGGCCCCAACCGCCTCCTCTTCACCATGGACGTCCAATCCCTCTACACCTCCATCCCCCACCGGGATGGTCTGATGGCTCTCTGCTTCTTCCTCGAACAGAGGCCCGAACAATCCCATTCCACCACTACTCTCCTCCGTCTGGCTGAACTTGTTCTCACACTGAACAATTTCTCCTTAAACTCCTCTCACTTCCTCCAAATAAAAGATGTGGCTATGGGTACCCGCATGGGCCCCAGCTATGCCTGTCTCTTTATAAGGTATGTGGAACATTCCTTGTTCCAGCCCTACTCCGGCCCCCTCTCACAACTCTTTCTCCGGTACATCGATGATTACTTCGGTGCTGCTTCATGCTCTCGTCTGGACCTGGAAAAATTTGTTAATTTTGCTTCCAATTTCCACCCCTCCATCATTTCCACATGGTTCATCTCTGACACTTCCCTTCCCTTCCTTGACCTCTCTGTCTCAATTTCTGGTGATAGACTGTCCACCAATATCCATTACAAGCCTACCGACTTCCACAGCTACCTTGACTACAGCTCCTCACACCCCGCTTCCTGTAAGGACTCCATCCCATTCTCTCAGTTTCTTCCCCTCCATCGCATCTGTTCTGATGATGCCACTTTCAAAAACAGTTCCTCTGACATGTCCTCCTTCTTCCTTAACCGAGGTTTTCCACCCACGGTGGTTGACAGGGCCCTTAACCGTGTCCGGCCCATCTCCCGCGCATCTGCCCTCACACCTCCTTCTCCCTCCCAGAAACATGATAGGGTCCCCCTTGTCCTCACTTATCACCCCACCAGCCTCCGCATTCAAAGGATTATCCTCCACCATTTCCGCCTACTCCAGCATGATGCCACCACCAAACACATCTCCCCTTCACCCCACCGGCGGCATTCCGCAGGGATCGTTCCCTCCAGGACACCCTGGTCCACTCCTCCATCAAACCCTACACCTCAACCCCCTCCCACGGCACCTTCCATGCAACCGCAGAAGGTGCAACACCTGCCCCTTTACTTCCCCTCTCCTCACCGTCCAAGGGCCCAAACACTCCTTTCAAGTGAAGCAGAATTTCACTTGCACTTCCCTCAATTTAGTCTACTGCATTCGTTGCTCCCAATGCGGTTTCCTCTACATTGGAGAAACCAAACGCAGACTGGGTGACCACTTTGCAGAACACCTTCGGTTTGTCCGCAAGCATTACCCAGACCTCCCTGTCGCTTGCCATTTCAACACTCCACCCAGCTCTCATGCCCACATGTCCGTCCTTGGCCTGCTGCATTGTTCCAGTGAAGCTCAACACAAACTGGAGGAACAGCACTTCATCTTCCGACTAGGCACTTTACAGCCTTCCGGACTGAACATTGAGTTCATCAATTTTAGATCATGAACACTCTCCTCCATCCCCACCCCCTTTCCGATTCCCCCCCCGCCTTTTGTTCCAATAATTTATATAGATTTTTCTTTTCCCACCTACTTCCATTATTTTTTAATGTATTTCCATCCATTGTTTTAACTCTACCTTTTAGCCTTTATTGATTCCTTCACCCCACCCCAACCCACCCCCACGAGGGCTATCTGTACCTTGCTTGTCTTGCTTTCTATCCTTAATTAGCACATTCCTTAGATAATATCACCACCTTCAACACCTCTTTGTCCTTTGTCTGTGACATCTTTTGGTTATCTCCACCTATCACTGGCCCTCTATCCAGCTCTACTTGTCCCACCCCCACTTAAACCAGCTTATATTTCACCTCTATTCTATTTTTACTTAGTTCTGTCGAAGGGTCATTGGGACTCGAAACGTTAACTGTGCTCCTCTCCGCAGATGCTGCCAGACCTGCTGAGTTTTTTCAGGTATTTTTGTTTTTGTTTTGGATTTCCAGCATCCGCAGTTTTTTGCTTTTATAAAGTAAGGATGTTATGAGTCAGGTATACAGGGCATTGGTGAGACCACATCTCAAATATTGTGTACAGCTTTGGTCTCTTTATTTAAGGAAGGATGTAAATGCGTTCAACATGGTTCAGAGGAGGCTTATTAGACTGATACCTGGAATGAGCAGGTTATCTTATGAGGAAAGGTTGGGCAGACTGGGCTTGTTTCTACTGGAACAAAAACAAAAATACCTGGAAAAACTCAACAGGTCTGACAGCATCTGCGGAGAGGAGCACAGTTAACGTTTCAAGTCTGTATGACTCTTCATCTGAACTAAGGAAATGGAGAAATGAGGTGAAATATAAGCTGGTAGAGGGGGGTGGAACAGGAAAGCTGGATAGGGGGCCAGTGATAGGTGGAGGCCAAGAAGAGACAAAAGGACAAAGGGGTGTTGACGGTGGTGATATTATCTAAGGAATGTGCTAATGGGGACATTAAGGGTAGCAAGCAGGACAAACTAGTGGCAGATGGCCCTAGTAGGGGTGGGGTGGGGGGTAGGGATTGAAATGGGCTAAAAGGTGGAGATGAAACAATAGATCGAAATAAATTTAAAAATAGGTGGGAAAAGAAAGATATATATATTTTTTAAATTATAAATTATTGGAAAAAGGGGGATCGGAAAGGGGGTGGAGATGGAGGAGAGAGTTCATGATCTGAAATTGTTGAACTCAATATTAAGTCCGGAAGGCTGTAAAATGCCTAGTCGGAAGATGAGGTGCTGTTCCTCCAGTTTGCGTTGAGCTTCACTGGAACATTGCAGCAGGCCAAGGACGGACATGTGGGCATGAGAGCAGGGTGGAGTGTTGAAATGGCAAGCGACAGGGAGGTCTGGGTAATGCTTGCGGACGGACGGAAGGTGTTCCGCAAAGCGGTCACCCAGTCTGTGTTTGGTCTCTCCAATGTAGAGGAGACTGCATCGGGAGCAACGAATGCAGTAGACTAAATTGAGGGAAGTGCAAGTGAAATTCTGCTTCACTTGAAAGGAGTGTTTGGGCCCTTCGACGGTCAGCAGGGGGGAAGTAAAGGGGCAGGTGTTGCACCTTCTGCGGTTGCATGGGAAGGTGCCGTGGAAGGGGGTTGAGGTGTAGATGATGATGGAGGAGTGGACCAGGGTGTCCTGGAGGGAATGATCCCTGCGGAATGCCGCCGGGGGGGTGAAGGGAAGATGTGTTTGGTGGTGGCATCATGCTGGAGTAGGCGGAAATGGTGGAGGATGATCCTTTGAACGCGGAGGCTGGAGGGGTGATAAGTGAGGACAAGGGGGTTAATGATTCTGGGAGGGAGACAAAGGTGTGAGGGCGGATGCGTGGGAGATGGGCTGGACACGGTTGAGGGCCCTGTCAACCACCGTGGGTGGAAAACCTTGGTTAAGGAAGAAGGAAGACATGTCAGAGGAACTGTTTTGGAAAGTGGTATCATCAGAACAGATGCGTCGGAGTCGAAGGAACTGAGAGAATGGGATGGAGTCCTTATAGGAAGCGGGGTGTGAGGAGCTGTAATCGAGGTAGCTGTGGGAGTCGGTGGGCTTGTAATGAATATTGGTGGACAGTCTATCACCAGAAATTGAGACAGAGAGGTCAAGGAAGGGAAGGGAAGTGTCAGTGATGGACCACGTGAAAATGACGGAGGGGTGGAAATTGGAAGTGACATTAATAAATTTTTCCAGGTCCAGACGAGAGCAAGAAGCAGCACCGAAGTAATCATCGATGTACCGGAGAAAGAGTTGTGAGAGGGGGCCTGAGTAGGACTGGAACAAGGAATGTTCCACATACCCCATAAAGAGACAGGCATAGCTGGGGCCCATGCGGGTACCCATAGCCACATCTTTTATTTGGAGGAAGTGAGAGGAGTTTAAGGAGAAATTGTTCAGTGTGAGAACAAGTTCAGCCAGACGGAGGAGAGTAGTGGTGGATGGAGATTGGTCGGGCCTCTGTTCGAGGAAGAAGCGGAGAACTGCCAGACCATCCCGGTAGGGGGTGGAGGTGTAGAGGGATTGGACGTCCATGGTGAAGAGGAAGCGGTTGGGGCCAGGGAACTGGAAATCTTTGATATGATGTAGGGCGTGAGAGGAATCGCGAATGTAGATGGGAAGAGACTGGACAAGAGGAGAGGGAATAGAGTCAAGATGGCAAGAAATGAGTTCCGTGGGGCAGGAGCAGGCTGACACGATCGGTCTGCCGGGACAATCCCGTTTGTGGATTTTGGGTAGGAGGTAGAAGCGGGCCGTCCGAGGTTGGTTGGAAGCTGTGGAGGGAAGATCTCCAGAGGAGATGAGGTCAGTGACAGTCCTGGAAACAATGGCTTGATGTTCAGTGGTAGGGTCATGGTCCAGGGAGAGGTAGGAGGAAGTGTCTGCGAGTTGACGCTCAGCCTCTGCGAGGTAGAGGTCATTGCGCCAGACAACAACAGCACCACCCTTGTCAGCAGGTTTGATGACAATGTCAGGGTTGGACCTGAGAGAACGGAGTGCGGCAAGTTCAGAAGGAGACAGGTTAGAGTGGGTGAGAGGAGCAGAGAAATTGAGACGGCTAATGTCATGCCGACAATTCTCAATGAAAAGATCAAGAGCAGGTAAGAATCTAAAGGGCGGGGTCCAGGTGGAGGGAGAATATTGGAGGTGGGTAAAAGGATCCGTTGAACGGGGAGAGGACTCCTGCCCGAAGAAGTGAGCATGGAGAAGAAGACAGCAGAAGAAGAGTTCAGCATCGTGCCAAGCCCGAAATTCATTGAGGTGAGGGTGTAAGGGTATGAAACTGAGTCCTTTGCTGAGCACTGAACGTTCAGCGTCGGAGAGGGGACGGTCAGAGGGTATGGTGAATACACGGCTGGGGCTGGGATTGGAAGACGGGATGGGGACACAGGGACAGGCAGGGGTGGAGGGTCCTGGATGGGCGTTGGTTTCGATGAGTTGTTGGAGCTGGCGTTCCTTTGCACCTAAAAGAAAGAGACAAAGTTTCTTGTTGAGGCTTCAGATGAGATGAAGAATAAAATGAAACTGGGGGCAAGGACAGCTTAGAGATAGGATGCATCAGTGCCACTGGAGGGAGAGGTCGAGTGTGTTCATATGGCGGCACATGGCACTGAGTATGGATCTCAGGATGCGACGAGAACAGCAGTCCGAGGAGCGTTGTATGTCCCAGAGATACCTGTAATCCTGGGTGGGTTCAAAACATGAGGGGTGGAACTTCAGTTGGAATCCACGTGGGGTAAGTCAGAGATGGAGACAGTCACTGAGGAATGAAATATGGCTGTGAAATCGAGTTTTAGTAAACACCTTGTCAAGCACCAGGAGAGAAATGGAAAGCAATGAAGGTGAACAGGGTAAGCGAGATAGGTGGAAATCCTGTCAGAGAGAAGAGCAATACTTCTTCAAGGTAGACATTCCTTGAAGAGAGGCGGCAGTCATGTTTCGAACCCACCCAGGGTTACAGGTATCTCCGGGACATACAACGCTCCTCAGACTGCTGTTCTCGTCGCATCCTGAGATCCACACTCAGTGCTCACTTCTTTGGGCAGGAGTCCTCTCCCCATTAATTAATCCTTTTACCCCCCTCCAATATTCTCCCTCCACCTGGACCCCTCCCTCTGGATTTTTACCTGCTCTTGATCTTTTCATTGAGAACTGTCAGCGTGAGATCAGTCGTCTCAACTTCTCTGCTCCTCTCACCCACTTTAACCTGTCTCTTTCTGAACTTGCTGGACTCCGTTCTCTCAGGTCCAATTACCGGCCAGCCAGCATGACTTGCACACTGAAATGCTCAGCGCTGCCTGGGGTGGGGGGGTGGAGGAGGGCGAACATGGAAGTTTGTGCTTGTGCGCGGGTGCACTCACAGAAAGCTTCCTGAAGGCACAGAGCTGTCTCAGGGAGCTAAAAATGTTTCACATTAAAACTCTGACTCTGTCTCTGTGACTCTGTCAAATGAGCAGGGACATGTGGCAAATGAGTTCTGACAACCTTTATTTTATTTTTAATTAACATCAGAAACCACATCCCACCCGTCGATGAGGTTTCCTCAAAAATCAAAAGGCTGCTTGGCCTTCTTGCCTGCCCGCCGACCGAAAGGTTGGACGGGCTGGAAAAGTTCTATTTAATTGATCGATTAAAGGGCTTAACAGCCTTTTAATTGTCAGCGGGTGTTCTGCTGACTCCCACATGTGCCCGCCGACTGAAATATTGCACAAGTGCGCGATGGCATTGGGACGCTCGCCTGAAGTCATTGCGTGCAGTTTCACGCTCGTGCATGTCGGGCACGTGCCCGTATGCTGAGGTGAAAATTCAGCCCCCTGTTTTTTCACTTACAGAGCAAACAAAATGAGTTCCCTAAACTCAGTCTTCCAGTAGCACCTCCGCTAAACTGATCACTTTATTGAGTTCGATAACTGACGATTCAGTTAACTACTGTCCCTTGTAGTTCTTCTTATCAGAGAGCTGAAAATTCCTGTCTTCTCTCCCTAACGCATGCTGAACTCTTCCCCCCTCAACTTCTGTCTTTTTCTGTCTCTGTGTCCCTGCGCCACTATCGCTACGCAACAGTAAAGTTTCTTTATGCTTCGTGATTTTCCCCGGGCAAAAGTTTTAGCTCGGCGGGCAGGTGTGTGCCCGACCTGCTCGAGTGTAAAATGACACGCGTTGACACCAGGCGAGCGTCCCGACGTCAACGCACAGTCATGCAATATTTTGTTTGGGAGGCATGCGCCAGAGTTGGCAGTGTGCCACCGACAATTAAAAGGCCTGTTAAGGCCATTAAAGGATCAATTAAGTTGAATTTTTCGCTGCCCATCGAACCTTACGGTTGGCGGTCAGGCGAAAAGGCCAAGCAGCCTTTGCACTTTTTAGGAAATCTCATCCATGGGCTGGATGATGTTTCCTAAAGCAAATAAAAATAAAATAAAAAATTTAAAATTTAATTAATAGCATGTCCCTGTTCATGTGACTCTGTCACATAAGGGGACAAATCGCCGTCCGGCCTCAGTCGCGGGCAGTGGTCCACTTCCTGACCGCCCCCGCCGAGCCTGCCCGACAAGGACAAGATTCTGCCCCCAGAATCACTAAACTTTTAACCCAAATCTTTAAATTCAGAGGTCGTAAAACCTCATTGAAAATGTATGTATACAAACAAACCCAAAAGACTTGACCTTTTACTCAGGAGTCTATCCAGACACCCAGGCACCAAGACTCACACACAACTTAAAGGAAACTAAAACCATGTTACCTTTCTTCACACATCCACATACACAGATATATATTTATTCAACTTAAAAATTACACATTGTTCATAACAGGTGGAAATTGGTAGTCCTAGTGGTGGCATAAACATGAGGGCAGAAGCTCATCTCGGGATCAAATGTAACACCAAGTTTCCGAAAAGACCGGCTTAAACTCAGACTGTTACAGGGGAGAGGCATGAAGTCAGTAGCTAGGAAATGAAGTTTGAAACAGAGGCTGACAACAATAGTTTCAGCCTTCCCAATATTTAATTGGAGGAAATTTCTGCTCATCCAGTACTGGATGTTGGATAAGGAGGCTGATAATTTAGATACAGTGGAGGAGTCGAGAGAGAGCGGTGCTGGTGAGGTATTGCTGGCTGTCGTCAGTGTGAAAACGAAGGCTGTGCCTTTGGACGATATCGCCAAGGGACAGCCTGTAGATGAGAAATAGGAGGGGCCAGGGATAGACCCCTGGCGAACCCCAGAGGTAACATTGTGGGAACAGGGAGAGAAGCCATTGCAATTGATTCTCTGGCTATGATTAGGGAGATAAGATTGGAACCAGGTGAGAGCAGTTCCACCCAGCTGGACAACAGTGGAGAGGAGTTGGAGGAGGATGGGGTGGTCACTGTGTCAAAGGCTGCAGACATCTCGAGAAGGATGAGGAGGGAAAGTTTCCCTTTGCCACAGTCACACAGGATGTCATTTGTGACTGTGT
This sequence comes from Cetorhinus maximus, assembly GCF_964194155.1. Classification (NCBI taxonomy): domain Eukaryota; kingdom Metazoa; phylum Chordata; class Chondrichthyes; order Lamniformes; family Cetorhinidae; genus Cetorhinus; species Cetorhinus maximus. The sequence goes on from NW_027596370.1 coordinate 253,329, forward strand.
TAAGAGCTGGTTTGGTATGGTGGCAGGGGTGGAAACCTAACTGGAGGCATTCAAATATGGAGTTCCAGGAAAAATGGGAGTGGATTTGGGACAATGTATTCAAGGACTTTGGAGAGGAAAGGGAGGTTGGAGATAGGATGGCAATTTGTGAGGGTGGTGGGGCCAACGGTTTTTTTTGAGAATTGGGTGATGATGGCAGATTTAAAGGAGAGAGACAATGGCTGAAAAGAGAGAACCATGAACAACATTGGCTAACATGTAGGTCAGGAGGAGATGTTGGGTGGACTGGAGTTTAGTGGGAATAGGACTGAGGAACAGGACAAGATGAGATTGGAGACGGCGTGAAGGGAGAAACTAGAGAAACATGCGAGTTCAGAGCTAGTGCAGGAGATAACTTTAGGGGAAGTTTGTCCCTGTAGGCTAGTGACACAGCAGAGATGCTGATTGGATAGTCCTGATGGCTCAGCCAGTAAAGCCCACATTCCATGAAATGAATAATAAAAAAAAAGATCTTAGTGACAAAGAAATCCATGAGCAGATAGATGGGAACACCACCACCTGGAAGTTCCCCTTCAGTCACTCACCATCCTGATTTGGAAACATATCGCTGTTCCTTCACTGTCGCTGGGTCAAAATCCTGGAACTCCCTCCCTAACAGCACTGTGCGTGTACCTGCAACACATGGGCTGCAGCGGCTCAAGAAGGCAGCTCACCACCACCTTCTCAAGGGCAGCTAGGGATGGGCAATAAATGGTGGCCCAGCCAGCGATGCCCACATCCCGTAAATGAATAAAAAAAAGATTGTGTGGTTAAATTCCACACCAGCGACTTGAACACGAAAAACCAAGCTGACACACCTAGGAGGTGCTGCACTGTCAGCAGTGCCGTGTTGTAAGTATGGTGGCCATTACCAAGGAGAAGGTGCAAGGAAAACTGAAAGGTCTGAAGGTGGATAAATCACCTGGACCAGCTGTATTACACCCCAGAGTTCCGAAAGAGATAGCTGAAGAGATAGTGGAGGCGTTACTGGTGATCTTTCAGGAATCACTTGAATCAGGGAGGGTCCCAGAGGACTGGAAAATCTCTAATGTAACCCCCCTGTTTAAGAAGGGAGTGAGGCAAAAGATGGGAAATTACAAGCCGATTAGCCTGACCTCGGTCGTTGGTAAGATTTTAGAGTCCATTATTAAGGATGAGATTTCAGAATACTTGGAAGTGCATGGTAAAATAGGGCAAAGTCAGCATGGTTTCATCAAGGGGAGGTCATGCCTGACAAATCTGTTAGAATTCTTTGAGGAGGTAACGAGTAGGTTAGACAAAGGTGGGCCAATGGATGTTATCTACTTGGACTTCCAGAAGGCCTTTGACAAGGTGCCGCACAGGAGGCTGCTCAGTAAGATAAGAGCCCAAGGTGTTAGAGGAAAGGTACTTGCATGGATAGAAGATTGGCTGTCTGGCAGGAGGCAGAGAGTGGGAATAAGGGGGTCCTTCTCAGGATGGCGGCTGGTGACTAGTGGAGTTCCACAGGGGTCAGTGTTGGGACCACAACTTTTCACTTTATACATTAATGATCTAAATGAAGGAACTCAGGGCATCCTGGCTAAGTTTGCAGATGATACAAAGATAGGTGGAGAGACAGGTAGTATTGAGGAGGTGGGGAGGCTGCAGAAGGATTTGGACAGGTTAGGAGAATGGACAAAGAAGTGGCAGATGGAATACAACGTGGGCAAGTGTGAGGTCATGCACTTTGGTAGGAAGAATAGAGACATAGACTATTTTCTAAATGGGGAGAGAATTCAGAAATCTGGAGTGCAAAGGGACTTGGGAGTCCTAGTCCAGGATTCTCCTAAGGTTAACTTGCAGGTTGACGTGGTAGTTAGGAAGGCAAATGCAATGTTGGCATTTATTTCGAGAGGATTAGAATATAAAAGCAGGGATGTGCTGCTGAGGCTTTATAAGGCTCTGGTCAGACCAGATTTAGAATTTGGTGAGCAACTTTGGGCCCCGTATCTCAGGAAGGATGTTCTGGCCCTGGAGAGGGTCCAGAGGAGGTTCATGAGAACGATCCCAAGAATGAAAGGCTTAACATATGAGGAAGGTTTGAGGACTCTGGGTCTATACTCGATGGAGTTTAGAAGGGTGAGGGGGGATCTGATTGAAACTTACAGAATACTGAAAGGCCTGGATAGAATGGACGTGGGGAAGATGTTTCCATTAATAGGAGAGACTAGGACCCGAGAGTAAAGGGAAGACCTTTTAGAATAGGGATGAGGAGAAACTTCTTTAGCCAGAGAGTAGTGAATCTATGGAATTCATTGCCACAGAAGGCTGTGGAGGCCAGGTCATTGAGTGTATTTAAGACCGAGATGGATAGGTTCTTGATTGGTAAGGGGATCAAAGGTTACGGGGAGAAGGCGGGAGAATGGGGTTGAGAAACTTATCAGCCATGATTGAATGGCGGAGCAGACTCGATGGGCCAAATGGCCTAATTTCTACTCCTATGTCTTATGGTCTTATGGTAAGATATGTAAAACCATGGTCCCATTTACCTTCTTAAATCTGCCGTCATCACCCACTTCTCAAAAAAAAACCTTGACCCCACCACCCTCGCAAACTACCATCCTATCTCCAACCTCCCTTTCCTCTCCAAAGTCATTGAACACATTGTCACCTCCAAAATCCACTCCCATTTTTCCTGGAACTCCATGTTTGAATGCCTCCAGTCAGGTTTCCACCCCTGCCACCATACCAAACCAGCTCTTAGGGTGACCACCAAGGTTCTCACACAGCACTAATTCAAAGAAGAGCAGGGGAGTTCTCTCCAGTGTCCTAGCCAATGTGTGTCCCTCAGCCAACACCCATCAACAGATTATCAGGTCATTATCACAACAATAGCAATTTGCATTTATACGGAATCTTTAAATAGTAAAACACTCCAAGGCATGTTGCAGGAATGTTATCAAACAAAATTTTAACACCTAGCCACATAAGCAGCTAGTAAGACCGGGGGCCAAAAGGTTGTTTTAAACCTTTTTATAAATATTAAGAGTGCTTTAAAGGGTGAGAATGAGATAGAGAGGCGGAGAGGTTTATGGAGGAAATTCCAGAGTTTAAGGCCCAGCCAGCTGAAGACACGGTCACCAATGGTGGGTGGGATTAAATCAAGGATGCACAGAACTGGAGGAGTGCAGAGAGCCAGATGGTTGTAAGGCTGGGACAGGTTGCAAAGATGAGGAAGAGGTGAGGCCATGAATAGATTTGAAAACAAGCATGAGAATTTTAAAATCAAGATGCTGCTGGACTGGGAGCCGATGTAAGTCGGTGAGCACGGGGCTGGTGGATGAATGAATTTACTGCAAGTTAGCATATAGGCAGCAGAGTTGCAGATGTGTTCAGATTTATGGAGGAGACAAACCAGGAGTGTGTTGGAATAGTCAAGCCTCGAGGTAACAAAGGCATAGATGAGGGTTACAGGAATAGATGAGCTGAGACAGGGACAAAGTCGGACAATGTTACAGGAAATCCTTAGTAATGGCATGGATATGAGGTCAGAAGTTCATCTAGGGGTCAAATAGGACACCAGTGTAAACAATAACCAGGGTCTTCCCACTGTTTGATTGGAGGACATTTCTGCTCAGCCAAGGCTGGATGGTGAATCATAACCAGTGGGGCTCAAGAGAGGTGATGTTTGTGAGGTAGAGTTGATGTCATTAACATGCATGTGGAATCTTTTTGTGTTTTTGTTGTAAGGTGTTGCTTACAGTTCGGTAGGTCTGAAGAAGTCTTCATAGTCATATGTATGTTAACTGTACATTTTTATTGACTCAAAGAACAAAGAACAAAGAAAAGTACAGCACAGGAACAGGCCCTTCGGCCCTCCAACCCTGCGCTGATCATATTGCCCGTCAACTAAAACATTTTGCACTTCCGGGGTCCGTATCCCTCTATTCCCATCCTATTCATATATTTGTCAAGCTGCCTCTTAAACATCACTATCGTACCTGCTTCCACCGCCTCCTCTGGCAGCAAATTCCAGACACTCACTACCCTCTGCGTAAAAAACTTGCCTCGCACATCTCCTCTAATGTTTTCTCCTCTCACCTTAAATCTATGTCCCCTATTAATTGACTCTTCCACCCTGGGAAAAAGCTTCTGACTATCTACTCTGTCCATGCCACTCATAATTTTGTAAACTTCTATCAAGTCGCCCCTCAATCTCCATCGCTCTAGTGAGAACAATCTGAGTTTCTCCAACCTCTCCTCATAGCTAATAACCTCCAGACCAGGTAACATCCTGGTAAACCTCCTCTGCACCCTCTCCAATGCCTCCATATCCTTCTGGTAATGTGGTGACCAGAACTGCATGCAATATTCCAAGTTAGACTCTTAGAACTATTTACAAATATACAGTAAAGGATACAAGGTAGGAGCTCTCTCATGGCTTGTCATATACATGGCTCTGTCCAACACTCAACTAACTCTGGGTGCATGTCATGTGCTCTCTTACATTATTGTGTGGACAGTACTATACTCACTCTACATTAACCCCATATGTGCCAGATCCTATACTACACATCCCCAAGTCTTTAGCCAATTTATTTTAAGTGATTATGGTTTTTCTTATGTCTTACATTGTTATTACTATCATAAATTTACATTATCATTACTACATTATCATTACCCCATCTACCCATATCAAAAGTTCAGACAGTCTGGAAGCCTTATAACCCTCCCATGTTTGGGATTTTCCAGTCCCACCTCCCGCAGTATACGCTATCCTTCAAGCTCACAATCTGTAATTGCACTTCTGTCGATTGTTTCTGAAACTCTTCATACTCTTTTGCGAGAGCTTCTACTTTTTTCTTGGCATTCGAGGTTCTTGATTTCCATTTCTTCGTATATCTCTTTGGAAATGTAATGTTTTTCCAAGTTGGCTTCCAAATGTCTAACCGTTTTCTTCAGCTCTCCTGGAATATAGAACATGGCTGAATCTTCTCTGCCAACTGGTTCTTCAGTTCTTTCAGAGTGACATTAAATCATTTTGCTTTACTTTGTGATTTTCCAGAGGAACACACTTTGACCTGGGGGTCCTTGCAGTAAATGGAGGTCCTTTTAGCAGGTTTTCCTGTTCTTTGCAAAGCTCAATTACTTCATCGTAAGTTTTCTAGTAATTTAGCAGAGTCTCATCAAGTTTGTTCTGCTGTTCCTCCATTCTGCTGTTCAAGGTAGTCTTTATAATCCTTCATGCTGCTGAAGGACTATGTACTGTTTTTGAATTTGATCTTGAAGGACAGTTAGCTGTCCTTTCAAGTGTTTATTTTCCTGCACAGCCCTTGCCTTCTCACTTTGTGCTTCAGTGCATTACATTGTTATTACTGATAGTTCTAACACAGGAACTGTAAGCAACACAGGTTCTATAGTTCTAACACAGGTTCTAACACAGGTTCTAACACAGGTTCTATAGTTCTAACACAGGTTCTAACACAGGTTCTAACACAGGTTCTATAGTTCTAACACAGGTTCTAACACAGGTTCTATAGTTCTAACACAGGTTCTAACACAGGTTCTAACACAGGTTCTATAGTTCTAACACAGGTTCTAACACAGGTTCTAACACAGGTTCTAACACAGGTTCTATAGTTCTAACACAGGTTCTAACACAGGTTCTAACACAGGTTCTATAGTTCTAACACAGGTTCTAACACAGGTTCTAACACAGGTTCTAACACAGGTTCTATAGTTCTAACACAGGTTCTAACACAGGTTCTAACACAGGTTCTATAGTTCTAACACAGGTTCTAACACAGGTTCTAACACAGGTTCTAACACAGGTTCTATAGTTCTAACACAGGTTCTAACACAGGTTCTAACACAGGTTCTATAGTTCTAACACAGGTTCTAACACAGGTTCTAACACAGGTTCTAACACAGGTTCTAACACAGGTTCTATAGTTCTAACACAGGTTCTAACACAGGTTCTAACACAGGTTCTATAGTTCTAACACAGGTTCTAACACAGGTTCTAACACAGGTTCTAACACAGGTTCTATAGTTCTAACACAGGTTCTAACACAGGTTCTAACACAGGTTCTATAGTTCTAACACAGGTTCTAACACAGGTTCTAACACAGGTTCTAACACAGGTTCTATAGTTCTAACACAGGTTCTAACACAGGTTCTAACATAAGTTTTTCTGAAGTAGTATTCAACTCCTTTTTTGATTCCTCACGTTTTCCCAGGGACACATTTTGGTTCCTCAAAAAGAGTCTTTCAAGGCCACAATTTCTTTGAGTGCATTTTCTGCCTGCTGTTGTCGGGCTGTACTTCTAGTTGAGTTTTCCCAACTCCTGCTTTGATCTGCCAGCTGTGGAATTCAGAATTGTTATCTCCTCCTGGTAGCTTTGTGACACCTCAGAAATTTGTTTGTTCAGATCTCGAACACTTTGGTTCATTGAAGACTTTAGTTTATCATTCATTTTCAAAGGTATATACTCAGCATGAATCTTGTATTTTACTGCCAGCTGCTGTTGCAGTTTTGGAAACATGTTGGGGTCTCCAACTTTTTGTTTTTATCTCCAAAAAGATATATCTTTGGGACTTCTGGAAAGTTTCCTGCTTCTATGGTGCCCTCATGTGGTGTGATTGGGTATTGTCTTTCACCATTTCATAACCTAGCTGGGGGTTTTCTATGCCTCTTTTTAAGCTCTGCAAGCTCCACAACTTGAAGATGAAAATATTCATCAAAGGCTTTCAATATTTCATAGAAGCTGGTTGAGGAATGATCAATGCCTTTTGTTAGGATTACTTCACCTGAAAATTCACCAGACCAGTATAAAAACTTATTTTCCTGGGCTTCTTCAGATTTTGCACTTAGGCCTGATGTGCTCCGGTAGTCTAAAAATTCTCTTCTCCGGGACACCCAATTTTTCATTAGGTTTTGCCCTGAGCTGTTGCAAATTGATCTGGTAATGTGGAATCCTGATCCATGATTAAATTCTTAAAAGTATATGTTCTGCTTTAAGCGCTTTCTGAATTTCAAGATAGTGATGCTGTTCACTTGCAGACAAAGGGATTTCTCGTGTTTACTAGTTTTGGTGGACTCAACTACAATGACAATCAGCCCAGCTTGAAAAAAATGATTTTCTCAGCAATGGCTGCCTGGTACGGCTGCATGTAGAGTTCTCTTGCTTAGCATTTATGTTTAAAGTCACAAATTTGTAAATCCTGGCTTTTGCTTGCCTTTAGCTGGATTTTAAAAGTCGCAAATCGCCCAAAGTAGTCGATTAATCATTGATAAGTATTTATTGCAGCGAGCTCGGATGCCACGTTTTCAGGCGACAACTCATTAATCAGGTTTTCCTGACAGAGATTTTAAATGACAATTTCTGTTCACTGAACTACTCAAAAGTAGTTGCTGTATCCTGGAATTTAAAAGTTTTAGCTCACCCCTGCACTCTGGGAACCTAAGCTGGACTTCCAAGTCTTCTGCTGCAGTGAGCAATTTTAAATTTCTGCCTCCAGCTTCCAAGCTTCTCTTTGGTGCTTTTCCCTGCACCTCGGCTTCTAGAGCTTCTTTTCAGGTCAGGCTGCTTTGCTGAATTTTTTCTCAGTCTTCCAGCATTTTAGGTTTTCTCTGCAATTTCTATGAGGTCTTGCGTTTTTCCAAAGCTGCCGCCATTTTGTGGGGAGTTGGTAAAAGTTCGGTAGTCTGAAGATGTCTTCGTAGTCATATATCGGTTGTTACAACCGGGATGGGAGGAGTGCGCATGTGATCCAGCCTCACGACTCTGCAGGCTGTACCTTTATTTTAAAAGTTTAATTTTCTTACCAAAATAGCCAATTGTCTATTTCCCCTACTGGTGCCCAGAATAAAAGAGACTTTAACCAGGCTTCTTACAATAAACTCAGAATGATTGTTTATTCTAAAACAAAACTTCTTTTAACAAGTTGTAAGTACTGGTTAACACGCAATTGTAATCAGGAAGTATAATTATCTATCTCTTCCTAAAGAACTACCCCAGCGCACACACACAGACACACACAGACAAACAAAGGACAAACAGCTAGGGTCTCTCTACAGAGATGGGCTTTGGAGGATGGGTGTTATAAAATAAAAGGTAAAGTCCGCAGGGATTGGACACTGTTGACCTGGAGTTCCCTCAGGTGAAGTCAGGCTGCTGGTCCCAGTGGATGTCTGGAAATTCTCACCATCTGGTCTCAGCTTTGCAGATCCAAATGCAAATAAGTTAGACTCAGGTGAGGGTTCTCTGGCTACAGGTTGATAGCCACACACAATTTTAGGCAAGTTAGAGAGAGAGAGCAGGTTAGGGTAGCTTTCCTACCTCAGCTTGTTCCCCAATAAGACTGTTTTCAAAACAAGCAGGTTCACAAATTAAATTTTTTTCTCTCTCCCGTGTAATTTCCAGAAAGTTCCCAAACTTCACCTTTTCAGCTTTATCCCCCATCAAGTAAAGTGGTTGTTGTTCAAAACAACCAACCAGATCTTCGTCAGCTACCATATAGGTCAGGTGATTTCTTGGAAGAGGCCAGCTTGTTGACAATTCCAAGGTGAACTTACGACCTTTTTAAAAAAATCCCAGGTTAGCATCCACATGTCCAGGTAATGCCATGGGGATGGGGGTGGACTGAAAAAGGAACTATCGCAGGAGATTATCTGGCTATGACTGGATAGGTAAATATGGAACCAGCCAGCTTGTCACTGGAATGTCATTAGTGTAATGGGGACTACATTGCTGTTTGTGGGAACTTGCTGTGTGCAAATTGGCTGCTGCATTTCCCTACATTACAACAGTGACTACACTTCAGAAGCACTTCAGTGACTCTAAAGTGCCTGTAGTCGTGAAAGCCATCAAATAAGGACAAGTACTTTCTTCCTGTGCCATGAAAGTTTTCTCAAGTCATATTGTGCTAGTGCTTCTTCAGACAATGTTAATCTGTTTTGAAGCAAGGAATTTATTCTCATTTCACAGAGACTGAACATACAAGTATTGGAAGCTATGAATATGGCCTCATTAACCTGTACGCACTGATTTCTTGAATTGGTGGTTCTTTGAGGTTTGGTTTTGCAGTAACCCTCGACAACGTTGCAAGTGGCCATTCCTCATGAGGCATTTACAGCCAATTCCAGTTCCTATATTACTGCCTTGGAGCTGATGGTTAAATCTGAGCCTTGCTGAGTAAAGCTGAGCCTTGCTGGGTAAAGCTGAGCCTTGCTGGGTTGAAGCTGAGCCTTGCTGGGTAAAGCTGAGCCTTGCTGGGAAAAGCTGAGCCTTGCTGGGTAATGCTGAGCCTTGCTGGGTTGAAGCTGAGCCTTGCTGGGTAGAGCTGAGCCTTGCTGGGTTGAAGCTGAGCCTTGTTGAGTAAAGCTGAGCCTTGCTGGGTTGAAGCTGAGCCTTGCTGGGTAAAGCTGAGCCTTGCTGGGTAAAGCTGAGCCTTGCTGGGTAAAGCTGAGCCTTGCTGGGTTGAAGCTGAGCCTTGCTGGGTTGAAGCTGAGCCTTGCTGGGAAAAGCTGAACCTTGCTGGGTAAAGCTGAGCCTTGCTGGGTACAGCTGAGCCTTGTTGGGTTGAAGCTGAGCCTTGCTGGGTAAAGCTGAGCCTTGCTGGGTAAAGCTGAGCCTTGCTGGATTGAAGCTGAGCCTTACTGGGTAAAGCTGAGCCTTGCTGGGTAAAGCTGAGCCTTGCTGGGTTGAAGCTGAGCCTTGCTGGGTAAAGCTGAGCCTTGCTGGGTAAAGCTGAGCCTTGCTGGGTTGCAGCTGAGCCTTGTTGGGTAAAGCTGAGCCTTGCTGGGTTGAAGCTGAGCCTTGCTGGGTAAAGCTGAGCCTTGCTGGGTAAAGCTGAGCCTTGCTGGGTTGAAGCTGAGCCTTGCTGGGTAAAGCTGAGCCTTGCTGGGTTGCAGCTGAGCCTTGTTGGGTAAAGCTGAGCCTTGCTGGGTTGAAGCTGAGCCTTGCTGGGTAAAGCTGAGCCTTGCTGGGTAAAGCTGAGCCTTGCTGGGTTGCAGCTGAGCCTTGCTGGGTAAAGCTGAGCCTTGCTGGGTAAAGCTGAGCCTTGCTGGGTTGCAGCTGAGCCTTGTTGGGTAAAGCTGAGCCTTGCTGGGTTGAAGCTGAGCCTTGCTGGGTAAAGCTGAGCCTTGCTGGGTAAAGCTGAGCCTTGCTGGGTTGAAGCTGAGCCTTGCTGGGTAAAGCTGAGCCTTGCTGGGTTGAAGCTGAGCCTTGTTGGGTAAAGCTGAGCCTTGCTGGGTTGAAGCTGAGCCTTGCTGGGTAAAGCTGAGCCTTGCTGGGTAAAGCTGAGCCTTGCTGGGTAAAGCTGAGCCTTGCTGGGTAAAGCTGAGCCTTGTTGGGTTGAAGCTGAGCCTTGCTGGGTAAAGCTGAGCCTTGTGGTAAAGCTGAGCCTTGCTGGGTAAAGCTGAGCCTTGCTGGGTAAAGCTGAGCCTTGCTAGATTGAAGCTGAGCCTTGCTGGGTTGAAGCTGAGCCTTGCTGGGTAAAGCTGAGCCTTGCTGGGTTGAAGCTGAGCCTTGCTGGGTTAAGCTGAGCCTTGTTGGGAAAAGCTGAGCCTTGCTGGGTAAAGCTGAGCCTTGCTGGGTTGCAGCTGAGCCTTGCTGGGTTGAAGCTGAGCCTTGCTGGGTAAAGCTGAGCCTTGCTGGGTAAAGCTGAGCCTTGCTGGGTAAAGCTGAGCCTTGCTGGGTTGCAGCTGAGCCTTGTTGGGTAAAGCTGAGCCTTGCTGGGTTGAAGCTGAGCCTTGCTGGGTAAAGCTGAGCCTTGCTGGGTAAAGCTGAGCCTTGCTGGGTTGAAGCTGAGCCTTGCTGGGTAAAGCTGAGCCTTGCTGGGTAAAGCTGAGCCTTGCTGGGTTGCAGCTGAGCCTTGTTGGGTAAAGCTGAGCCTTGCTGGGTTGAAGCTGAGCCTTGCTGGGTAAAGCTGAGCCTTGCTGGGTAAAGCTGAGCCTTGCTGGGTTGAAGCTGAGCCTTGCTGGGTAAAGCTGAGCCTTGCTGGGTAAAGCTGAGCCTTGCTGGGTAAAGCTGAGCCTTGTTGGGTTGAAGCTGAGCCTTGCTGGGTAAAGCTGAGCCTTGCGGTAAAGCTGAGCCTTGCTGGGTTGAAGCTGAGCCTTGCTGGGTTGCAGCTGAGCCTTGCTGGGTTGAAGCTGAGCCTTGCTGGGTAAAGCTGAGCCTTGCTGGGTAAAGCTGAGCCTTGTTGGGTTGAAGCTGAGCCTTGCTGGGTAAAGCTGAGCCTTGCGGTAAAGCTGAGCCTTGCTGGGTTGAAGCTGAGCCTTGCTGGGTAAAGCTGAGCCTTGCTGGGTAAAGCTGAGCCTTGCTAGATTGAAGCTGAGCCTTGCTGGGTTTCAGCTGAGCCTTGCTGGGTAAAGCTGAGCCTTGCTGGGTTGAAGCTGAGCCTTGCTGGGTAAAGCTGAGCCTTGTTGGGTTGAAGCTGAGCCTTGCTGGGTTGAAGCTGAGCCTTGCTGGGTAAAGCTGAGCCTTGCTGGGTAAAGCTGAGCCTTGCTGGGTTGAAGCTGAGCCTTGCTGGGTTGCAGCTGAGCCTTGCTGGGTAAAGCTGAGCCTTGCTGGGTTGAAGCTGTGCCTTGCTGGGTAAAGCTGAGCCTTGCTGGGTAAAGCTGAGCCTTGCTGGGTAAAGCTGAGCCTTGCTGGTGAGAAAGAAAATATTACAGGATAGGAAATAGAGAGGTAAGAGGAAGTAAGCTAAGAAAATAGCCAGTTGTCCCGTAGCCTACCAAAACCCACCACAGACAAGAAGGAGGAAGACATGAAATGTTAACAATCCTGACTATGTTTAACTTGTGCCTTATGTGCGTGCAGATAAATGTTAAAATGAAATTGTAAGCTTTGTGTGAAAACCAGGAAAGTATTCTTGGAGCATAGCCAGAATAAAATTAACTTTGTGCGCGATTAATTACATAAGTATGGTGGCCAGCTTGTTTTTTAACTTCCCTGTTCTTTGTATTCTATGTCTCGTAAGCTGTTGATTCTGTTCTAATTTGATGCAACATGTCTTGTAAACTGTCTGTCTTTGTAAAACTGTCTGTCTTGCATTTGATGTAATTATCTAGTTAACTTACTGATTACCTGACCTATTGTGAGACGTAACTGCATGCACTGATAATGGTTGATGCATAACTACCTGATTGTTACAAGATTATAACTCAGATAAAAAGGATCAGATGTTATCTCATGGAATGAATAATACATTGTTAGAAGAGATAAGGGACAATCAATAAACTGTATGGGTAAACAAAATCAATTAGCTAACCTAATTATAAGAGAATAAAGAAGGGCAAAGTTAATAGGGTCACTGTGTGAATATGCGGGAGTAATGTAATTGCATTGTATAAATATTGCTTGTTGAACGTTGTATCATTGAGCAGATCCGTTGTGATCTGCTCCCAATGACCATTGTACTGTTCAGCGCTAAATAAATTGTACTTTTTCCTTAAGTAACCTGCAGTTGCTGATTTATTCTTTGACACTGGGTAAAGCTGAGCCTTAACAAAAACAAAATTACCTGGAAAAACTCAGCAGGTCTGGCAGCATCGGCGGAGAAGAAAAGAGTCGACGTTTCGAGTCCTCATGACCCTTCAGCAGAACTGAATGAAGTTAGGAGATGGGTGAAATATAAGCTGGTTTAAGGTCGGGGTGGGGGGGACAAGTTGGGGGGGTGGTGGTTGTAGGGACAAGCAAGCAATGATACAGATGATCAAAAGATGTTACAGACAAAGGAACAGGGAGGTATTAAAGGTGGTGATATTATCTAAGAGAATGTGCTAATTAAAATGGATGGCAGGACACTCAAAGTACAGCTCTAGTGGGGGTGGGGTGGAAAGACTGCCAGGGTATTATAGTTATAGATTTAAAAATAATGGAAATAGGTGGGAAAAGAAAAATCTATATAAATTATTGGAAAAAACAAAAGGGAGGGGGAAGAAATGGAAATGGGGGTGGGGATGGGGGGAGGGAGTTTAAGATCTAAAGTTGTTCCGCCAACTCCAGCATGATGCCACCACCAAACACATCTTCCCTTCACCCCCCCGGCGGCATTCCGTAGGGATCGTTCCCTCCGGGACACCCTGGTCCACTCCTCCATCACCCCCTAGTCCTCAACCCCCACCTATGGCACCTCCCCATGCCCACGCAGAAGATGCAACACCTGCCCCTTCACTTCCTCTCTCCTCACCGTCCAAGGGCCCAAACACTCCTTTCAAGTGAAGCAGCATTTCACTTGCATTTCCTCTAACTTAGTCTACTGCATTCGTTGCTCCCAATGCGGTCTCCTCTATATTGGAGAGACCAAACGCAAACTGGGCGACCGCTTTGCAGAACACCTGCGGTCTGTCCGCAAGAAAGACCCAAACCTCCCTGTCGCTTGCCATTTTAACACTCCACCCTGCTCTCTTGCCCACATGTCTGTCCTTGGCTTGCTGCATTGTTCCAGTGAAGCCCAACGCAAACTGGAGGAATAGCACCTCATCTTCCGTCTAGGCACTTTACAGCCTTCCGGGCTGAATATTGAATTCAACAACATTAGATCTTAAATTCCCTCCCCCATCCCCACCCCCATTTCCGTTTCTTCCCCCTCCCTTTTGTTTTTTCCAATAATTTATATAGATTTTTCCTTTCCCACCTATTTCCATTATTTTTAAATCTATAACTATAATACCCTGGCAGTCTTTCCACCCCACCCCCACTAGAGCTGTACTTTGAGTGTCCTGCCATCCATTCTTAATTACCACATTCTCTTAGATAATATCACCACCTTTAACACCTCTTTGTTCCTTTGTCTGTAACATCTTTTGATCATCTGTATCACTGCTTGCTTGTCCCTACAACCGCCCCCCCACCCCAACTCCCTCCTCGCACCCCCCCCCACCCCCGGCCTTAAACCAGCTTATATTTCACCCCTCTCCTAAGTTCTGCTGAGGGGTCATGAGGACTCGAAACGTCGACTCTTTTCTTCTCCGCCGATGCTGCCAGACCTGCTGAGTTTTTCCAGGTAATTTTGTTTTTGTTTTGGATTTCCAGCATCCACAGTAGTTTTTTGTTTGAAGCTGGGCCTTGCTGGGTAAAGCTGAGCCTTGCTGGGTAAAGCTGAGCCTTGCTGGGTAAAGCTGAGCCTTGCTGGGTAAAGCTGAGCCTTGCTGGGTTGAAGCTGAGCCTTGCTGGGTTGAAGCTGAGCCTTGCTGGGTTGAAGCTGAGCCTTGCTGGGTTGAAGCTGAGCCTTGCTGGGTTGAAGCTGAGCCCTTCTGGGTTGAAGCTGAGCCTTGCTGGGTAAAGCTGAACCTTGCTGGGTTGAAACTGAGCCTTGCTGGGTTGAAGCTGAGCCTTGCTGGGTAAAGCTGAGCCTTGCTGGGTAAAGCTGAGCCTTGCTGGGTTGAAACTGAGCCTTGCTGGGTTGAAGCTGAGCCTTGTTGGGTAAAGCTGAGCCTTGCTGGGTTGAAGCTGAGCCTTGCTGGGTTGAAACTGAGCCTTGTTGGGTAAAGCTGAGCCTTGCTGGCTAAAGTTGAGCCTTGCTGGGCAAAGCTGAGCCTTGCTGGGTTGAAGTTGAGCCTTGCTAGGTAAAGCTGAGCCTTGCTGGGTAAAGCTGAGCCTTGCTGGGTTGAAGTTGAGCCTTGCTGGGTAAAGCTGAGCCTTGCTGGGTTGAAACTGAGCCTTGCTGGGTTGAAGCTGAGCCTTGTTGGGTAAAGCTGAGCCTTGCTGGGTTGAAGCTGAGCCTTGCTGGGTTGAAACTGAGCCTTGTTGGGTAATGCTGAGCCTTGCTGGCTAAAGCTGAGCCTTGCTGGGTAAAGCTGAGCCTTGCTGGGTTGAAGTTGAGCCTTGCTGGGTAAAGCTGAGCCTTGCTGGGTTGAAGTTGAGCCTTGCTGGGTAAAGCTGAGCCTTGCTGGGTAAGGCTGAGCCTTGCTGGGTTGAAGTTGAGCCTTGCTGGGTAAAGCTGAGCCTTGCTGGGTAAAGCTGAGCCTTGCTGGGTTGAAGCTGAGCCTTGCTGGGTAAAGCTGAGCCTTGCTGGGTAAAGCTGAGCCTTGCTGGGTAAAGCTGAGCCTTGCTGGGTTGAAGTTGAGCCTTGTTGGGTTGAAGCTGAGCCTTGCTGGGTAAAGCTGAGCCTTGCTGGGTTGAAGCTGAGCCTTGCTGGGTAAAGCTGAGCCTTGCTGGGTTGAAACTGCGCCTTGCTGGGTTGAAGCTGAGCCTTGCTGGGTTGAAGCTGAGCCTTGCTGGGTTGAAACTGAGCCTTGCTGGGTTGAAGCTGAGCCTTGCTAGGTAAAGCTGAGCCTTGCTGGGTTGCAGCTGAGCCTTGCTAGATTGAAGCTGAGCCTTGCTGGGTAAAGCTGAGCCTTGCTGGGTAAAGCTGAGCCTTGCTGGGTAAAGCTGAGCCTTGCTGGGTTGAAACTGAGCCTTGCTGGGTTGAAACTGAGCATTGCTGGGTTGAAGCTGAGCCTTGCTGGGTAAAGCTGAGCCTTGTTGGGTAAAGCTGAGCCTTGTTGGGTAAAGCTGAGCCTTGTTGAGTGGCGTGTTTGGGTGCTATTCCTCAGAACCTCTTTGTGAAATGGCTTGGGGCTGATGGTATGGAAGAGATTATAGAGATTAGCCAGAGTAAAAGCAGGGATGAGGGACTTCAGTTCCATGCAGAGGCTGGAGAGGCTCCTTACAGCAAAGAAGGTTAAGGGGAAATTTAATAGAGGTGTCCAAAAATATGAAGCTATTGAGAGATAGGCATAAAGTGTTTCCACCAGCAAGAGGGTCATAAACCTGGGATACAAATTTAAGATAATTAGTAAATGAACCAGAGGAGAGATGAGAATTTATTTTTACGCATTGCATTATGATCTGGAATGCGCTGCCTGAAAGGGCAGTGGAAGCAGATTCAACAGTAACTTTCAAAAGGGGATTGCATAAATACTTGAAAAAGAACAGTTTACGGGGAAAGAGCGAGGCTGGCAGTGAGTGTGACTAATTGGACAGATCTTTCAAACAGCTGACACAGGCATGATGGGCTGAATGGCCACCTCTGTGTTGTAAAATTCTAACTGCTTCAGACACTTCAATATGAGGTGGTGGGGGTGGGATTGGGGCAGAGCAGAGGATGTTGTTAATATTGAAGCTGAAGTTTTGGTTAATATCTGAACTGACAGTTCTCTTCTCCATAGGGTTTTAGCCTGTTATGTACTATATTAAACTTGACTTCATCAGGCAACATATCCCACAGCACCCCCAACACCACCCACCTTCCCCCCCAATCACCACACCATGAAATCGACTGTTGATGCTCACTGTTTGTGTAGATATGTGAAGTCTGGGCAGCAGCATTGCTCATACCCATTGATCCATAACCAACACGAGAGGGCAGAGTCTGAGTATTGTTCAATATTGTTAGTAGCCACTGGATGGAGCTTCAATGCTTTATAAGTAGTTTCATGTTCAGTATGATCTGTAAGATCTGTGTTCCCAGTGTGTTTTTTTACTCAATGCAAATGATTATCTCAAATAACATTGACTACACCTCAAGGAATTGGTTGGTTGTGAAGAATTTTGTTTTGTCTTGAGGAGAGGAGTCTTTCTTTTGATCACCATCGATCATAATTTTTCTGAAATGGTCCTTCTATCTTGGTATCTAGGCCTGGGACTTGGTTGGTAGACAGACTGTACTCACACTCTGGTATCTACTTAACAATTGTTTATTGTTACTACATCTAAACAGGTTACAGAGTAGGCATGTTGCTCCCAGTCATGATTCCAACCTCTCTCTCAAGTCTAACACGAGCAACTGATGTTAGTGGTACATCATCATCTAAGTCATATATTAGCATATCCCATCTGTTAAAGCTTTATACTACACCTCCCTCTTTGGAGGGGACTACCATTAGTTCAATTTTTTCAGAACATTTGAATGTCATGCATGCAGGGAGGAGAGCATTAATAAGGCAGAGGCACCAACATGAAACTATGTCTTTAACTATTTACATTGCATTTCTGTACCTCCCTTTTTACAACTACTGATTCTACCCAAATCCTATTCTTCCCCTCCTTATGTGACGGTCTTGGGGGATTCAATCTCCCACAGAATTCTCAGCCCTCAGGGAAGACTCCTTGGAGACATGAGAGTTTTCTTCTGGATTTGGTAGGATATTATCTGCAAAATAGGACAGCACTTTAGCAGCATTGCTGGGAAGCTGAGTGCAGGATTCAGGATGATTGAACTGCATGGACAACGAGGCTTTTCAATGAAAGACTGATCCAAGAGAGGAGACTGAAGAGAATAGAATCGATCTTTGGACCCTCTGAGACTAGAAGAGAAGAACTCAGAACACTGAGGAACCTGTTGGTCCCACGAAGCACACTGGGAAAGAGTTTCAGAACAGGAATGACCTTCAACTCCAGGGAAGGCCGTCACAGCCACAACCACTGTGTACTGAAGAATGAAAAGGCATTGGAGGTCTGAAATTTCAATGAACTTAGATGATGAAGGAATAAATACAACAAATCCCTGTAAGACTGTCAGGAAGTGAAGAGATGATTTCCCAATGATATTTCGGGAGGACTGTCTACTTTCTGTAGGCAATGGTAAGAGAGCCACACTTTTCTCTGTGTGAAGCTGCTCCACACTGGGCCATTGCTGAGAATATGGAGACAAGACAGCCTCATGTTCTGTAATGAGAGGAATTTCCTGTAGACAATCAACTCTGGGACAGGTTTACTGTACTGGGCTCTGCAGCTTCAGGAGTGCTAAAGATTCTGCTGCAGCTTCTGTGCAGCTCTGGAGGGAAGCAGGCTTTCAGCTGGGACTGAAGTACGGGTGTCAATTGACTTTCACCCTGGAAGGTAGCACCTCTTGAGCAGTGTGATCCTCTATGGACTCTGACCTGGACTGAGGCAAGGCATTCTCTGTGGAATACTCTTCATGGACAACAGGAGATAGACTAGGCAATACATTGGTAGGTTCAGTAGAACAAAGATCTGAATGCTGCTTAGCCACACAGCTGCCAATCCATTGATTTGATATTCTGTCCCTTGTCTTGTGCATTCAGCCAGTGTTTGTATTACCCTGTGACCTTTCCTGCCCTTCCTACTATGGTGGTTTCCTCCAATCACTCACTCCTTCTGGCATATATGCCACCCGAGTCCCAACTTTCAGTTGTTGATCTTTGTGATAAGTGGCCCTGTCCTGATCTTCACTATCACTTGGTCTACTCTCAATCAACCTGTTATCTGCCACAGTCTGTTATTCATACGGGTCCATCACATATGTGTGTGCAAAGTGCATGCTGCATCTTCAGTTTCCAACCTCTGTTGAGGTTCCGTCAGTGTGTAATCAGTGCTGGTAAGCTGCATGGAACATGCTCTAACAGTTTGGTTACCATGTTGCAAGATTATTGTTTTGCCATCAGTGCCTATAACTTTTCCTGGGCCATTCTTTCTACCCTTCTCCTTTATAATATGCCATGTCCCTGGGCTGAAAAGTCATTTGACAGCCTGATGCGATTCCTCAAAGCTCTCCTGGTTTTTTCTGAAGCCTCTGCCTTAATAAATACTCTCCTCCCTGCATGCATGACATTCAAGTATTCTGCAAAAATTGAACTAATGGTAGTCCCCTCCAAAGGCAGGTGAGGGTCCCACATTATTGAGGGTATCTTTGCATTCCTGCCATAAACTAATTAATAGGGGCTGTAGTCCTGTGACAAAAGCATAATAATTTTCATAATATTTTTCTGGTTTAGTAGGTTTATGGGTGCGATTATAGTTGGGCCTGTCTGTGTGATTTAATTACATTTGGAGTCAAGTAGACTGCAAGTTTAAATCATCAAAAGAAGCTAAATGTAGCAATGTGCTTGAGATGCTATTGAGTAAACATGGGGTGGGATTTTCTGCACCCACCCACCCACCACCATGATCTTCCAGTCCTGCTGCAAGTCAATGGGCTTCTGGTAGAGGCGTTGCCTCACCCGCGGTGGGTCCCACCCACGACAGGGCTGGAAAATCCCAGCCATGGATGTTGATTTAGCATGTAAGGTGTGAAGGGAATTTGCATTTTTAGATAAATGAAGGGATTGTTTGGATTTCAAAGGGGTGTTAGTCTGTTTTCAACTAGCCAGAAAAACAAGGCTAAGGAGTATGTTTAGTTTTCCCTAAGGTTACTGACAATATTGGCAACATATTAAAGAGAGAGAAATATATAAAAAGGAGAATGAAAGGCTATGCGAGGAAAGGGCCATGTAAGATCTAACAGGGGTGTGTAAAACAGTCTTCAAGAAGCCTCCAGCCATTTGTGCATAAGTTTGCTATGTAAAGTAACTGAAGGTAGGGAAGTCATTTGGAATTCCCCTGTCAAGTGGATATTGTGTTAACTTGCTGGTTTGTTTTAAGTCTAAAATCTATTTATGACTGTTGCCTTAAAGGGGGCATGTAACAGGGAGTCAGGTCAATTAGGAATTTTAGGATTTGTTATAGTAGTAAGTAATTGTGGTCTTACAAATGTGCTTGAAATCTTTTATTTTATTAATAAATATTTTAATTTAATTTTTAAAAATCTCTAAAGGTCTTGGTGGGCTCATTACTTCAGAATTCAGTGCACACATCTTCTCATAATAAATACGAATTGCAAAACTATTGTGATGGCGCAATCAAGTTTCCCTTGTGGATTTGGTACCCCGGCACACATCTGCCATGTCATTACAAGCCCCCAAACCTCTGAAGCATGTTTTTTTGCAAGTACTGCCCACACTAGAACAATTGGCAATTTACAATTCAGTTGGTCAGCTAAAATTTTGCTGAGCATTTCGCCAATTACAGCATGATTTCTCTCACCTATGCCATTCCTAAAAGGACTTTCTGCTGCTGTATGCATTGCCAAGATATTTAAATTTTCAGACATACTCCTAAATTCACCATTGGCAAATTCTCCTCTGTTAAGAATTTAGCTGGTGCTCCCAGCCCCATTCCTATCCATATTTCCATTATTTTATCCATAATTACTTTTTGTCTTGACTATAAGTTATCGTTGACAGACTAAAATCTAGTCGCTATGTCTGCAAAATGAAGAAGTTTTTTTTTTAATTCCATATTTTGAGGTCCATTGCTATGGTTTTATTAAAGCCTCTCACCAATGGAAGACTATTCACCATTCGTTGCATGGCATTCTCCTGTACATTTTACAAATGTCACATTTTTCATTAATATCCTTGACAAGTCTAGTGTCCTAGCCAGGCAATGGGGAGGAAAATATAAATATGTAAATCTATGTCAACCTGGCTACTTTATAAAATTATTATTTTTATTCTAGAAATGGACAAGGCTTTACCCTGAATAGCCATGACTCATACCAGAGGAAATTCTAACCTTCAGAAACCAGTAGGGACCTCATTACCTTTAAAGAGGTGGTAATGCCCTCTGCGACTGCAGACAATCAAATTCCAAAGAAACGCACCAACCCCCTTTGCATTTCTCGGGCAGAACTCCAGCCAATGGAGACGGTATGTCTGCACAGGACAAAAAGGACCCTGACTCCTCAATTAAACACCTTAAGATTCCTGACCTGAGAAAATATATCCTTTGACCAAGACCCAGGAGAATAAGTGGGAGGTATGTCATATGACCACCCCCAAGCTGCTAGAACCTGCAATATTGCCGTGTGGAACTGAACCCAGGCAGTCTACAATTTTACCACCTAACAGGTAGCAGCAGAAAGAGCCCTGTCCAGGTAACATGCCTGGCCCTCATCTACACTGTGAACAGCTAGAACATTGGAACTTCTGTATCTGTGCATACCGGAGCCACAACATCAGACAGAACGTGGATGGACTCCTCCATCCTCCTACTAGTCTGCTGACGGCCTCTGACAGGCCTGCCTGATGCTCCCCTGCCTGTCTCTGCATCTCCGACATCTTTCTCAGGCCCAATTCCTGAGGCCCATCATCAGACTCGGACTCAGCAGTCACCTTGTCTCCAGCTGTCTCCCAAGTGCTGGCAACCTCGGTTGTCACTGTCTTCGTCTGATGTGGGCACTTGTCCATGAGGTGATCACCAGATTGTGAACCTGAGCCTACTCTAGAAAAAGGTCCCACTGAGGTGTGTATATCTGTGCTGGTATGATGCAGGTGAATGCAGTGACGGTTCTTCATCAGATGGTTGTTCTGCATCCTCATCTGAGCTGGTCTGGGGGCTGGAGCTGGGGCGTTTGCTTGAGGATGTCCTTCACCTTCTCTTGCTGGTAGCTGAAATAGAGAGGAGAGATAATTAGTGATCGACTAGGCAGACTTCTACATTATAGGTCATTCAGTCATTGTCTGCATGTGGCTGATATATACTGCATGGACTCTCACTGGCTTGTTGGAGGAGGCTGATCTCGCCTTCTGTGCATGAACAATCCCTATTCTCTCCATCCAACTATGTTCCTCATAGTGGGAGAGTGTCCTCAATTCTGGGGCTCCACCCTCCAGTATTGGCTCTCTCCCTTTTGTTGTGGGAGATCTTGTCCTGTATAAAGACATATGGATTGACTGAGCACAATGGATGAAAGAGCGTTTCAGAAGCCTGCGTGCCTATTGTGTCTGCTGAGCCCTCCCTGGTAAGGGTTCAAGATACTGTTTGTGCAGGATCTTACATGAGATGGTGATTCAGCGCTGGTGTCCCCTCTGTTGGTAATGTGTGACATCCCTGTGGACTCCAACCCTTAGACTGCCTGATGCCCTTGTGAGAGTGTGAGTTTGGAGTAAGTAGAAGTTTCACTTACCCTGGCAGAGCGCATCAGATCATTCACCCCTTTTTGCCTGGCACCGCATTAGTCTTCAGAATAGAAAATTCTTTCCTTTGTGTGTAGAAGCATTGCCTAATTTCTCTCCTGAAAGGGCTGAATCTTATTTTACACTATGTATCCTAACCCCTAGACCCCCCCAGCTAGTGAAAATACTTCCAATCTAGGCCTCATCACCCAATCTGTTCCCCTTAGCATCTTGAAAATTTCCAATGAATCATCCTTTAACCTTTTAAACTCCTGTGAACACAACCCTACTTTGTGTAAACTCTCCTCGCAATTGAACCCTTGGAGTCCAGCTTTCATTCTAGTAAATCCCTCCAAGACCAATATATCCTTCCTAAGGTGCTCACAGTAACTCCAAGTGTGCCCTAACTAGGGCTGTGTGCAGCTGAAGCAGGACTTCTGCCCCCTTGTATTCTGTTTCTTGAGATAGAAAGGCTAGTCTTCCTTTGTGACTATTTTCTGGACCTGTTCATAACGTTTTAATGATCCATGTACCTGGACCCCCAACTCCCTGTGGCCCTCCACTGTTTTCAGCTTATCACCATTTAGAACATACCCTGTTCCACCCTGTTCCATCCTTTTTAGGTAGATGACCTCAAACTTGGATACATTGAAATCTATTTTGCCAGTTATTCTATTAATATCTCTACTTTTAAGCTTCCATCTCCACTGTTTACAATGCAGCCTATCTTTGTCATCAACAAATTTGAATGTGTGGTTTTCTAACTCATCCATGTTGTTAACAAAATACAGTGAATATTTGAGACCCCAACACCCGCAGTTCCCTGTACTCTGCAGGATACCACTAGTCACATTCTGTCAATTTGAGTGCCTGTCTGTTGTCCTACTCTGTCTCCTGCCACTTAACCAATTTCCTAACCAGGTCAACAATTTTCCTTCAATCCCATGGACTTCAACTTTAGCTAACAGTCTCTTATGAGGGACTTAATCGAATGTCATCTGGAAGTCCATATAAATAACTTCCAGAGACACTTCCATGTCCAACATTTTAATCTCCTCCTTAAAAGAGTCAATCAGGTTCATCAGGCATGACCTACCCTATCCAAATCCATGCTGGCTCTCTCTGACCAGGAGAAATGTTATGTTCAGTCACTTCGTCCTTAATTATAGGCTCTAGTCATTTCCTGCTTTCAGATATTAGACCATAAGACATAGGAGCAGAAATTAGGCCATTCGGCCCATCGAGTCCGCTCCGCCATTCAATCATGGCTGATAAGTTTCTCAACCCCATTCTCCCGCCTTCTCCCCGGAACCTTTGATCCCCTTACCAATCAAGAACCTATCTAACTCGGTCTTAAATACACTCGATGACCTGGCCTCCACAGCCTTCTGTGGCAATGAATTCCATAGATTCACCACTCTCTGGCTAAAGAAGTTTCTCCTCATCTCTGTTCTAAAAGGTCTTCCCTTTACTCTGAGGCTGTGCCCTCGGATCTTAGTCTCTCCTACTAATGGAAACATCTTCCCCACGTCCACTCTATCCAGGCCTTTGAGTATTCTGTAAGTTTCAATCAGATCCCCCCTCATCCTTCTAAACTCCATCGAGTATAGACCCAGAGTCCTCATATGTTAAGCCTTTCATTCCTGGGATCATTCTCGTGAACCTCCTCTGGACCCTCTCCAGGGCCAGAACATCCTTCCTGAGATACGGGGCCCAAAATTGCTCACAATATTCTAAATGTGGTCTGACCAGAGCCTTATAAAGCCTCAGCAGCACATCCCTGCTTTTATATTCTAGTCCTCTCAAAATAAATACCAACATTGCATTTGCCTTCCTAACTACTGCGTCAACCTGCAAGTTAACCTTAAGAGAATCCTGGACTAGGACTCCCAAGTCCCTTTGCACTCCAGATTTCTGAATTCTCTCCCCATTTAGAAAATAGTCTATGCCTCTATTCTACCTACCAAAGTGCATGACCTCACACTTCCCCACGTTGTATTCCATCTGCCACTTCTTTGTCCATTCTCCTAACCTGTCCAAATCCTTCTGCAGCCTCCCCGCCTCCTCAATACTACCTGTCCCTCCACCTATCTTTGTATCATCTGCAAACTTAACCAGGATGCCCTCAGTTCCTTCATCTAGATCATTAATGTATAAAGTGAAAAGTTGTGGTCCCAGCACTGACCCCTGCGGAACTCCACTAGTCACCGGCCGCCATCCTGAGAAGGACCCCCTTATCCCCACTCTCTGCCTCCTGCCAGACAGCCAATCTTCTATCCATGCTAGTAACTTGCCTCTAACACCTTGGGCTCTTATCTTACTGAGCAGCCTCCTGTGCGGCACCTTGTCAAAGGTCTTCTGGAAGTCCAAGTAGATAACATCCATTGGCCCACCTTTGTCTAACCTACTCGTTACCTCCTCAAAGAATTCTAACAGAATTCCCCTTGATGAAACCATGCTGACTTTGCCCTATTTTACCATGCACTTTGCCCTATTTTACCATGCATTTTACCATGTATTCTGAAATCTCATCCTTAATAATGGACTCTAAAATCTTACCAACGACTGAGGTCAGGCTAATCGGCCTGTAATTTCCCATCTTTTGCCTCGCTCCCTTCTTAAACAGGCGGGTTACATTAGCGATTTTCCAGTCCTCTGGGACCCTCCCTGACTCCGGTGATTCCTGAAAGATCACCACTAACGCCTCCACTATCTCTTCAGCTATCTCCTTCAGAACTCTGGGGTGTAATCCATCTGGCCCAGGTGATTTATCCACCTTCAGACCTTTCAGTTTTCCTAGCACCTTCTCCTTGGTAATGGCCACCATACTCACCTCTGACCCCCGACTCTCTTGAACTTTGGGGATGTCACTCGTGTCTTCCACCGTGAAGACTGACGCAAAGTACCTATTCAGTTCCTCCGCCATTTCCTTGTTCCCCACTACTACTTCTCCAGCATCATTTTCCAGCAGCCCAATGTCCACTTTTGCCTCTCTCTTACCCTTTATATATCTAAAAAAACTCTTGCAATCTTCTTTTATATTACTGGCTAGTTTACCCTCATATTAATCTTCTCCCTCCTTATTTCATTTTTAGTTGTCCTCTGTTGGTCTTTGTAGGCTTCCCAATCTCCTGGCTTCCCACTGCTCTTCGCCGCATTGTATGCTTTCTCTTTAGCTTTTATGCTGTCCCTGACTTCCCTTGTCAGCCATACTCCCTTTAGTTTGCTTCTTCTTCCTAGGGATGAATTTTTGCTGTGTCTCCCAAATTACTCCCAGAAACTCCTGCCATTGCTGTTCCACTGTCTTTCCTGCTAAGCTCATCTCCCTGTCAATTCTGGCCAGCTCCTCCCTCATGCCTCTGTAGTTGCCTTTATTGAACTGTAATACCATTACATCTGATTCCAGCTTTTTCCTCGCAAATTGCAGGGTAAATTCTATCATATTATGGTCACTTCTTCCTAAGGGTATATTAAACTAATTGGTTTATAATTCCCTTCTTTTCACCCCTCACCTTTCTTAAATAGTAGACTAACATACAATTTTCCAATTTAAAAAAACAGCCCCTGAATTGAGAGCTTTGGAAAGTTATAGTTAGGACATCAGCACACTTAGGAGTTTAGCAAGTGTAACAGAAATCAGACTGTGTACAAAGATGAACTCCAAAAGCTGGGGCTTTTTTCACTAAAACCGAGGTGATTAAGCAGGATTTTGAGCAATTAAGCAGTTTTTGTTCCACAATGTACCACATAAGCTTGTTAGCAAAACTGAATCCCATGGGATTAAAGTGCCAGTGACTGCGTGAACACAAAATTGGCAGAGGGACAGAAAGCAGAAAAAGCAGAGAAAGAGAGTGTACAATGGTCAGTATTGGCATCAGTGTTAAAGCCTTGGGCACAGTTTCAAAGCTTGTGGATGACATGAAACTCAGAATTGTGTTAAACAACAAGGGGGACAGTGATAGACATCAGGAAAACAGACAAACTGGTGAAATGGGCAGATTCATGGCAGGTGAAATTTAACACAGAGGTTGAGTTAGAAAAGTTGCAGACTCTGGGCATTTAAATGGCAAATGAACTTAAACAGTTAAATGTGAGGTAGCAGAATAAGGAACATCGTCTAGACCTCAGAAAATCAAAACTGAATGTGGGTATAAGAGCAAAGTGATCAAGGAATACAGGTGTACCAATCATTAAAGCAGCATTGTAAGTCAGCAGAGCAATTAAAGCTTACTTTCTCGGGGTATAGCATTCAAAAGTAGTGAAATTATGTTGAATTTCTATTGGGCTCTGTCCAGGCAGCACATTAGAATACGGTACACAGTTCTGGCCTCTATAGAAAGGATATAGAAGCACTGGGGAAAGAGCAAAAAAGATTTACTAGGATGGTACCAGAACTGATCAATTACAGTCATCAGGAAAGATTAAATGGATTGGTGTATTCTTCTTTAGATAAGAAAAGGCTTAGAGGTGACGTGATAGATAGGGCCAGTGCAATAACTAGGCAAACTAGTGGTCACCTAGGGCAGCAAGATTTGTGAGGGGGCAGCAGCTGGCATCGGCACCATGGCAAAAAACTGAACTGAAATGACATAGAGCTTTAAAAAGATATGAGCAACTTTCCACAAGTGCCCTGGGCACTTTTAAAGCTCTATGCCATTTCTGTTCAGTCCCTCTGGAATTTTCTGAAACAGGCAGTAGCTCTAGGGCCCCAGCTATGCCTGTCTCTTTATGGGGTATGAGGAACATTCCTTGTTCCAGTCCTACTCCGGCCCCCTCCCACAACTCTTTCTCTGGTACATCGATGATTACTTCGGTGCTGCTTCATGCTCTCGTCGGGACCTGGAAAAATTTATTAATTTTGCTTCCAATCTCCACCCCTCCATCATTTTCACATGGTCCATTT
Source organism: Cetorhinus maximus (assembly GCF_964194155.1). Lineage (NCBI taxonomy): Eukaryota > Metazoa > Chordata > Chondrichthyes > Lamniformes > Cetorhinidae > Cetorhinus > Cetorhinus maximus. The sequence goes on from NW_027596370.1 coordinate 279,959, forward strand.
CTGACACTTCCCTTCCCTTCCTTGACCTCTCTGACTCAATTTCTGATGATAGACTGTCCACCAATATCCATTACAAGCCTACCGACTCCCACAGCTACCTCGACTACAGCTCCTCACACCCCGCTTCCTGTAAGGACTCCATCCCATTCTCTCAGTTCCTTCGTCTCCGTCTCATCTGTTCTGATAATGCTACCTTCAAAAACAGTTCCTCTGACATGTCCTCGTTCTTCCTTAACCGAGGTTTTCCACCCACAGTGGTTGACAGGGCCCTCAATCGTGTCCGGCCCATCTCCCGCCTATCCGCCCTCACACCTTCTCCTCCCTCCCAGAAACATGATAGGGTCCCCCTTGTCCTCACTTATCACCCCACCAGCCTCCGCATTCAAAGGATCATCCTCCGCCATTTCCGCCAACTCCAGCATGATGCCACCACCAAACACATCTTCCCTTCACCCCACCCTGGCGGCATTCCGTAGGGATCGTTCCCTCCAGGACACCCTGGTCCACTCCTCCATCACCCTCTACTCCTCAACCCCCACCTATGGCACCTCCCCATGCCCACGCAGAAGATGCAACACCTGCCCCTTCACTTACCCTCTCCTCACCGTCCAAGGGCCCAAACACTCCTTTCAAGTGAAGCAGCAATTCACTTGCATTTCCCCTAACTTAGTCTACTGCATTCGTTGCTCCCAATGTGGTCTCCTCTACATTGGAGAGACCAAACGTAAACTGGGCGACCGCTTTGCAGAACACCTATGGTCTGTCCGCAAGAAAGACCCAAACCTCCCTGTCGCTTGCCATTTTAACACACCACCCTGCTCTCTTGCCCACATGTCTGTCCTTGGCTTGCTGCATTGTTCCAGTGAAGCCCAATGCAAACTGGAGGAATAGCACCTCATCTTCCGACTAGGCACTTTACAGCCTTCCGGGCTGAATATTGAATTCAACAACTTTAGATCTTGAACTCCCTCCTCCATCCCCACCCCCTTTCCGTTTCTTCCCCCTCCCTTTTGTTTTTTCCAATAATTTATATAGATTTTTCTTTTCCCACCTATTTCCATTATTTTTAAATCTATACCTGTAATGCCCTGTCAGTCTTTCCACCCCACCCCCACTAGAGCTGTACCTTCAGTGTCCTGCCATCCATTCTTAATTAGCACATTCTCTTAGCTAATATCACCACCTTCAACACCTCTTTGTTCCTTTATCTGTGACATCTTTTGATTATCTGCTCCTATCACTGCTTGCTTGTCCCTACAACCAACCCCCCCCACCCCCAACTTCTCTCCCCCCACCTTAAACCAGCTTATATTTCACCCCTCTCCTATTTTTACTTAGTTCTGTTGAAGGGTCATGAGGACTCGAAACATCAACTCTTTTCTTCTCCGCCGAAGCTGCCAGACCTGCTGAGTTTTTCCAGGTAATTGTGTTTTTGTTTTGGATTTCCAGCATCCGCAGTAGTTTTTTGTTTTTAGCTCTTTCCCGGCTCCACCCCATGTTTTTGGATAGTTTCCCATTTCCCTCCGCATCCTCGCTGACCATCCAAATATTTTCCCTTTACAGGGGAATAGAAAAGCTGAATGGAAGCGTTTCCACCTGACAGGCTGGGATAAAGTTAATTTCTGTTATCCAGCATGCGTGGGGAATGGGGTAACGTCGGTTAATCAAAATTGCCAGTTACTGAAGAGATCACATTTTCGACCAATCGGAAAGCAGCTGGGTGATCTTGAGGTGATGCCAGGTGTTGAGGTCTCATGAGAGGTGCAGGAGTGGAGCACGTGAATCTAGTGAACGGCATCGAGGGAACATGATGCTGCAGAACACTAGGAGGCTGAGACTACAGCAAGGGCTAGCTGAGGATAACAACTACCTGTGAGCTTGACAAATTTTAATGGTTGCATAGGAGTGGGATTGACAGGGTATGCAGAATTCATGTATTCATTTTTGAAAGTGAATTGTGGGGCGGGGCTGAAGCTTTGCCTACTGTGCCACACACTCTGATGATAGAGGGCACTAAAATGATGGATTCCACAAAACACAAGAGGCATAGAGTACAGAAACTAGTAATTAAAACCCAAATTCAGTCCCAGTTGGAGTATTGTGTCCAATTTTGGCTTTGGAGAGAGTAGAGATTTATTAGAATGGTTCCAAGGATGGAGGGATTGCTGCTTCATGAATAGATTGAAGTTGTTGGGAGTTGCTCTGCTTGCAGTTAGAGAAAAACCAAGAGATCTGATAGGTGTTTCAAACCATGAAGGATTCCGAGAAAATAAAGAGAAACCGATTCCAATAGATGAAGGGTCGATAGAAAAGGCAGATTGAAGATAAGCAGAGACAACACAGGGAAAAACTGTTTTCACACAAAGAATAGTTATGATGGGGAGGGAGCTGGAAACAGGTTCAATAGTAACCTTTAGAAGGAAATTGGAACAAAAGTTGGAGAAGAAGATTTACTGGGATATGGGGAGAGAGCAGGGGTGCAGCTGGATTTGCTCCTCTAAAGGCCCAGTGCAGACTCAATGGGCCAAATGATCTTCTGTGCGGTAGCAAATGTAGGGAGAATATTTTCATTTGTGGAATATTTCAAAACCAGGGTGGTGGTATAGTGATGTTGTCACTGGACTAGTATTCCAGAGGCCCAGGGTAATGCTCTGGGGACCCAGGTTTCAAACCCACCACAGCAGATGGTGGAATTTGAATTTTTTTTTAAAATGCGGGATTAAAAATCTAATGATGACCATGAAACCATTGTTGATTGTTGTAAAAACCCATCTAGTTCACTAATACCCTTTAGGGAAGGAAATCTGCCATCCTTACCTGGTTTGGCCTCCATGTGACTCCAGACCCACAATGCAGTTGACTCTTAAATGCCCTCTGAACAAGGTGGCAATTAGGGATAGGCAATAAATGTTTACCTAGCCAGCGACACTCACATCCCAGGAACAAATATTTTTTAAATATCCAATGGGAGAACCAGGGGAATTTTTTTCCCTGGGTGGTCAAAATGTGGAACTCATTACCACATCAAGTGGTTAAATCAAATAGCTTAGATATAGTCATAGATTGGCTACAGCCTGTAACCAATGGAAGTGATTCGATCCATTGTGTCTGTGTGGGTCCTCTGAAACTGTACAAGAGAAAAGTGTGAGATTTTGGGTTTGGGAGCCACAGGTACTTACGATCAGCAGTCAAATAGTTATGTCATTTTAAGGTAGTTTATTAAGAAGTAACAGTTTAGATATGATGCATTAACTAAATAGACAGGAAAAGTAAACAACCCATAACAGTTGAGAGGGGTTTGCTGATCCCAGAGAACAAATGGATGGTTGGTCTCAGTAGCTTGTGATAACAGCATTCTGCTCTCTCGTCCAAGTGTTAGGAAACTCTTCCCTCAATCTTTCGCCTCCTCCTCTTCAAGTCCATCTTCCACCCGAAGGCGGCGGCTGCCTGACGAACACTGCCACCTGACAAGGACTGCCCCCCATCCCCGAGCACTTGTTGATAATCCCTTTTTCCGGGGCTGGTAGCTTAGCCAGTGTCAGTTAGCTATTCAAACCCTTCTGACAATGGATACAGGACAGGCACCCAAAATGTCAGGGTGGTCACCTCCCCTGCTGCTTGTCACCCTGCTTGAAGTCAGCTTTTTAGTTTCCGTCATGCTAGAGGGTCATTTCCTGGCCCTTTCTAAACATTTGCACAAGATGCCATCCTACCAACTTAGGAACGTCAACATGGAAGCCTGAACCATGTGACCTTGGTGTTTCCAGGGTCAGTCCAGAATTGCTTTTCCAGAGAGGAAATCAATATTGTATTAGCTAATCTCATAAGAGTTCTATACTATGCAGAAAATAGCAGTTTATTAAGGGCCGTAATTTCTTACAAAAGGGTATAGAAAGATATGCTTTGTGGCCAAGATGAAATGGGTTGGTTATGAACAAGAGAACAGACTAGTTGCGATGAGTGGCCTGTTGCCATGCTGTATATCTCATGTAATTAAATGGTGTGAAGTCATGGGAAGAATTGAGAGGCAATATTAACTAAATAGTACAATTTAAAAAGGGTGCAGGAACGGAGACCTGGGGCTATATGTACAGAAATCTTCGAAGGTGGTAGGACAAGTTGAAAGGATTGTTAAAACGGCCGACGGGATCCTTGGCTGGAATAGACCATACAGCCCCCTGAGTTTGCTCTGCCATTCAATAAGGTCATGGCTGATCTACTGCCTCAGCTTCACAGATGAGAGTGGGTGAAGACAAAATGGTATGAGAATATTTTGTGACAATGAATCATGTAGACATTATAGCACAAAGCAATGCCTCTGCAGCATGAGGGGCTGGAAAATTATAGCACTTTTTACAATGTGCAGCGAAAGCTTCTAGACCACTTCAAATGGGTAGAAATATTAGCTTTCTCTTTGTTCTATTACTGTCAAGACTGAGGATCAATGTATTTGTAACAAATCACTAAAGTGACCTCAGCATTTCAACATTCAATGCAGTGAATGCATGTAATACAGGATGAAGTCCATACTAACACATGACTTTACTGGATTATTGTACATGCGAAGCAATGCCACCATGACTGTCTATCCCACCATCTAAACCATATTTATTTGATTATCATATGAATGTTTTTCTGTCTGATGCCACATATTACTTATGGAGCATCAAAGCATTTAGAAAATGTATCATGGATTCCACCAATCCACTGAAACTGTCAGCAGGGGATGAACAGAAGGTTTTGGGGAAGTCTAGCACTACTCCCATGGAAAATGATGCTCAGAGAGCTGAGCCCCAATTTTAACTTGTGTTGTTAATGCAATGTTTTGGGGGACAGGCAGAGATTAATGTCAAGTTTGCATCATGACTTTGCACGAGGCTGAAGAAATTTTAACTCTGACATTGTTTCGGTGTCGGTTGCGAGTATTCTACCCAAATCTGGCAGAATGGACAGTGGGCAGGAGCTGGATTTCGGGTTGAAGGAGACCACTGCTTGAGGATGAGGGAACAGAGACAGTATAAGATAAGTGGGCGAGGGGAAGTTTAGACAATCATGGTCAGGAGTGGGCTGGGAAGCCTGGGACAAGGGAGGCCCACGATTTCTTTGTGGGATCTGGATAAACATTCCTATTGCTCCCAGCCCAAAAGTAAAAATTAATTTGACTAACTTAGCTTCTTCAGATTCTGCTACTGTACACTGCTAGGTTTAATTGGTGGATCCCACACTTGTGTGACCTGGGTTTAAAACTAAGTCAAGGTCCAAATGACATCATCAGACCACAACTTTTGCGTTTTATTGAGCTCTACGTCAGACTTTTCTCAACTCGGAAAATCAGAGCTGTTAAGAAGGCAACAGTTGGAAGAACATTTCAAAGGGCAGAAATTCATAATTTCAGAATTCCACCAAAGCAGCAATTTCTCACCCCTGCAACTTCAGTCTCATGCCTGCTCCCTATATTGAATTCCAAGACATGAAAAATCTACCTCAGCCGTAAAGATATTCAATGTTAAAGCATCTACAACACTCAGGTAGAGAATTGAAGATTCACAATCCTAAGTGAAGAAACATAGATTACAAATGCAAAATTATGCTAAATTTTTATGAAACAGCTTCAGATATCTTCTGAATATCCTGGAACAATCCTCACCCCACAGAGTGAGTGCCCGTTTGGACAAACACAGGACAGACTTCATCTAGTGAAATTATTAAAGTGGCTGTTAAAAGCTCAGATGAGTAAAGCAGGGATGTCCAAAGTATTTTTCACTTATGGGTCCCATTGAGCTTCAGAAGCCACAGTTTAAACCCATAGTTCCAATAATCTTCAGATACCTCTGGCTCCTGATGCTTACCTCAAGTTCTGTTTCAGGGTTTATCCAAGGAAACAGCTACAAGCCCATAAAATTCAATCCAGCCAAACCATCATTACTTTCGCAATGCAACTCAGTGGCACAGATTATCACATCTCATCTGTGGGAAAAAGGTTCAATTCCCACTCACGCCACTAAGATTAGAGTCAGCTTGTTTCTCTGCTGCCTGAGAGAGACTAGTTACCCCCGCCTTCCCCAGAACCGGAGTTTCATAAAATTACCTTGGTGAGTTTCCGTATAAATAACTGCACCAGAGGATGAAATCTGTTAGACATTTGTCCATCTATGCTTTCAGAAAGTGTCTCAGAATAGGTTGCTAGTGGTATCAGTAGGAATTTGACATTCAATTAGGAATTGGCTCCACTGCCATAACCAACAGACTCAAGAGGCAACCCAAGAGGTTTTACAATGGATTATTTGCCTCTATAGATCATTAATCCAATTTAACAAAGTGGGAAAGACTAAGGACTGGTTCAAATTGGAGGAACACTTGGTTGGGTAACCGCTCTAGCCCGCAAGCCTCTGGAATGTTTTATCCAGTGCTGAATGCATGCCTTCACAAACTCTATTCCACAGTCATAGACTCCCACCCCTCTCCCTGGCCATTGTCTGAGGATGAACCAGCCGTACTCATTCTTTCCATCAGAAAGACCACCTACTCACACCTCTATAATGTTGTAGTCTTTTCACTGCCTCAGTCCAACAACTGCTGAAAACCTCACCCAAAGCTCTGCTGCCCGTATCCTAGCTCACGCCAAATCCTGTTCACTCATTACCCCAACATAGTGGAGTGGAAAGCATTCTAGTGCAATGAGGCAGAATTGTAAAACAAATTGTTTTATTTACAAAAACAGAGGCAAGAACGGAGTACGGTTTTCACAGCACGTTTGAGTTAATACTGCTACAGTTCCTCTACTTCCCATCCATTTTTTGCCTCCACACCCAAAGTTCTTTGATGATCTACAAAACAAAAATGCAGTTAATACCTGGCAAAGAATTTTACAACACAGAAACAAGCCATACAACCTAACATAACTATGCTGGTGTTCATATTCCACACCAGCAGCCTCCCACCTTACCACATTCCATATCAAATCCTTCTATTCCTTTCTCCCTCACCGACCGTCCCCTTAAATACATGTGTTATTCAATGCAGCCACCCTACGTAGCAGAATCTGCCCTATTGAACATTAATGTCAAAAACCTTTATCAGGTCACCCACGATCTTGTCTTTCGTAAGCAAGATACCTCAGTCTGATAGATCTTTTAGATCAGTATCATCCATGTAAATATATTCTGCACCTTCTCCAGGGCTCCATCATTTTATAATATAGAAACCAGAAGTGTGCACAGTACTCTCTAATCAAATCAAGGTTTTATACAAATTTAATATAACTTCGCATTTTGAACTTGACTCCTCTATAAATGTCTCTCTATTTCTCTGGGCTTATTAACCCTCACTGCTACCTCTGTGAACACGAGCGTGCAAATCCTTTCAAATCACTTCTCCATTTATTCATTTTCAATTTACACACCCATTCTGCAAACATGTTAATTTGATTAGAAAGCACTGAAGCTCCATCCAGCAGCCACTAACAATACTGGACAATACTCAGACTCTACCCAATCTTGGCCACTTGGTAACTCATGCTCATTTGCTCAGAACCCATTATTTTTCTAACTTTCCTCAGTTCCGATGAAAAGTCACAAGCTTGAAACATTAACTGGTTTTCCTTCCCACAGATGCTGTTGAGCGCCTGACTATTTCCAGCATTTTGTGTTTTTACAGATTGCCAGCATCTGCACTATTTTACTTTTGCGTTGCTCTGCCCAATCTTGTTGGGTTAGGGTTCTAGGGGGATGAGCAATGCTCTTGCCAGACTTCACACATTTACCCCAGCAACAGGCAATTCCAGTGGACTGCGATAAGAGCTACATCTATCTGCATTCACCATCAGAACAGTCACATCAACACAATAGCTGAGAAACAAGTAATAAACTGTAATAAGAAGCTGCTACAAGATTAACCTGTCAGCATGGACTGAAAAATTAATGAACAAGCTTGAAATCAAACACTCACCTTGGGGTCCTCTATCCTGAAGCCATGTTTAAGGTAGTTTATAAACTTGGGCTCCAGCTTGGGCATACCAACACCCTGTGGAAAAAAAAGATGCAGAGTCACTTTCAGCACACACACATCAGTGAATCTGAACTTTTGTATAAACACAACTGCTCCCCACCCTTACATTTAATGACTGATGTGAAGAAACAGGACAGAAATTAGAAACATTACACCCCAGAACCTGAATCTTACAGAACACAATTCAGTCCATTGTGTTTGCTGAAAGAGCTATTAATAGTGCACTTTCCCTATAGCTCTGTAAATGCCTTGTGGTCGAGGCAGTGTACTCCAGATTATAATTCACTGCATTAAAAATTCTACTCTCCCTGCTGATTATATTGCCCATCATCTTAAGAATCCTTTAGTTACTGAATCTACCAATAAAACTTTTCCACTTGTATCAAAACCCCCCAATTTTGAACATTGGATTCAAAAGCTGATCCCAGGCAGTAGTAATGGAGCTGATAACTTCAGTACCCAAACTTTTCACCACAGGACAAGAGAATGAGCAAATTTCTAATCCCCACTGCTAGAGAGTACATGCAGGGGTAAAAGGATAGGATCAGGCTGCAATGCAATGCTACCCCCCTGCTAATCAGCCAGTCTCTAACTTCATGAGGAATGGTCACTTTGCTGGATGTTAATGTCAAACCAAATCTTAAACAGCCACTTATCCTGGAAAGCAGTGTAGAACACAGAAGTAGATCATGCTCATGTCTTCCAATGCATTCTGTATTGATTAGTAAGGGGCACATGAAAAGACAGGCAACTAGGCCAGAGTGAGAGGGAGACAGACTGAGTAGCAAATTAGGTTCATGTCGTTAAGTTCTGGTAAGAATTTTCAGCTTCAACGATAGGTTAAGAATCAAGACCTGACATTGTATTAACCTTCAAGTAAATTAGGCTAGCTTGTTAAATAGAGAACTGCCTGGAGTGGCAGTTATCTGTCAATCACCTGAAAGCAGTTAGTTCAAGTGGTGTTAATTACTGTAGCAGAAAGCTAAACTAGCTAGTGACTCATCAGAGGGTCTATAAAAGAGACAGACTTTTCAAACCACATCAGTGAGGGGTGCATAAGGAGACAGGTGACTACACTGGAGTGAGATGGGGACTGAGTAAGTAAAGAATGAGGTTCATGTAGGAATTAAGGGGTTGATTAAGAAAGTAATTAGATTAACCATATAATAATGGCAGGATGTATGTTATATTGCAGTTTATATCAAGGATTTAGATGAGGGGAGTGAGGGCATGGTAGTTAAATTTACAAATGACCCAAAGTTGGAAAGTATGTTATGAAGAGGGTATAAGGAGGTAGCAGATGGATATGGATAGGTTGAGTGAGTGGGTAGAAGTCTAGCAGATGGAGTATAATGTGGAAAAGTTACTACTATAAAGAAAAATCCTAAAGGAAGGACCCACCATCTATGGTTAACTGAAGTTAGGAAAAGTGTTAAATTTAAAGAAAAAGCATATAACTGTACAAAGATAAGTAGCACATCAGATGGATGGTCAGAATATAAACAGCAGAGAATGACTAAAAGATTAATTAAGACAAAGAAACATGGATTGCTTCATCCTCAGCCTTAAAAGGTGACTAATGAGGTAGAAGATGTGGTGGTGTATTAATTTTCCAAAATTCCCCAGATTCTGGAAAGGTTCTGTGAGATTCCCCCTCTATTTCAGCAGGAAGGCAGGAAACTATAGGCCAGTTAGCTTGACATCTGTTGTGGGGAAGGTGTTAGGGTTGATCATTAAATAGGTTTTAGCTAGGCACTTAAAGCTCAAATTAATTGGGAAGAGTCAGCATAGTTTTGAGAGAAATCCTGTTTAATTTTATTAGAGTTCTTTGAAGGAATAACATGTGCTGTGGTTGAAAGGGAGCCTGTAGATGTACTGTACTTGGATTTCCAGAAAATAAGGTGCTGTATCAAAGGTTATTGTGGAAAATAAAAGCTCACAGTGTAGGGGGTAAAATTAGCCTGGTCAGAAGGTTGGCAGGAGATGGAGATTATGCATAAATGGGTCCTTGTCTGATTGGTATGATGTGACTAGGAGTCCTACAGGGGTCTGTGGGGCCTCAACTTTTTACAATTTATATCAATGACTTAAGATGAAGGGAGCAAAGGTGTGGTAGCTAAATTTGCAGATGAGACAAAGATGGGTAGGGAAGTATGTTGTGAAGAAGACATAAGGTGTTTGCAGATGGATATAGATTAAGTTGAGTGAGTGGGCAAAAATCACTTTTTCCACTGAAGTCTTCAACTTGGCCTTGATTTCTTCAACAGTCATTGGTGTCTTTGGGGTCTTGGGTGTCTTGGGTTTACTGCTGGATTCTGGTGTCTGAAGGGAAAAGCAAACAATGAGCACACCACTGTCCCAAGAAAAATAAAACACACACTGCCCCCCCCCTCCAAACACAGGTACACTCTGAACATTGAAGAGCAAGTAAATTGCACCAGTTGGTCTAAATGCCTGAATACACTGTAGCTACCTGCACTCTTCATTTGGGTTACACAAGAAGGTAGTCTCTCAGCTACAGGGCAACACAAGCAAATGCCTCACCATTACGTTACCATTGACACCTTGATGGTAAAAGACTACACAGCAGTGATCTTTGGATACAGGACACAAACACTTAATTTAATATGAACATTTCTTACTGTAGCTTTTTAAACTCATTGGAGTGTCACAGACAAGGCCAGCAATAATTAGCAATGCCTAACTACCTTGGAAAAGTTGGCAAGCTGCCTCCTTGATGGTGCTTAGGTAAGCAGTTCCAATTGTTTGTCTTAACTACAAGGAAGGTGCAGCAATATATTTCCAAGTCAAGATGGTGTGTAACACGGAGGGGGAATTTGTACAGGCAATTGTCGCATGCTGTACTTATGTTTGGGAGGTTCAGTTGAAGCAACCTCAAGTTGCTGCATTGTATCTCATTAATGTGAAGGATAAGGTACCAATCAGGCTTTGTTCTGGATGGCGACCAGCTTTTGTGTTGAGTGATGCATTTATCCAGGCCAAGTGGAGAGTGTTCCATCACACTTCTGGCTTGTGCCTTGTAGCTGTTACATTTCATCTCAAATCAGACAAGATCTCTGTTTGACAAGTTGTATGGAAGCAGCATTACACCAAACTATGGGTAAAGGTCACTAACCTTTGACTGCTTGTTAGCTGGTGTGGATTTGGTGGGTGTTTTGCCATTCTGGTTGGGAGTTCCCTTTGATCCAGGGGTAGCCTTGAGTGGAGTTTTCTGAAGAGGCTGCAAACACAATTAAAAATAATTGGAAAAAATAGTAATTGTGGTGGTTTGAGGTGGAATTATGTAACGTCCTAAGGCTAGAATTCTAATCCCCATGTGTTCAAATTCTGACATGGCTTCACCAACCCTCCGACCACTACTGCTGTTCGGGCCATATGATCTTGAATTCACTCCATAAGCCTATTCAGCGTTTCTCCCTTGAAAACCATTAACTATCCCTTCTAATAGCTCATTTCATGGACCAATGTCAGATGAATGTTGACTGGACCCTGTGAAGTGCTTTGAAATTTTCATGTCAAGGTGCTACATGAATGCAGGCTGTCATAGTACACAATGTGGCATCAAGCAGTAGTTACAAGGTCCTAGCCACATGACAAGTTCAACTCCACATTATCTTTGTTCAGTTTCCTAACTGGATCCTGACTTAACAGGAGTGGGCCATAATTCAGCACCTTGGGCCTTTTCTACTATTCAATGTGCTCATGGCTGAACTACACCCTAACTCCAGCCATCAGTGCCCTTGTTAAGTAAATATTAATCTTGATTTTAAATCGAGCTAGCATCAACTGCTTTTTCTGGGGTAGTTTTATCAGTGTGGGTGGCGGCTCCTCCATAAAATATATACTTTGACAGTCACAATGGCCTGCCAGAGCAGTCTCCACAGGTCCCAGTTTTTAGCCTCTGAATGTTATTTACCAGGTTTACCTTTTTTGCTGGGGTCATATCCTCATCTTCATCCTCCTCCTCCTCATCATCATCATCATCCTCCTCCCTAAAACAAAGAAACTTCCTTTAGAGAGACAGTCAACTCCCTGATAACATTCATATGTTATACTGGAAGGATACATTCCCATGTCTTAACATTGCTGTCAGACAAATTTGTTGCAAACCTTTGCCTCTGAGTACCTGCATCATTGATATTAGGCTAAGCTTTCAATGTCAACATCTTCATCTATCTTCCACAAGAAGCAAATGTAACTAAACAAAAGACTGCTTAAAAATACTGCAGCAGATAAGCTTCACAATTCATAAGGAGTTGAACTCTGGGCTGTAAATTCCTTATTAAAGTCATCTGTTTAACTTTTGCAACTCAGTTCTAATTTCAGCCTCCCCCAGTGCTGCTGTCAGTCCACATCAGGAACAGGACAGGTCAACTTTCCCACACAGGGACTACAATGCTTCCCACTAAAGCTTCAGTGAAAATCATAACACTCACTCGTCATCTTCATCAGAGTCTTCCACTTTCATTTTTTTCTGTTGAACAAAGAGAAGTTTTAGCTTGGTATCACGGTCATAGTTACTGCTGCAACTGCAATGCATAAGGGGAGGAGCAGGTGGGGGCAGAAATAAACTGGCAAGGAAGGAAAATGCTCCTCTGGAAATATTTCAATCTGAGCAGGTAACACTTCTGTACAAATCTTCAGTGCTCATGAACAGCCTAGCAACCAACTTGCAAATATACAATTTGGTGATGTGTGGCAGATACCAGTGCTTATTAAGGTTTCCAGACACCTGTATGAGAGTTAATGGCACTTTAAAGGTTGTTGAATTTTTGAAAATCAGCACTCAGCTGAGTAATGCCAAGAAAGACACTGAGATATGGTTTAGTAATCTTGGTGAGTGGATCAGTGAATGCAGCTTTTGAGTAGTTCTGGGTACATACCTGCATTATTTTGGATGCGCCAGTAGCTGGTCGCTTTATAGCTTGTTTCGATGTGGTGTCCTCCAGCATGCTGTCATCCTCATCAGATTCCAAATCATCATCATCCAATGCTTAAAACACAAGATGAAAGGAATTGAAGTCGCCCTATCTTCATCTCAAAGTCTCCTGACTACCTCAGAGCTGCACATACAGAAGACACAACACAAACCCCAAAAGCTTTCTACAAAACGGCAGAGATGGGAGATCCTGTATGGAACCATGGCTACCTATTCCCCACCAATATCAATTGCCTTTAGAAAACCTGTTCAATATAGGTAGGAGGCAGCCTTGTCTTCATACAGACATGCACTGGAAACTTAGCTATTAGTCATACAGCACAGCAACAGGCCCTTCAGCCCATGTTTCTGCCAGCCGTGAAACATCTATCTATTCGAATCCCATTTTCCAGCTTTTGGCCTGCAGCCCTGCATGCTATGGCGTTTCAAGTGTTCATCTAAATACTAACATGTCAAGGGTTCCTGCCTCTACCACCCCCTCAGGCAATTTGTTCCAGATTCCAACCACCCTTGGGTGAATTTTTTTTTCCCCTCAATCTCCTGCCCCTTACCTTGAATCTATGCCCCCTGGTTATTGAATCCTCCACTAGAGGAAAAGTTCCTTCCTATTTATGCCCCTCTATAGGGTCCCCCCTCAGCCTTCTCTAAGGAAAACAACCCTAGCCTATGCAGTCTCTCTTCATAGCTGAAACCCTCTAGCCCAGGCAACATCCTGGTGAATCCCCTCTGCACCCTCTCCAGTGCAGTCACATCCTTGCCAAAGTCTGGCAGCTGGAATTGTGCACACTACTCCAGCTATGGCCTAACGAGCGCTTTATACAGCTCCAACATAACCTCCCTGCTCTTATATTCTATGCTTCGGCTAATAAAGGCATGTATTTCATTTCATCTTAACCTCCTTATCTACCTGTGTTGCTGCCTTCAGGGATCTATGGACATGTCCACCAAGGTCCCCCTGATCCTCTGTACTTCCTAGGGTCCTACCATTCACTGTGTATTCCCTTGCTATGTTAGTCCTCCCAAAATGCATCACCTGACACTTCTCAGGATTAAATCCCATTTGCCACTGCTCTGCCCATCTTACCAGCCCATCTATATCACCCTGTAATCTAAGGCTTCCTCCTCACTATTTACAACACCACCAATATTAGTGTTTTAATGTTTTTAAAAAGGATCACTCTTTAGTTCATAAAAATACCAGCCTGGAAATCAGTGCCATCCTGTGCTTGTGTAAATATTCAGCACACTGCCTCCAATCAGCACGAACCAACACGGGGGAGGAGGAGCAGCCGCTGTAGACCCAGAAGGCCATTAGGCTGCTCTCTTATTGGAGAGACGACTGGCAGTGACTTTAACCTGAGGGTCATCACACCTCAGCCGTTATGGGAATTAAACCCACACTATTGGCTTCAGTCCACATCATAAACCAGTCATCCAGCCAACTGAGCTATCTGACAATGCTGCTGCTTACAAACTGAGTCCTAGAACAGAAACATCAACCCCATCTTTCTCTCCAGATATTCCGCAAGTGTTTCTAGCATCGTTCCCACCCCTTTCAAGATGATGGCCCAGTCTTGAATTATCTCACTCCCTGTCCCCTCAAACTTTCAGCACTTCAACCCCAAGTGTGATATCAATTATTTGGCTGCAGTCCCTTGTTCAACAGATATTGCCTAGTGCCCACTTACCAATAAGGTGTTGGCCACTGATGTACACAGGACCTGCTCCAGATTTGAGTCTGAATGTCACAGGTGGTGCCATTTCAAATCCTCCCAAACTAACCTGTGTCAAATGGAAAAGTAAAAATCGCCATGAAATAAATAGCTTCTGTTAAAACTTAGCAATACTCGGACAATCCATGTAAAATGTTTCAAGCAGCTTGGAGCACTTGACCCATCAGTAACTTTTTGTCATCTACATGATGGTCTACAGGCTATTTCTGGCCAATAAGCTGACAATGAGTCAGTTCAGACAATGTCTTTTGAGTTGCCCTTTGACTTGTTGGTTAGATGTGTGAATCTTTATTCAGCTTCCAGCTAAACATCAAGGGTTTGAAAGGACAGCCTTGCTCAGCCATTTCAGAGCAGTTAACCACATTGCTGTGGGTCTGGAGTCATTTGTTGGCCAGACGGGGACAGGACTGCAGATTTTCCTCCCAAAAGGACTCAGATAAAATTTTATGACAATCGATGCTAGTTTCATGGTCACCATTACTGAGACCAGCTTTATATTCCAAATGTTTTATTAATTGAATTTGAATTCCACCAGCTAGCATCCCCCCATGAGGATAAATAACAAATCCTATTATATTAATGGGAAGCAAAAATGAAATATTTCTTTTGGAAATTTAAAATAAAAACAAAATGCTGCAAATATTCAGCAGTTCTGGCAGCATCTGTGCAGAACAGGGAACAACTGTTACCATGGGTGTAGATAGGAATGTAGAATGAACTGGGACCTCAAAGCGGAAGGTGCTGTCAAAGGAGCCTTGAGTTGCTTTAGATGGCAACCGTGCATTGGTGGTGGAGGGAGTGAACATTTAAGGTGGTGGATG
Organism: Cetorhinus maximus; assembly: GCF_964194155.1. Classification (NCBI taxonomy): domain Eukaryota; kingdom Metazoa; phylum Chordata; class Chondrichthyes; order Lamniformes; family Cetorhinidae; genus Cetorhinus; species Cetorhinus maximus. Next base: position 295,480 of record NW_027596370.1, read on the forward strand.
GGGTGCCAATCAAGCAGCTGCTTCGTCCTGAATGGTGTCAAGTTTCTTATGTTGTTGGAGCTGCACTCATCCAGGCAAGTGGAGAGTATTCCATCACACTCCTGACTTGTAGATGGTGGACAGGCTTTGGGGAGTCAGGAGGTGAACTACTCTCTGCAGAATTCCCAGGTTCTGACCTCTTGTAGCCACAGTATTTATATGGCTAGTCCAGTTCAGTTTCTGGTTAGTGGTAACCCCCCACTGCAGGATGTTGTTTGTGGAGGATTCAGCAATGGTAATGCCATTGAATGTCAAGGGGCAATAGTTAGATTCCCTCTTGGTAAGAATGGTCATTGCCTGGCACTTGTGCAGTGTGAGAATGTTACTTGCCACTTATCAGCCCAAGGCTCAATGTTGTCCAGGTCTTGTTCCATATGGACACAGACTGCTTCAGTAGGAATCTCAGATTGAAATTCAAGAACCACAAAATGAGCATGCTTGCATCAGCCAATTAGTGAATGAAGAATTTAAATACAGAATATCAAGTATTTTTTTGGGTGTTATATAGTCAGGTATCTCATTCCAGTTTGAGAGATCTGGCCATGCACAGATTGGCTGCTGTATTTACTACATTACAACAGTGACTTTGTTCCAAATACCCATCTGTCTGTAATAAGATTTGGGACATCCCAATGTTCTGAAAGGCGAGATATAAATGCAAGTTTTCTCTCTCTCTTAGGACGGACAAATTGATGTTGCAGGTTTATTCTAATGGTCTGTTATAAAATATATTGCTCTTGCCCCAAACTGTAACCATCACATATCTCTCCCAGAGTTCCCCAGTCTAAATTTGACCAATTAGTCCGCTTACTATAAACTGGATACTCACTGTCGGCTGTACTGACAACTTCAGAGCTGCCAAAGTGATCTTCATGTTCTTGCCTTCAGAATTTAAGCCTTCTGCTTCGACCAGATGTAAGTCATCACTTGCACCAGCACCAAGGCAAACCTGGAAAAATCCAATTGGAGGCAGCCCAATTAGAAATTACAAAATGCAATCATTACTACAAAACTGTACTCTGGTTTAACCTACAAATCAAAACTTAAATGGATATTTCACCTCAGTGCCCTGTGGGATAAATGGTTAAAAAACTCCAATAAGGACAAGTGTTGGCCAACAATCCAGAATTCACTAGTTCTTCAAAAATGTTAATGAACACATATATCATTATGCACAATAATAAAAATATCCAAAAATGAGGGATATATGCTCAAAATATTAAATTCTCTCATTACGCTCACTAAGTGACCACCTGTACAACTCCAGTATTCACTGCTTTGTAACCTCCACACCCCCATCTTCAACATCCAGATCTGTAGCCAGTGCAGGAAAGTTGGGACAAATCTGCCCACCAAGCATGTTAAACCTTCTGCTCTGAACTAAAATCCTGCTGTGGTGTTAGGAGGGGCTGCTGGGTTCAGGGCAGTGTTTATTTGGTACATTTTCTACAGATGGTCAGTAACGTGAAAGAGGCAACAAACACACTCACCGTTCTCAAAGAAAGCTGATGCTCAGATTCATCGTCGTCCACCTCCATCTTGTATTCCTTCTCACCTGCCTTGAGCTCACATCCTGAAGTGAGAGAAAAATATCCGTCAGCGAACAAATTCAAGATATAAACATGTATAAATCTAGTAAACCCCATCATAAGGAGGAAAGGTGACTCTCAACATCATCCTGATATTGCGTTGTTACTGAAGCTTCGCCAGGTCCCCAATCCCTTCAAATATCCCGGGTCCAGGGCAGATTCCCCCAGTTACATTACAGGATCCATGCTCTGAGATTATACAGGTACCAGTTACACCTCCCCCACCCGGGCCCACTCTCCGCGTGTTCCGCTCTCCTCCCCGCCGCTGCCTAAAGCCGGGGATCCGAGGCCGTTTCACCAACACGTGGATCCATCTCCACATGGCGCCTGCAGCCTCCACACCAGGAGCCGGGGCCCCCCACACCAGGAGCCGGGGCCTGGCCGGGGGACTGACCCTGCGAGGGGATCCGGCTCCCGATCGGCATGAACCCCTTCCCCCCGGGGCCTAGTGCGGGCTCGGCTCTTACCGAATAAGAAGCTCTGCGGCCTCAGGGGCGCGGCGCTCTCTAACTCGCAATCCGCCATCTTAGTGCTTTTTCTGGCGCTGCGCCGCCCACCCCCGCCGCTTTTATACACCCGGGAACGTGGCTGGACACGCCCCCTCCCGCATACTATCGCGAGACTCCAGCCCAAACCAACTATCATTCAGCGGGAAACACGTGATCTGCTTTACTATTCTGCTCACCAAAGTGGACAACCTCATCACATTCATTCCATCTATAGATTTGTTACATCACAGAGAAAGGCCATTCAGTCTGTCTTGTCTGTGTTGGCTCTCTGAAAGAACAACTCACCTCATGCCGCTCCCTTGCCTTTTCACTGTAGCCCTTCAACTTTTTCCTTTTCAGATAATAATCCAATTCCCTTTTGTAAACCTTGATCGAACCTGCATCCACCACACTCTCAGGCAGGGCATTCCAGATCCACGCCATTCGCTGTATCAAAATATTTCTCCTCATGTCGTCATTGCTTCTTTTGCCAATTAACTTAAATCTGTGCCCTCTGGTTGTTGATCCTTCCACCAATGGAAATAGTTTTTCCCTAACTACTCTGTCTAGACCCCTGGGTCCCCTGAGGTGGGATCTACAAATGGTGAGACACTTGCCAAAAGTACACTGTGCCCAGAGTAGGGACAAGGGTAGCAGAGGTGCTAACTCACTAGATGGTGAAGTCACAGATTAATTCTACTGCAGAGGGCTCAGATAAGCACTTCAATGGGGTAGGCTGCAGAAGAAGGCTAATCCAAAAGCAGAAAACTGTGGATGCTGAAAAACTGAAATAAAAACAGAAAATGCTGGAAATACTCAGCTGGCCAGGCAGCATCTGCGGAGAAAGAGTTAACATTTCAGGTCTTCGACCATGGAACTGGGAAAGGTTGGAAATGCAATAGGTTTTAAGAAGGTAAAAGTGGGGAGGGTAGAAAAAAGAATAAAGGGAATGTCAGTGGGAGAGTGGAAGACAGGAGAGATTAAATGACAAAAGGTTTGATGGTGTATGGTTAAAAGGGGAGCAAATGAGACAAGAAACAAAAGATGGCATTGTATGCGGAGATTCACACTCAGTGCCATGTGCCACATGCACATGCTTATCTGAAAAGGAAGATGTGCATGATTCCAGGAGAAGACGGAGTAATGGCACCAAGGGAATTGCTCATTCAGAGATCCAGTGCAGACATGATGGGCTGAATGGCCTCCTGCACTGTAAAAATTCAGTGATTCTTGACCTCTCTCACAAGCAGCAACAACTCACTCTGTCTGAATTGTCCTGCTCTGCAGTTTCATTTTATTCTTTGTCTCATCCGATGCTTTAACAAAAATTTTTCTTCCTCCTTTCAGGTCTTAAGGATCACCAGCTTCAACAACTCCTCGGTACCAACACACCTCTGGATCCTTCTTCCCCTTCACTTCCCTCTGACCCCATCCTTTCTTGCCTTGCCATGTATTCACATTACCTTCTGACTTTCCTCTCTTTAACCCTGAGCATTTGAACTTCTTGTGCTTACATCTCCACCACAGTGAATTTTGAACTGGGCACGATGCTGAGCTTTTCTTTGGCCAGGAGTCATTTCCCCAAACAGTGACTGCTTTTATTCATCACCAGTATTGCCCCTCTGCCTGGACCTCTCCCTCTGGCCTCTTACCCACTCTTGATATTTTCATTGAAAATTGCTCATTGGACATCAGCCGTCTGAATTTCTCTGCTCCCCTCACTCACTCTAACCTATCTCCCGTGAATTTGCTGCACACCGTTCTATCAGATGTAACCCCAAAACTGTTATCAATTAGGGGAGGCGGTGACATAGCGGTAATGTCACCAGATTAATAATCCAGGGGCCCAGGCTGATGCTCTGGGGACATGGGTTGAAATCTCACCATAACAGCTGATAGAATTTAAATTCAATTATTAAATCTGGAATTAAAAAGCTAGTCTTGGTAATAGTGACCATGAAGCCATTGTCGTCAAAACCCATCTGGTTCACTAATGCCCTTCAGGGAAGGAAATCTGCCATCCTTATCTGGTCCAGCCTACATGTGACTCCACAGCAATGTGGTTGACTCTGAAATGGCCTAGCAAGCCACTCAGTTGTAGCAAACCACTGTAAACCATTCAATAAGGAATGAATTCAGACGGACAACCCAGCATCAACCTAGGCACCGGAAATGACAACAGCAAACCCAGCTCTATCAACCTTGCAAAGTCTTCCTTATTAACATCTTGTAAGACAATTGGGAGAATTGTCCCTCAGACAAGTCATGCAACAGCCTGCCATAGTCATCCTCACGGAATCATACCTTGCAGATAATGTCCCAGACCCCACCATCACTATCCCAGGACATACGGTCCTGACCCACTGGCAGGACAGACCCAGCAAAGGTGGCAGCACAGCGGTATACAGTCAGGAGGGAGTTGCTCTGGGAGTCCTTAACATCGACTCCAGACCCCATGAAGTCTCATGGCATCAGGTAAACATGGTGTCAGCTGTGGCTCAGTTCATAGCACCCTCGCCTTTGAATCAGAGGGTTGTGGGTTCATGTCCCACTCCCGGAAACCAAGAACTGTGATTGTACTCGAAAGAGTTGCAATCTGTGACTGTTGATAACTTGAAAGAAAAAAATTGGGAGGTGTCAGCTGTGGCTCAGTTCATAGCACCCTCGCCTTTGAATCAGAGGGTTGTGGGTTCATGTCCCACTCCCGGAAACCAAGAAACTGTGATTGTACTCGAAAGAGTTGCAATCTGTGACTGTTGATAACTCGAAAGATTTTTTATCAGGTAAACATGGGCAAGGAAACCTCCTGCTGATTACCACGGACCGCCCTCCCTCAGCTGATGAATCAGTGCTTCTCCATGTTGAACACCACTTGGAGGAAGCACTGAGGGTGGCAAGAGCACAATATGTCCTCTGGGTTGGGGGCTTCAATGGCCATCACCAAGAGTGGCTCGGTAGCATCACTACAGACCGACTGGCTGAGTCCGAAAGCATATAGCTGCTAGACTGGGTCTGCGGCAGGTGGTGGGGGAACCAACAGGAGGGAAATGCCAACTCAGCCTCGTCCTTACCAATCTGCCTGCCGCAGATGCATCTGTGCATGACAGCATCGGTAGGAGTGACCACCGTACAGTCGTTTTAGAGACAAAGTCCTTTCTTCACGTTGAGGATACTCTCCATCGTGTTGTGTGGCACTACCACTGTGCTAAATGGGATAGATTTCAAACAGATCTAGCAACTCAAGACTGGACATTGATGAGGCGCTGTGGGCATCAGCAGCAACAGAATTGTAATCAACCACAATCTGTAACCGTATAGCCTGGCATATCCCCCACTCTACCATTACCACCAAGCCAGGGGATCAACCCTGGCTCAATGAAGACTGCAGGAGGGCGTGATAGGAGCAGCAACAGGCATACCTAAAAGTGAGGTGACAACCTGGTGAAGCTACAACACAGGACTACATTCGTGCCAAACTGAGAAAGCAGTATGCAATAGACAGAGTTAAGCGATCCCACAACCAATGGATCAGATTCAAGGTCTGCAATCTTCCATATCCAGTGTAGTGTTTCCATCCCTCCCTCCTCCTCAAACCTAAAAAAAAGAGGAAGAGGCAGTGCCTTCAGGAGTGCACCAGACCTGTGAGAGAGACTCTTCTGAAAGTGGATTTTAAAGAAAAAGCAGCTGATTGGTGAGTAAATCCTGGGAGCAGACTCAGAGGGAGGAGCACCGGAGCGATGGGTATAAATCTAGATTACCTCGGGGATTCGCGGCCTTGTCTCAAGGGAACAGACTCGGAGGGAGGAGCACCAGAGCAGTGATCTCGGGGCACAGAGTAACTGAAGCCAAAACTGAAAAAGTGACATCACAGGAAAGCTGTGACCTGATTGGTTGGTAGGAAATCTGCACCGAATTTGAAACAAAAACACTGCAAAGCTAATTAATAAATTAATTATCTAAGTCGAGATGGCTGGGCAGGTGATGTGCTGTAGCTGTATGATGTGGAAGCTGGCAGATCCCATTGCGAGCCGCAGTGACCACACCTGCAGCAAGTGTTGGTTGCTGGAGGAACTCCAGCTCAGAATTAATGAGCTGGAGTCCGAGCTCCGGACGCTGCGGCACATCCGGGAGGAGGAGAGTTACCTGGACGCTTTGTTTCAGGAGGCTGTCACCCGGTAGATTAAGTACCTCAACTTCGGTCAGTGGTCAGGGTCAGCAGGGTGTGACTGCAAGTGAGGCAGGTGGAGGGATCCTGTGTTCAGGAACAGAGGAGCCTCAGCTCTTGACCTTGTCCAACAGGTACGAGGTACTTGCTCCCTGTGTGGATGAGGAACAGGGCTGTAGGAAGGATGAGCCAGCTGACCACGGCACCATGGCACAGGAGGCCATTCAATAGGGGGGAGCAAAAAGACAAGTGGTAGTTGTAGGGGATTCTATAATTAGGGGAATTGATAGCATCCTTTGTAAGCAGGATCGAGAGTCCCGCATGGTATGTTGCCTGCCCGGTGCCAGGGTGAGGGACATCTCTGACCGGCTTGAAAGGATGAGGGAGAGGGAGGATCCAGTTGTTGTGGTCCACGTCGGGACAAATAACATAGGTAAGACTAGGAAAGAGGACCTGTTTGGGGATTATCAGGAACTAGGAACTAAAGTAAAGAACAGGTCCTCAAGGGTTATAATCTCTGGATTACTACCCGAGCCACGTGCAAATTGGCATAGGGACGCGAGAATAAGGGAAGTAAACACGTGGCTAAAGGAGTGGTGTGGGAAAGAGGGGTTCCATTTCGTGGGGCACTGGCATCAGTATTGGAACAGGAGGGATCTGTACCGTTGGGACGGTCTCCACCTGAACCGATCTGGGACCAATCTTCTAGCGAAAAGGGTAAATAGGGTGGTCAACAGGACTTTAAACGAGAAAGTGGTGGTGGTGGTGGTGGGTGGAGGGGGGGTTAAAACTCCTAGAAGTATGACTAATGGGAAACAAAGCAGCAGGTTAGCGTGTGGGGGGGGTGGATTCAACTTCATGGAAAATTATGAAAAAACTGAAAAGAAAGGAGAGCCCAGGAGAGGCTATTAAAGTCTCCAGAACACAAAATAGGACAGAGTGTTTGGAAAGGGCTAGTAATCTAAATTCAAGCACATCAGATCAAAGGACGACAATGAGAAAGGGGATGGGAAATACAGGACTGAAGGTGTTGTATCTGAATGCACGTAGTATATGAAATAAGGTAAATGAGCTTGTGGCGCAGATTGAAATTGGCAGGTATGATGTGGTGGGCATCATGGTGACAGGGCTGCAAGGGGTTCAGGACTGGGAGCTAAATATCCAAGGATATACATCCTATCGAAAAGATAGGCAGGTTGGCAGAGGGGGTGGGGTTGTTTTGTTAGTAAGAAATGAAGTTAAATCGATAGCAAGAAATGACGTAGGGTCAGATGATGTAGAATCTGTGTGGGTAGAGTTGAGGAACCGCAAAGGTAAAAAAACCATAATGGGAGTTATGTACAGGCCTCCGAACAGTAGTCAGGATGTGGGGCACAAGATACACCAGGAGATAGAAAAGGCGTGTAAGAAAGGCAAGGTTACAGTGGTCATGGGGGATTTCAATATGCAGGTAGACTGGGAAAATCTGGTTGGTAGTGGATCCCAAGAAAAGGAATTTGTGGAATGTCTACGAGATGGCTTTTTGGAGCAGCTTGTGGTCGAGCCCACTAGCAAACAGGCAATTCTAGATTTAGTGATGTGTAATGAGGCAGATTTGATAAGGGACCTTAAGGTGAAGGAACCCTTAGGAGGAAGTGACCATAATATGATAGAATTTACCCTGAATTTGAGAGGAAAAAGCTGGAATCAGATGTAACGGTATTACAGTTGAATAAAGGCAACTACAGAGGCATGAGGGAGGAGCTGGCCAGAATTGACTGGGAGATGAGCCTAGCAGGAAAGACAGTGGAACAGAAATGGCAGGAGTTTCTGAGAGTAATTTGGGAGATACAGCAAAAATTCATCCCTAGGAAGAAGCATACTAAAGGGAGGACGAGGCAACCATGGCTGACAAGGGAAGTCAGGGACAGCATAAAAGCTAAAGAGAAAGCATACAATGTGGCGAAGAGCAGTGAGAAACCAGGGGATTGGGAAGCCAACAAAGACCAACAGAGGACAACTAAAAAAGAAATAAGGAGGGAGAAGCTTAAATATGAGGGTAAACTAGCCAGTGATATAAAAGAAGATTGCAAGAGTTTTTTAGATATGTGAAGGGTAAGAGAGAGGCAAAAGTGGACATTGGGCTGTTGGAAAATGACGCTGGAGAAGTAGTAGTGGGGAACAAAGAAATGGCGGAGGAACTGAATAGGTACTTTGCGTCAGTCTTCACAGTGGAAGACACGAGTAACATCCCCAAAGTTCAAGAGAGTCGGGGGGCAGAGGTGAGTATTGTGGCCATTACCAAGGAGAAGGTGCTAGGAAAACTGAAAGGTCTGAAGGTGGATAAATCACCTGGACCAGATGGATTACACCCTAGAGTTCTGAAGGAGATAGCTGAAGAGATAGTGGAGGCGTTAGTGGTGATCTTTCAGGAATCACTTGAGTCAGGGAGGGTCCCAGAGGACTGGAAAATCGCTAATGTAACCCCCCTGTTTAAGAAGGGAGTGAGGCAAAAGACCGGAAATTACAAGCCGATTAGCCTGACCTCGGTCGTTGGTAAGATTTTAGAGTCCATTATTAAGGATAAGATTTCAGAATACTTGGAAGTGCATGGTAAAATAGGGCAAAGTCAGCATGGTTTCATCAAGGGGAGGTCATGCCTGACAAATCTGTTAGAATTCTTTGAGGAGGTAACGAGTAGGTTAGACAAAGGAGAGCCAATGGATGTTATCTACTTGGACTTCCAGAAGGCCTTTAACAAGGTGCCGCACAGGAGGCTGCTCAGTAAGATAAGAGCCCAAGGTGTTAGAGGTAAGGTACTTGCATGGATAGAAGATTGGCTGATGGCAGGAGGCAGAGAGTGGGGATAAGGGGGTCCTTCACAGGATGGTGGCCAGTGACTATTGGAGTTCCGCAGGGGTCAGTGTTGGGACTACAACTTTTCACCTTATACATTAATGATCTAGATGAAGGAACTGAGGGCATCCTGGCTAAGTTTGCAGATGATACAAAGATAGGTGGAGGGACAGGTAGTATTGAGGAGGTGGGGAGGCTGCAGAAGGATTAAGGATTTGGACAGGTTAGGAGAATGGGCAAAGAAGTGGCAGATAGAATACAACGTGGGCAAGTGTGAGGTCATGCACTTTGGTAGGAAGAATAGAGGCATAGACTATTTTCTAAATGGGGAGAGAATTCAGAATTCTGGAGTGCAAAGGGACTTGGGAGTCCTAGTCCAGGATTCTCTTACGGTTAACTTGCAGGTTGACGCAGTAGTTAGGAAGGCAAATGCAATGTTGGCATTTATTTCGAGAGGACTAGGATATAAAAGCAGGGATGTGCTGTTGAGGCTTTATAAGGCTCTGGTCAGACCACATTTAGAATATTGTGAGCAATTTTGGGCCCCGTATCTCAGGAAGGATGTTCTGGCCCTGGAGAGGGTCCAGAGGAGGTTTACGAGAACGATCCCAGGAATGAAAGGCTTAACATATGAGGAAGGTTTGAGGACTCTGGGTCTATACTCGATGGAGTTTAGAAGGATGAGGGGGGATCTGATTGAAACTTACAGAATACTCAAAGGCCTGGATAGAGTGGATGTGGGGAAGACTTTTCCATTAGTAGGAGAGACTAGGACCCGAGGGCACAGCCTCAGAGTGAAGGGAAGACCTTTTAGAACAGAGATGAGGAGAAACTGTTTTAGCCAGAGAGTGGTGAATCTATGGAATTCATTGCCACAGAAGGCTGTGGAGGCCAGGTTATTGAGCGTATTTAAGACCGAGATAGATAGGTTCTTGATTGGTAAGGGGATCAAAGGTTACGGGGAGAAGGCAGAAGAATGAGGTTGAGAAACTTATCAGCCATGATTGAATGGCGGAGCAGACTCGATGGGCCGAATGGCCTAATTTCTGCTCATATGTCTTATGGTCTTATTAACTCAGATTGGAAAATGGTGAGAAGACACTGATTTAAGGGGACAGGCAAAGGAACCAGCAGCGACTTGTGGAAAATCTTTTTAAACCAACAGCAAGTGGTTAAGATCTGGAATGCAATGCATGAAAGGGTGTTAGAGGCAGATTTAATTGTGGCTTTCAAAATAAGCACACGAAGAGAAAAAAACTTTGCAGGGCTATGGGGAAAATGCGGAGCACAGGGACCATCTAAATTGCTCTTACAGGGAGTTGTCAGACAACACAACAGACCAAATGGCTTCCTTCCGTGTTGTAACCATTCTATAACTGGTGATCCACAGGTATCAGTGAGGGGACTCTGCTGTTGACCATGTACATGCAACTTGCAGAATGGGTGTCTAATCGGCAAATTAACTTGAACATAGATAAATTTTGCTAGAATACAAGGTAGAATAAGGAGACCAGATATACCTTGGAAAATAAGGTCCTGATCTTGATAGGTGGGTAGGTGGGTGTAGGGAATTTAGTCCAGTTTCCCCACATCATGTAGGGGTAGGGCTGATGGAGCTTCCAATTGCAATGAAGGTTAAGCTTGGGGGACTAGGAGGATGCATTCCTGCCCTTTCTGGCTCACAAGCAATGCTGTACCTTTTCCCTGAAGCTGTCTTCACCTCCCTTCTGTGGCGGGGTTTTCCAACGCCCAGGAAATCCAGTCCAGGTTTCAACTATTGAAACAAAAACAAAAATAGCTGGAAAAATTCAGCAGGTCTGACAGCATCTGTGGAGAGGAAGACAGAGTTAATGTTTCGAGTCCATATGACTCTTCATCAGAACTAAACTATTGATCTCTGATAAAAGATCATTGTCCTGAAACGTTAACTCTGTCTCTCTCTCTCTCCACAGATGCTGCCAGACCTGCTGAGTATTTCCAGCACTTATTTCACATTTCTAACATCCACAGTATTTTTCAATCCTGTCTGGGACACCTGGGATCTGTTACATTCACCTGAGAGGCAGACGGGGCCTGGATTTAATATCCAAAGGTCGACACCTCGGACTGGGTAATGCTCAGACTTGATTTTTATGCTAAAGTTCTGGAGTGAGAGGCAACCCCTGCTATTCTATCCAGTATTGGATTACTCAGTGTCTCACTCAGAGTGGAGCTGGTTCTGAACTTCCCTCACCGGGTTATCATATTGCTTCCCTCCCCCTCTCCACAAAGAGAAAAGGCAGTGACTGTGACTAGAGCTCACAAGCAGCAAGAAGGAGAATAAATATCGTGAAAGCAGCACTGGTCACTGGCAGAAGTCTAGATTGAAACATCAATAATGCCAAATGATTATGTGCAGCTTCGCACAGCCATTCCAGACAAGCAGCTACTGCTTCACAGGCACCATTTCAGCAGTTGCTGGCTCTGCCCCAGACAAGGCCGCAGTCTCAGGAGGTGGCTAGGCCCCACTTCCGGTTCCCTCTCCAGGCGCTGGCCCGGCGCGAAAAGGGCGAAACGTGGCCCGTGATTGACAGCCGGGGACGGCGCTGAGAGAAGACGGGTCTGAGGGGGCGGGGCTGAGGGAAATGCGACTGAGGGGGCGGGGCTGAGGAGACGGCTCAGTGAGGGGGCGGGGCTGAGATGAGACGGAGCTTGTGAGGGGGCGGGGCTGAGATGAGACGGAGCTTGTGAGGGGGCGGGGCTGGGTGGTGGGGCGGGGCTGAGGGTGTGTCCCGCTGTGTTCCCGGGTATTTAAAACGGAAAAGGGGGGTTGGGGGGGCGCAGCGCCAGAAAAAGCACTAAGATGGCGGATTGCGAGTTAGAGAGCGCCGCGCCCCTGAGGCCGCAGAGCTTCTTATTCGGTAAGAGCCGAGCCCGCACTAGGCCCCGGGGGGAAGGGGTGCATGCTGATCGGGAGCCGGATCCCCTGCCAGGGTCAGTCCCCCGGCCAGGCCCCGGCTCCTGGTGTGGGGGGCCCCGGCTCCTGGTGTGGGGGCCGCCGGCGCCATGTGGAGATGGATCCACGTGTTGGTGAAGCGGCCTCGGATCCCCAGCAGCGGCGGGGAGGAGAGCGGGAACTGGAGCAGAAGTAAAAGAGAAAGCTGCAGGGATAGTGGATGTGCTAGTTCTGATTTTCCAAAATTCTCTCGATTCTGGAATGTTCCAGCGGATTGGAATTTAACAAATATATAATAGTAATATTCTGAAGAAGAGGGAGAGAGAGAAGGACAGACTAGTAAGTCTGACATTAGGATAGTACTGATATATGTTTTTAAGGAATTCTTAACAATGCTGTTAGTGTGATTAGACAAAGCCAACGTAGCTTTACAAAAGGGAACAGATCTGTCTTTGAAGATCTAACTACTAAAACAGAACCGGAGAGTAGTGTATTCAAAAAGCATTCGATAAGGTGCCACCCAAAAGGTGGTTGTGCAAAATTGGGTCTTACTGGATAGCAGGGGATGGGGATGATGTGGCGTGGGGGTGGGGGGTGTTATTGGGTTTAAGGATTGGCTAGTGGACAGAAACCAGAGTGGGGATAAACTTTGGGTTCACAGGCTGTAACCAGCGGGGTACTGAAATCATCAACACTTTGACCTTAGCAATTTACAATCTATGTTAATGCCTGAGTTGGGGGAACTAATGTGATGCATTTGGGTTTGCTGACAATACTAAACAGTGACAAAGAGCTATGGAGCGTTATAGACAGGTTGGGTGAGTGGGCAAGAAGATGGCAGATGGAATATAATCAGCTGAAGCTGAAAGTTATTTATTTGATGGGGAAAAATAAGTATTTTTGGAATGGTGAGACTGGGCAATGTTTGCATGCAGAGGGACCTGCGTGTCTTTGTAAGTGAATCACAAATTTAATGTGCAGGTACAGCAAGCAATTTGGTAAGTAAATGGTAAATTGGATTTTGTTTCAAAGGGATTGTAGTGGAAAAGTAGTGTTACTACAATTAGAAGGACAATGGTAAGGCCACGCCTGGAGCACCATGTGCAGTTTTGCTCTCCTTACCGATATACTTAAACTAGAGTGAGTGCAAAGAATGTCCACTAGACTGCTTGCTGGGATCAGGGGATTGCCCTGTGAGGATAGATTGAAAAGACTAGGTCCATATTCCCAGGAGTTTGGAAGGCTGAGAAGAGATTAAATTGAAACATATTCACTGACAGCGGCTTCTGAAATGTAACAAAAAATTACTTCACTGGATCCTGTAATGTAACTGAGGGGATCTCCGCTGGATCCTGTAATGTAACTGAGGGGATCTCCGCTGGATCCTGTAATGTAACTGAGGGGATCTCTGCTGGATCCTGTAATGTAACTGAGGGGATCTCCGCTGGACCCTGTAATGGAACTGAGGGGATCTCCGCTGGACCCTGTAATGGAACTGAGGGGATCTCCGCTGGACCCTGTAATGGAACTGAGGGGATCTCCGCTGGACCCTGTAATGGAACTGAGGGGATCTCCGCTGGACCCTGTAATGGAACTGAGGGGATCTCCGCTGGACCCTGTAATGGAACTGAGGGGATCTCCGCTGGACCCTGTAATGGAACTGAGGGGATCTCCGCTGGACCCTGTAATGGAACTGAGGGGATCTCCGCTGGACCCTGTAATGGAACTGAGGGGATCTCCGCTGGACCCTGTAATGGAACTGAGGGGATCTCCGCTGGACCCTGTAATGGAACTGAGGGGATCTCCGCTGGACCCTGTAATGGAACTGAGGGGATCTCCGCTGGACCCTGTAATGGAACTGAGGGGATCTCCGCTGGACCCTGTAATGGAACTGAGGGGATCTCCGCTGGACCCTGTAATGGAACTGAGGGGATCTCCGCTGGACCCTGTAATGTAACTGAGGGGATCTCCGCTGGACCCTGTAATGTAACTGAGGGGATCTCCGCTGGACCCTGTAATGTAACTGAGGGGATCACCGCTGGACCCTGTAATGTAACTGAGGGGATCTCCGCTGGACCCTGTAATGTAACTGAGGGGATCTCCGCTGGACCCTGTAATGTAACTGAGGGGATCTCCGCTGGATCCTGGTAGCTTAAATACAAGTGACCATTTTTTATTTATTCGTAGGATGTGGGCTTCGTTGGCTGGGCCAGCATTTATTGCCCATCCCTAGTTGCCCTTGAGAAGGTGGTGGTGAGCTGCCTTCTTGAACCACTGCAGTCCATGTGGTGTAGGCACAACCACAGTGCTGTTAGGGAGGGAGTTCCAGGATTTTGACCCAGTGACAGTGAAGGAACGGCGATATATTTCCAAATCAGGATGGTGAGTGACTTGGAGGGGAACTTCCAAGTGGTGGTGTTCCCATGTGTCTGCTGCCCTTGTTCTTCTAGATGGTAGTGATTGTGGGTTTGGAAGGTGCTGTCTAAGGAGCATTGGTGCATTCCTGCAGTGCACCTTGCAAATGGTACACACTGCTACTGCTTTGTGTCAGTGGTGGAGGGAGTGAATGTTTATGGATATGGTGCCAATCAAGTGGGCTGCTTTGCCTGGATGGTGTCAAGCTTCTTGTGTTGTGGGAGCTGCACTCATCCAGGCAAGTGGGCAGTATTCCATCACACACCTAACTTGTGCCTTGTAGATGGTGGATTGGCTCTGGGTAGTCAGGGGATGAGTTACTCGTCGTAGGATTCCTAGTCTCTGACCTGCTCTTGTCGCCACAGTGTTTATGTGGCTAGTCCAGTTCAGTTTCTGGTCATTGGTAACCCTCCAGGATGTTGATGGTGGGGGATTCAATGATGGTAATACCATTGAACATCAAGGGGCAATGGTTAGACCTGTGAGCTTCGATATTTGAAGGGATTGGGGACCTGGCGAAGCTTCAGTAACAACGCAATATCAGGATGATGTTGAGAGTCACCTTTCCTCCTTATGATGGGGTTTACTAGATTTATACATGTTTATATCTTGAATTTGTTCACTGACGGATATTTTTCTCTCACTTCAGGATGTGAGCTCAAGGCAGGTGAGAAGGAATACAAGATGGAGGTGGACGACGATGAATCTGAGCATCAGCTTTCTTTGAGAACGGTGAGTGTGTTTGTTGCCTCTTTCACGTTACTGACCATCTATAGAAAATGTACCAAATAAACACTGCCCTGAACCCAGCAGCCCCTCCTAACACCACAGCAGGATTTTAGTTCAGAGCAGAAGGTTTAACATGCTTGGTGGGCAGATTTGTCCCAACTTTCCTGCACTGGCTACAGATCTGGATGTTGAAGATGGGGGTGTGGAGGTTACAAAGCAGTGAATACTGGAGTTGTGCAGGTGGTCACTTTGTGAGCGTAATGAGAGAATTTAATATTTTGAGCATATATCCCTCATTTTTGGATATTTTTATTATTGTACATAATGATATATGTGTTCATTAACATTTTTGAAGAACTAGTGAATTCTGGATTGTTGGCCAACATTTGTCCTTATTGGAGTTTTTTAACCATTTATCCCACAGGGCACTGAGGTGAAGTATCCATTTAAGTTTTGATTTGTAGGTTAAACCAGAGTACAGTTTTGTATTAATAATGATTGCATATTGTAATTTCTATTGTGACAGTTTCTTAAACTCTATATTCATTGGGCTGCCTCTGATTGGATTTTTCCAGGTTTGCCTTGGTGTTGGTGCAAGTGATGACTTACATCTGGTCGAAGCAGAAGGTTTAAATTCTGAAGGCAAGAACATGAAGATCACTTTGGCAGCTCTGAAGTTGTCAGTACAGCCGACAGTGAGTATCCAGTATATAGTAAGCGGACTAATGGGTCAAATTTAGACTGGGGAACTCTGGGAGAGATATGTGATGGTTACAGTTTGGGGCAGTGCAATATAATTTATATCGGACCATTAGAATAAACCTGCAACATCAATTTGTCTGTCTGTCCTAAGAGAGAGAGAAAACTTGCATTTATATCTCGCCTTTCAGAACATTGGGATGTCCCAAATCTTATTACAGACAAATGGGGTATTTTGGAATGAAGTCACTGTTGTAATGTAGGAAATACAGCAGCCAATCTGTACTTGGCCAGATCTCTCAAACCGGAATGCGATACCTGATTATATAACACCCAAAAAATACTTGATATTCTGTAGTTAAATTCTGTAGACGTTTGCTAATTTGAATGCCTTCCCCAGACATTATGTGGCCCTTGAATTTCAGTCAGTGGCTGGTTTGAATTATGCTGAAAGTGTCTCTGAGCTGGAGTACGACAATTCCAGTTCATTCCATATTCCATTCTACAGCCAATGATCAAAGTTGCTCCCTGTTCTCCACAGTATTTCCAGCATTTTGTTTTTATTTCCGATTTTCAGCATCCACAGAACACTTTTGCTTTTGATCCTGGTTAGCTTGTAATTTTTAATTTGTCATGCCTGTTTACTGAGGTGTTGCTTGTGTTTGTGTTCATTAGTCCCTTAGATCTGTTATTAGCTGCTCAATAAATATAAATTAATGGGCAGATCTATTTAAACTTAAATGCAAAAGAGACTCCTCAATATTGTTTCCAAGTGTTTTGACATCACTCAGTAAAACTTATGCACCTATCAAGCCCTTGCTGGAAGCTGAATAAAGATTCACACGTCCAACCAACAAGTCAAAGGGCAGCTCGAAAGACATGGCCTGAACTGTGACTCATTCTGTCAGCTTATTGGCCAGAAATGGCCTGTAGACCATCATGTGGATGACAAAAAGTTATTGATAGGTTGAGTGCTCCAAGCTGCTTGAAGCGTATATTTTACGGGGATTCTCTGAGTATTGCTAAGTTTTAACAGAAGCTATTTATTTCATGACGATTTTTACTTTTCGATTTTACACAGGTTAGTTTGGGAGGATTTGAAATCACTCCACCTGTGACATTCAGACTCAAATCTGGAGCAGGTCCTGTGTACATCAGTGGCCAACACCTTATTGGTAAGTGGGCACTAGGCAATATCTGTTGAACGAGGGAGGAAGGGAGTGCAGCCAAATAATTGATATCACACTTGGGTTTGAAGTGCTGAAAGTTTGAAAGGACAGGGAGTGAGATAATTCAAGACTGGCCCATCATCTTGAAAGGGATGAGGTGGGGACAGCTGGAAACATTTGAGGGATATCTGGAGAGACAAAGGTGGGGTTGATGTTTCTGTCCTAAGACTCAGTTGGTCAGCAGCAGCATTGTCTGATAGTGCTGATTGAAGGCAGTGTGCCGCGTATTTATGCAAGCACGGAATGGCACTGATTTCCAGGCTGGTGTTTTTATGAACTAAAGAGCCATCCTTTTATTTAATTAAAACACTAATAGCTAATTTTCCAGTGCATACCTGTATGAAGACAAGGCCTCCTGCCTACATTGAACAGGTTTTCTAAAGGTGGTGGGGAATCGGCAGACATGGTTCCATGCAGGATCTTCCATCTCTGCCCTTATTGTAGATTGGTTTCTGGGCTTGTGTTGTGGCTTCTGTATGTGCAGCTGAGGTAGTCAGGAGACTTTGAGATGAAGATCAGGGTGACTTCAACTCCTTTCATCTTGTGTTTTAAGCATTGGATGATGAAGATTTAGACTCTGATGAGGATGATTTGGAATCTGATGATGAGGATAGCAGCATGCTGAAGAACACCTTACCGAAACAAGCAGTAAAACGACCAGCTGCAGGCCCATCCAAAATAATGCAGGTTTGTGCACCAGACCACACTAAAGCTGCACTTGCTGATAAAACAATGGTGGCAAATTTACCTGTCACTATTCTGGCAAACCAAATCGCCCCCTTTTGATGTTTTCTTCAGCACAGCTTCTCCATTGTGTGCTGCCCTGGCTTGTATTCGAAAACTTGACCAGGTTGCAAGCAACATTGAAAGCAGAGTGAACTTGCATGCTACCGTTTTATCTCATGGACGTAAGGAAACTCGAATCTCTGTTTAGTGTAAACTCAGTAAGCCTTTAGGCATTATCTGTGTGCCTGTGGGCACTGAAGATTTGTGGGCAGAAGTGTTACCTGCTCAGATTGAAATATTTCCAGAGGAGCATTTTCCTTCCTTGCCAGTTTATTTCTGCCCCCACCTGCTCCTCCCCTCATGCATTGCAGTTGCAGCAGTAAATATGACCGTGATACTAAGCTAAAACTTCTCTTTGTTCAACAGAAAAAAATGAAAGTGGAAGACTCTGATGAAGATGACGAGTGAGTGTTATGATTTTCACGGAAGCTTTAGTGGGAAGCATTGTAGTCCCTGTGTGGGAAAGTTGACCTGTCCTGTTCCTGATTTGGACTGACAGCAGCACTGGGGGAGGCTGAAATTAGAACTGAGTTGCAAAAGTTAAACATGAGTTTAGTAAAGAATTTACAGCCCAGAGTTCAATCCTTTATGAACCATGAAGCTTATCTCGCTCAAGAACCGTTTTTGTGTTGGAAAACAGTGAGAGTGACGGTTCCTCTAGGGAGCGCAGCCACGCTCATGGCACTGAGTGGCTCAGCTGCAAAAGGGAGGAGGAAAAAGAGGGGAAGAGCAATAGTGGCAGGAGACTCGATAGTAAGGGGAACAGACAGGCGTGTCTGTGCGGATGTAGACGTGACTCCAGGATGGTATGTTGCCTCTCTGGTGCCAGGGTCAAGGATGTCACTGAATGGCTCCAGGCCATTCTGAAACGGGAGGGCAAACAGATTGTGGTACATATTTGCACCAACAACATAGGTAGAAAGAGGGACGAGGCCCTGCAAGCAGAATTTATGGAACTAGGAAGCAGATTAAACACAGGACCTCAAAGGTAGTAATCTCTGGATTACTTCTGATGAAAGCGTGGCTGGAGAGATGGTGCAGGAGGAGGGCTTTAGACTTCTGGGGCATTGGGACCATTTTTGGGGGCGGTGGGACCTATACAAGGCAGACCTGTTGCACCTGAACCGGAATGGGACCAACATCCTTGCGGGGTGGTTTGCTAGTGTTGTTGGGGAGGGTTTAAACTAACTTGGCAGGGGGGTGGGATCCTGAGAGGAGGTTCAGCAGGGGGAGATGCACAGCCAGAATTAGAAGAGAGAGCAAGTGAGTCTGGAAGGCATAGAAATTATAGGCCAGTTAAGGCACAAGGGAGTTTGGCATGGATGGATGGTATTTATTTTAATGCAAGGAGTCTGACGAATAAGGCAGATGAGTTGAGGGCACAAATTAACACATGGAAGTATGATGTCATTGCTGTCACAGAGGCATGGTTGAGAGAGGGGCAGGATTGGCAGCTCAATATTCCAGGATATAGGGTCTTCAGTTGAGACAGGGAAGAAGGTAAAAGACAAGGGGGTATTGCAATATTGATCAAGGAATCAATTACAGCAGTAAGGAGGGATGACATCTTAGAAGGCTCCTCAAATGAAGCATATGGGTAGAACTAAAGAAAAAAAACAAAAAAGGAGCAATCACATTGCTGGGAGTGTACAATAGGCCCCCAAACAGTCAGAGAAATAGAAGAGCAGATATGTAGGTAAATTTCAGAGAAGTGTAAAAATAATAGGGTAGTAATAGTGGGGGATTTCAATTTCCTCAACATTAACTGAGTTAGTCATAGTATGATAGATTTAGAGGGAGCAGAATTCTTAAAATGCATTCAGGAGAGCTTATTAAGCCATTATGTAGAAGGTCCTACAAGAGAGGGGGCAGTCTTGGACTTAATTTTAGGGAATGAAGCCAGGCAAGTGTTAGAGGTATCGATGGGAGAGCATTTTGCAAATAGTGATTATAACTCTTGTTAGATTCAAGGTTGTTATGGGAAAGGACATGGATGGGCCAGAAATCAGAGCTCTAAATTGGGGGAAGGCTGACTTTGATAAGATCAGATATGATTTGGCCAGAGTGGACTGGGAGCAGCTACTTTTAGGTAAATCTGCGTCAGAGCAGTGGGACTCATTCAAGAGGGAAATAGGGAGAGGCCAACATATTCCAGTAAAGACAAAGGGTGGGACCAACAAATCCAGGGAACCTTGTATGTCGGGATATAAGGGATTGGATAAAGAGAAAGGGGGAGGCTTATGGCAGATACCAAGGGCTCAAAACAGCGGAAGCCCTAGAGGGATATAGAATGTTTAGGAAGGAAATTAGGAGAGCAAAAAGGGGGCATGAAGAAACATTGGCAGGTAAAATAAAGGAAAATCCAAAGTTATTTTACAAGTACATTAAGAGTAAGAGGATAAGTAGGGAAAGAGTAGGGCCCATTAAGGACCATAGTGGTAATTTGTGTGTGGAGCTGGAAAATGTAGGTAGGGTTCTAAATGAATACTTTGTGTCGGAGTTCACAAATGAGAGGGACAACGTGGATATGGAAATCAGGCAGAAGGACTGTGATATAATTAAAGAAATTAGCATAGAAAGGGAGGAGGTTCTAAGATGTCTGGCAGGCTTAAAAGTAGATAAATCTCCAGGCCTGGAAGAAATGTATCCCAGGTTGTTGAGTGAGGCAAATGAGATAGCAGGGGCGCTAGCAATAATTTTCAATACCTCTCTGGCCGCAGGAGAGGTGCCAGAGGACTGGAGAACAATGTGGTACCATTATTCAAGAAGGGAGGAAGGGTTAAACCAGGGAACTACAGGCCAGTCAGTCTAACCTCTGTGGTGGGGAAACTATTGGATGCAATTTTGAGGGACAGAATTAATCTACACTTGGGAGAGGCAGGGATTAATCAAGGACAGTCAACATGGTTTTGTTAAGGGGAGGTCATGTCTGACCAATTTGATTGAATTTTTCGAAGAGGTGATCAGGTGTGTAGATGAGGGTAATGCATTTGATGTAGTCTACTTGGACTTCAGCAAGGCTTTTGATAAGGTCCTGCATGGGAGACTGATAGCGAAGGTAAGAGCCCATGGGATCCAAGGCAATTTGGCAAATTGGATCCAGAATTGGCTAAGTGGCAGGAAGCAGAGGGTGATGGTCGAGGGGTGTTTTTGTGACTGGATGCCTGTGTCCAGTGGGCT
Organism: Cetorhinus maximus; assembly: GCF_964194155.1. Classification (NCBI taxonomy): domain Eukaryota; kingdom Metazoa; phylum Chordata; class Chondrichthyes; order Lamniformes; family Cetorhinidae; genus Cetorhinus; species Cetorhinus maximus. The sequence goes on from NW_027596370.1 coordinate 316,569, forward strand.
TCCACAGGGATTGGTGTTGGGTCCCTTGCTGTTTGTGGTATATATAAAAAATTTAGACTTGAATGTAGGAGGGTTGATCAGTAAGTTCGTGGATGACATGAAAATTGGTGGGGTGGTAAATAGTAAGGAGGATAGCCTTAGATTACAGTAGGATATAGATGGACTGATCAGTGGCAAATGGAATTTAATCCAGATAAGTGTGAGGTGATGCACTTGGGCAGGACAAACAAGGCACAGGAATACACGATGAATGGTAGGACCCTGGGAAGTACCAAGGATCAGAGGGACCTTGGTGTGCATGTCCACCGGTCCCTTAAGGTAGCAGGACAGGTAGATAAGGTGGTTAAGAAGGCATATGGGATACTTGCCTTTATTAGCCGAGACATAGAATATAAGAGCAGGGAGTTATGCTGGAACTGTATAAAATGCTGGTTAGGCCACAGCTAGAGTATTACATGCAGTTCTGGAATCCATATTATTGGAAGGATGTGATTGCATTAGACAGAGTGCAGAGGAAATTTACCAGAACGTTGCCTGGGCTGGAGAGTTTTAGTTATGAGGAGAGATTGGATAGACTGGGGTTATTTTCCTTGGAGCAGAGGAGATTGGGGGGTGGGGGTCATGATTGAGGTGTATAAAATTGAGGGGCATAGATAGGGTAGACGGGAAGGAACTTTTCCCCTTGGTGGAGGGATCAATAACCAAGGGGCATAGGTTTAAGGTAAGGGGCAGGAGGTTTAGAGGGGATGTGAGGAAGAATTTTTTCACCGAGGGTGGTGGGAGTCTAGAACTCTGCCTGAAAGGCTGGTAGAGGCAGAAACGCTCATAACATTTAAGAAGTATTTGGATGTGCACTTGCGATGCCATGACATACAAGGCTATGGGCCTAGTGCTGGGAAATGGGATTAGAATAGTTGGGTACTTGTTTGACCGGCGCAGACTTGATGGGCTGAAGGGCCATTTTCTGTGCTGTAGACCTCTATGACTATGACCCTTATCTACTGCAGTATTTTTAAGCAGTCTTATTTGTTTAGTTACATTTGTTTATAGAACATAGATGAACATGTTGGCATTGAAAGCTTAGCCTAATATCAATGATGCAGATACTCCAAAGCAAAGCTTTGCGACAGATTTGTCTGACAGCAATGTTAAAAGACATGGGACTGTATCCTTCCAGTATAAGAACATAAGAATGTGATCAGAGAGCTGACTCTCTCTCTAAAGGAGATTTCTTTGTTTTAGGGAGGAGGATGATGATGATGATGATGATGGTGAGGAGGAGGAGGAGGAGGAGGAGGAGGATGAAGATGAGGAGGACATGACCCCAGCAAAAAAGGTAAACCTGGTAAATAACATTCAGGCTAAAAACTGGGACCTGTGGAGACTACACTGGCAGGCCATTGTGACTGTCAAAGTATATATTTTATGGAGGAGCAGCCACCCACACCATTCTCGAAAGGATGATAGAAATGTGGAACTAAAAAAATAGCTAATGCTCAAAATTGCTCAATTCATTTTAAATCTACGATTTTTTGCTAGATAAGGTTATTGTGTGATAACAATGATCACATTAAATAGTAGAACAGGATCCAGGTGCTGCATTATAGCTCACCCCTGTTCTTAAGTCAGGATCCTGGACAAAGATAATGTGGCGTTGAACTTGTGACGTGGCCAGGAGCTCATAACTGCCACTTGTTGCCACACTGTGTGCTATAACAACCTGCATAGAACCTTGACATTAGCAGAAAATTTCATGGCACTTCACAGACAAAAGTTAACATGGGTCCATGGAATGAGCTATTTTGAAGGGGTGAGGGGTGGGGGGATGATGGGGAGTTCGTCATTGGTTTTAAAAGGAGACAGATAAAGAGGTTTAGGAAGTGTATTCCAGAGCATGGTGTCTCTGAACAGAGTAGTAAGATGAGGAGGGCTGCTGAAGAGCCTTGAGTTGGGAATTTGTAGAGAAGTCAGAGCAGGTGAGACCATGACAGGATTTAAACACAATAATGAGAATTTAACATTCTGGTTTAATAAGATTAAATAACTCTACCTGAAAGCTCCACAGATAATGCAGCTATTATCTTTTCAATTGTATTTGCAGCCTCTTCAGAAAACTCCACTCAAGGCTACCCCTGGATCAAAGGGGACTCCCAACCAGAACGGCAAAACACCCACCAAATCCACACCAGCTAACAAGCAGTCAAAGGTTAGTGACCTTTATTCAGTGGTTTGGTGTAATGCTTCTTCCATACAACTTGTCAAACAGAGATGTCTGATTTGAGATGAAAATGTGTAACAGTGATCAGTTTGGAGATGCTTGCTGGTGGATTTCAGGTAGAATTTGGTGGCATCTCAGCTACTGCTTTACATTGACATTATTACAGCATAAATTTAGGGACTTTTGTGCTTTGTGGAGCTACAAGAGCAGATCAGACATGGAATTCTGGTTGCTCACCTCCGGTCTCCTGAAAGGCTGTTATGCCATCTACAAGGCACAAGTCAGGAGTTTGTTCCAATAGCCTCCACTTGCTTGGTTGGGTGTACCTCCAACAACACACGAGCTCATTCACCATCCAGACCAAAGCTTGTGTGATTGGCATCCCATCTGCCACCATAAACCTGCACTGCTTCCTCCACTGACACAGTGGCAGCAGTGTGTAGAATCTACAAGATGCACTGCAGCAACTCACCAAGGGTCCTTTGACAGCACCTTCCAAACCTGAAACCTCTGTCACCTAGAAGGACAAGGGCAGCAGATGCACGGGGACACCACCACCTGGAAGTTCCCCTCCGAGCCACACAACACCTGAGCTTGGAAATATATCGCTGTTCCTTCACTGCCACTGGGCCAAAATCCTGTAACTAACTCCCTCACCACTGTGGGTGTATCTACACCACATGGACTGTAGCAGTTCAAGAAGGCAGCTCACCACCTCGAGGACAAATGGGGATGGGTAATAAATACTGGCCTAGCCAGGTGACGCCCTCATCCCATGAATTAATCAGAAAAGGCTACAGCAGAAAAAGTTCACGTTGTTGAATGAGGTGTTTGAGCTCTGTGTCCAAAGCTCACTGCCGTGCAGTCTTTTGTCATCAAGGTGCAGAAGGTAAATTAATGGTGAGGATTTTACTTGTGTTGCCCTGTGGCTGTGAAACAACCTTCTCAGTGTAACCCAAATGCAGAATTGCAGGTAATTTGGGGGAATTGAATTCCTTAGCTGCAGTGTACTCAGCCATTTGGACCGCTTGTGCAACTTACTTGCTCTTTATTGTTCAGAGTGTCTACCTCTGTTTGGACGGGGGCAGTGAGTGTGTGTGTGTTATTTTTCTTGGGACAGTGGTGTGCTCATTGTTTGCTTTTCCCTTCAGACACCAGAATCCAGCAGTAAACCCAAGACACCCAAGACCCCAAAGACACCAATGACTGTTGAAGAAATCAAGACCAAGTTGAAGACTTCAGTGGAAAAAGTGAGTAGAGAGAGCTGCACCAGCTTGAGCACTGGCATATAGAGGCAGCTTAAAATGGGGAATCTGATCTTGTGTAACAGAACATGTACAATACAGAAAACATTAGAAGACATGAGTGTGATCTACTTCTGTGTTCTACACTGCTTTCCAGGATAAGTGGCTGTTTAAGATTTGGTTTGACATTAACATCCAGCAAAGTGACCATTCCTCATGAAGCTAGAGACTGGCTGATAAGCAGGGGAGTAGCATTGCATTGCAGCCTGATCCTATCCTTTTACCCCTGCATGTACTCTCTAGCAGTGGGGATTAGAAATTTGCTCATTCTCTTGCCCTGTGGTGAACGTTTTGAGCACTGGAGTTCTCACAGCTCTTTACTACTGCCTGGGATCAGCTTTTGAATCCAATGTTCAAAATTGGGGGGTTTTGATACAAGTGGATAGTGGAAAGGTTCTATTGGTAGATTCAGTAACCAAAGGATTCTTAAGATGATGGGCAATATAATCAGTAGGGAGAGTAGAATTTTTAATGCAGTGAATTATAATCTGGAGTACACTGCCTCGACCACAAGGCATTTGCAGAGCTATAGGGAAAGTGCACTATTAATAGCTCTTTCAGCAAACACAATGGACTGAATTGTGTTCTGTACGATTCAGGTCTTGAGATATAATGTTTCTAATTTCTGTCCTGTTTCATCACATCAGTCATTAAATGTAAGGGTGGGGAGCAGTTGTGTTTATACAGAAGTTCAGATTCACTGATGTGTGTGTGCTGAAAGTGACTCTGCATCTTTTTTCCCCACAGGGTGTTGGTATGCCCAAGCTGGAGCCCAAGTTTATAAACTACCTTAAACATGGCTTCAGGATAGAGGACCCCAAGGTGAGTGTTTGATTTCAAGCTTGTTCATTAATTTTTCAGTCCATGCTGACAGGTTAATCTTGTAGCAGCTTCTTATTACAGTTTATTACTTGTTTCTCAGCTATTGTGTTGATGTGACTGTTCTGATGGTGAATGCAGATAGATGTAGCTCTTATCGCAGTCCACTGGAATTGCCTGTTGCTGGGGTAAATGTGTGAAGTCTGGCAAGAGCATTGCTCATCCCCCTAGAACCCTAACCCAATAAGATTGGGCAGAGCAACGCAAAAGTAAAATAGTGCAGATGCTGGCAATCTGTAAAAACACAAAATGCTGGAAATAGTCAGGCGCTCAACAGCATCTGTGGGAAGGAAAACCAGTTAATATTTCAAGCCTGTGACTTTTCATCGGAACTGAGGAAAGTTAGAAAAATAATGGGTTCTGAGCAAGTGATCATGAGTTACCAAGTGGCCAAGATTGGGTAGAGTCTGAGTATTGTCCAGTATTGTTAGTGGCTGCTGGATGGAGCTTCAGTGCTTTCTAATCAAATTAACATGTTTGCAGAATGGGTGTGTAAATTGGAAATGAATAAATGGAGAAGTGATTTGAAAGGATTTGCACGCTCGTGTTCACAGAGGTAGCAGTGAGGGTTAATAAGCCCAGAGAAATAGAGAGACATTTATAAAGGAGTCAAGTTCAAAATGTGAAGTTATATTAAATTTGTATAAAACCTTGATTTGATTAGAGTATTGTGCACACTTCTGGTTTCTATATTATAAAATGATGGAGCCCTGGAGAAGGTGCAAAATATATTTACATGGATATGAACAGACGAAATAGGAGCAGAAGTAGGCTATTTGGCCCCTTGAGCCTGCTCCGACATTCAGTAAGATCGTGGCTGATCTGTTTGTTTTTCGGATTTCACATTCGAATCTACCCCCGATAACCTTAGATTCTTGTTCGGCAAGGGAATCAATCTACTTCCACCTTAAAAATATTCAATGACCCCGCCTCCATTGACAGCTTCTGAGGCAGCGTGTTCCATAGTTGTACAATGCTGAGAGGAAAAAATTCTCATCTGTCCTAAAATGGCAACTCACCCATAAATGGAAACATCCTTTTGACGTCCAACTTGTCAAGGCCATTCAGGATCTTATATACTTCAATCAAGTCACCCCTCACTCTTCTAAACTCCAGTGGAAACAAGCCCAGCCTGTCCAACCTATCCACATAAGACAATCCACTCATTCCAGGTATCAATCTAAAATACCTCCTCTGAACTGCCTCCAACGTATTTACATCCTTCCTTAAATAAGAGGGAATACTGCACAGATTATTCGAGATGTGGTATCACCAATGCCTTGTATAACTGAGGCATAATATCCTTTTATGTTCAATTCCTCTCGTAATAAAGGATAGCATTCCATTAGCCTTTCTTGATTACTGCTGTGCCTGCATACTAACTTTTTTTGACTCATGCACCTAGATCCCTCTGCACCTCAAATTCTGCAACCATTCTCCATTTAAGTAATACTCTCCTTTTTTTTATTCTTCCTGCCAAAGTGAACAACTTCACATTTTCCCACATTATATTCCCATCTGCCAGATTTTTGCCAAGTCACTCCAACCTATCTATATCTGTCTGCAACCTCCTTATGTCGTCTTCACAAACATATTTTCCTACCTATCTTTGTATCGTCTGCAAATTTAGCTACCCTGTCTTCACTCCCCTCATTGATATAAATTGTAAAAAGTTGAGGCCCCACACAGATCCGTCCAGGACTCCATTTGTAACATCCTGCCAATTAGACACATTTATGCATAATCCCTGTCTTCTGCCAACCAGCCAATCTTCCATCCATGCTAATATGTTACCCCCTACACCATGCACTTTTATTTTCTGCAATAACCTTTGATGTGGCACCTTATCAAATGCCTTCTTGAAATCCAAGTACAGTTCGTCTACAGACTCCCCTTTATCCACAGTGCATGTTACTCCTTCAAAGAACTCTAATAAATTGGTTAAGCATGATTTCCCTTTCACAAAACCATGCTGACTCTTCCCAATTACCTTGACTTTTTTTCTAAGTGCCCAGCTATAACCTAAATGATCACTTCTAACACCTTCCCCATGACAGATGTCAGACTAACTGGCCTATAGTTTCCTGTTTTCTACCTCCCCCTCTTGAATAGAGGGGTTATATTTGCTCCTTTCCAATCTGATGGAACCTATCCAGAATCTAGTGTATTTTGTACACCAACACATCTACTCCCTCATTAGCCATCTCTTTTATGACCCTAGGATGAAGCCCATCAGGACCCGGAGACTTGTAAGCCCACAGCTCCATCAGTTTGCTCAGTACCGTTTCCCTAGTGATTGTAATTTCACCAAGTTCCTCTCCCTTCCAGCTCCTGAATTACTGGAATGTTTTTTGTATCTTCTGTAGTGAAGACAGAAGCAAAATATTTGTTCATTTCATCTGCCATTTCTTTATTATCTACTATTAACTCCCCATTGTCACTCTCTAGAGGATCAACACTCACTTTACCTACTCTTTTCCTGTTTAAATACCCGTAGAAACTCTTGCTATCTGTTTTTACATTTCTAGTTAGCTTCCTCTCATACTCTAATTTCTTTCTCCTGGTTAACTTTTTAGTTATTCTCTGCCGTTCTTTATATTCTGACCAATCATCTGACCTGCCACTCATCTTTGCGCAGTTATGTTTTTTTCATCAAGTTTGATGCTTTTCCTAACTTCTTTCGTTAACCTTGGATAGTGGGTCCTCCCTTTAGAATTTTTATTTATAGTAGGAACATACTTATTCTGAATACTCTGAAATGTCCCCTTAAATGTCTGCCATCGTTTCTCTATTGATCAATCCCTATCCTAGTATCCCAGTTCACTTCAGTTAGCTCAGTATTATGTATTCTATGAATCTTAGCACAAATTCCTGTACTATTTTAAACCTTAGGAATGGAATAGACCTCAGCTACTCACCAGATACTTGCCAAACAGCTAGCATCTTCCCCTGTAGTAGAGCAAGAACTAGCTCCTACAGGGTGAAAAAATTAGAAAAAGCAAAGGAGCACCTCCCTGCCCCCCATACCAAACTCCCTCAACTCACCAAACTCCCAGCACTCTGTTGAGGTCGCACCCTAGTCCATACTGATACTGATTTGTGAGGTTTTAATGATCTGGAAAGATCTATCAGAATAGGGTATTTTGCTCTCGGAATACGAGGTCCTAACTCTTTAATTTAGGTTAACAGAATACGAGCACCAGGTTTGTAAACTTAATAAGTAAATAACTTTTTATTGAACAAACTATTGTTAACCAGTGGCAAAAGAAATAAATATGACCTGCTAATCTATAACCTAAAGTCTGCCCCCTCTTAAATCCCTATACACACACATACAAGACACAAGACGCACAAAAGACATGGATTTTAAGGGTGGGATAAAACAGTTCAATAGCACCAATTCCGGAGTACAGGATTCAGTGGGTTGATTTTGATCGATGTCTTCCAAATTCCTTTCAGTTCCCGTTGATGACACAAAGTGGCCTTCCAGCACTTTCAGTATTTAGTTCACTGGCTGAGCACTTGCCTTTCAATGTCTCTAACAGTGATTTTCCCTTTTGCCTCTTGACAGGGGTTTTCAGAGAGAGAGAGAGTAGGTTATAGAAATATGAGGAGAAAAAGCCAGCTAGCTATTATCGTGGAATTGCTGGAATCTCCCACACACAAAAGGCAGAGGTTCCAGGTCTTTTTCCTTTCAGGCTAGGAGCTATTCTGCTGCACTGCCTTCACACAAAACCTGGTCAGGAGCCAATTAAAATGTTGCCAGGCAGCTCCCTTGGTCCAGGACTCCATTCTGGCACCATTCTGTCTTTCATGGCACATTCTGTTCCAGGACAGCAATATTGTATGAATCCCTCAGTGTTCCAGTGGACATGTCCTTCAAACTGCCGTCATTGTACCTTTAATCCACAGTCCAACAGAAATAAAACTATATGTTCCTTAAAGAAAGGAATTGAAGGATTTGACATGGAATGAGGTAAGGTGGGAGGATGCTGGTGTGGAATTTGAACACCAGCATAGACCTGTTAGGTTGCATGGCTTGTTTCTGTGTTGTAAAATTCTCTGCCAGGTATTAACTGCATTTTTGTTTTGCAGATTATCAAAGAACTTTGGGCGTGGAGGCAAAATATGGATGGGAAGTAAAGAAGAATTTTATCTGCAGAAATCTGTTTACAATCATCTGTCATTGTAAATAAACCAGTTGTGTTTTACAATTCTGCCTTATTACACTTTCCACTCCAATGTAGATCAGTAAACACAGGATAATGGGTGAATGGGATTTGGTGCAACATAGGATCCAGGCAGCAGAACTTTGAGCTGAAGTTAATAGGCTGGACAATGGGAGGCCAGGCACATTGGAATAGTTGAGTCTGGAGTAATAAAAGCACGGATGAGTTTTTTTGCTCCCGTTAGGCCGAGACTGCAATATTATAGAGGTGGAAGTAGACTATTTTGCTGGTGACAAGGTAAAGGGTCTGGCGGTTCATTTAGCTGCACAGTGGCCAGATAGAGGGATGGGATTCGCCATCTAGGGAATGAAGTTTCCCTTTTCCCCCACCCTTCTGAGAAATATCGCTTGGTCCAATACTAAACCTGTAACCATCACTTTCCATCACTGTCACAGCTCCACTGTAGATCAAGAGTCCTAATACCCCATGTCATCTCCACTCCATCAAGATATGTAAGGTGAAAAATAAAACTGGCTGTGTGTCGGTTGCCTCACAGACCATAATATTAAATTATCTCCAGCTTGGATTTTTCCCTCTTCCCCCTTCTTCAGCTTGGCAAAGAAAGAAGGGGGAGGGGTCTGCACAATGTGTCCCATGCTGTTGGTGGGTATTGGTGCGAGGGGTGGACTTGGTAGCACCTGACCAGTGAGATCTGGCGGTCCTTGTTGCTCAGACAATATGAGAAAGCCTCAGGGGATCCCATTCTCATCATCCCAATGTATAATAAAAATACCTGGAAAAACTCAGCAGGTCTGACAGCATCTGTGGAGAGCAACACAGTTAACGTTTCGAGTCCATATGACTCTTCAACAGAACTAATGAAAAATAGGAGAGGTGAAATATAAGCTGGTTTAAGGGGGGAGGTGGGAGAAGTAGAGCTGGATAGAGGGCCAGTGATAGGTGGAGATGGCCAAAAGATGTCATAGACATAAGGACAAAGAGGTGTTGAAGGTGGTGATATTACCTAAGGAATGTGCTAAGGTGACATTAAGGGTAGAAAGCAGGACGATCAAGGTACAGTTGGCCCCAGTGGGGGTGGGGTGGGGGGGGAGGCTAAAAGGTAGAGATAAAACAATGGATGGAAATACATTTTAAAAATAATGGAAATAGGTGGGAAAAGAAAAATCTATATAAATTATTGGAAAAAAGGGGGATCGGAAAGGAGTTGGGGATGGAGGAGAGAATTCATGATCTAAAATTGTTGAACTCAATATTCAGTCCAGAAGGCTGTAAAGTGCCTAGTCGGAAGATGAGATGCTGTTCCTCCAGTTGTATAGGCTGATCACACTAGGAGGATGGTTTCCTGTCTTGTAACTTTACTCTGCTGTCCCCCATCCCCATCTCCCTTACATTAGTTGATGTGCCATTTTACCCACTTGTGTAAATGAGACTAGCCTCATCCACGATTGGAAAGGGGACTTTGTATAGAGGCTCAAAGACGCCTACTCTGATGTAATTTCTTACCAAACCTGATCACTAACGTCCAATTTCTGCGGCTTCTTCATTCTTCAAATGCTGTCTCCCAACATATTTCTTTCAATGTCTCCCATAAACCCCAGCAACTGAGGGTGAGGACTAACAAACGAGTCAGGGTTGTCATTCAGGGCCAGTCTTAACTCGTCCGTACTCTGGGATGGAGTAGCCTGGATATTTATCGACACCAACAGGAGCACTAATCCCAGTCCTTGGGCTGGTCTTTCAGTTCCTTCCTCAACTTCTTTAGATTTGGATTCCTTCTTTGTACAATCTTGGACAATTGGTGGTTATGAGAAATGTGCCTTTTACTCCCAATAGTGTTTAACCTGCATGACCTGTGCAGTGAAGTGGGTCCACTAGTCATGATCCACTTCCTTCAGCAGTGCCTATCTGGTAAAAATTTCCTTCACCACCACCTTAGCTGTGGCCAAGGCTGATTTCAAAGGGAAAGCCTCCATATCAACCTGCAGCAGTCAGTATTTATTTTCCGTGAAGGTTGTGGGAAATGGTGCAATGAAATCAATTTGGACACGTCACCATGGACCTTCCACCTATCTATATGACCATGGGGGTTTTCTGCTTATGAGGATCAGGATTGTTAGCAGCACAAAACAAGTAGTTTATGCATCCTTTCTAAAGTGAGGCCACCACCCAGCTTCCACCTTTCCTTTTGTTACTGCCAGCACCGGATGTTTAGATCCTGGGTCTCCATGTGCCAATGGCATGAGCTCCTATCTACACCTTTGAGGCACTATCCATTTATCCCCTTTGAACAACATTCCCTCTTACCGTTACAGCAACTGGAAAGGGACCCTCAATCAGATTGCTGCCTTGTTCAGCTTTCAGGACTGATTGCAACGCTGATGGGAATTTTCCAGCCCCCTCCCCCCATCGCGGTGGGACCGGCGAGCCATTGATATCTCTGTTCGCATCGGCAGGACTGGACGATCCTGCCAACATGAAGGGCTGGAAAATTCCAGCCTATGCCTTTGACTTGTAATTCCTTAAGATTGGGGGGTAAGGGAACTACTTTTGTCAGTTCCCTTTTCTGGGTGTCTTGCCACCAACCCTGCCTGGAGATGATCCCGGGGCTGCCTTCTGCCGTTCTCAATTTGACCACTTATCAGCCCTCTTGTTTCCTTCCCACATAGGCTCTGTTTTGGAGTTTTACTTTGTGTGTATATAGTAATGATCCCGTTTTCCCCTTTTAAGGATTGCGCTTAGCAATGGTGTTGTAGTTAAGAGTTGACCATCTCCTGACACTCCCAATCACCAAATACTCAGTGCATGAATTTCAGGTAAACATAGAATTGGAGCAAAAATAAAATCAAAATACTGCAGGATGCTGGAAATCTGAAACAAAAACGAAAATTGCTGGAAAAACTCAGCAGGTCTGACAACATCTGTGGAGAGGAAGACAGAGTTAACGTTTTGAGTCTGTATGATTCTTCATCAGAACACTTTAAGAAGAACAATAGAATTGGAGCATATGGAATAAGGTGGAGGGACCTTGGTGCCATGTGTCACCACATACAGTACACTCCTACCAGTTCAGCCTGTTTGCCTTTTTTCCCGCAATCACTGAGCTGGAGCCATCCACATATATATCCCTCCCCACTGCGTGAATTCTGCTGTTTAGTCCCATATCGGTTCCCCAGGCTCCCTCAACTGAGCATACATGGCACTCCTCTTGGTAGGCCATATTGAACACCAGCCGGGGCTCCTCCACTGGAGGAGAGTCCCCACAGAGATTCTTTGACTAAACTACCATCCTTTAATCACCCATCTGCTAGCAGAATAATTGGGGTATGATGGGTCAACCTAATCAGCCCCTGTGAGAAATACTTCACAGCCCAAAAGATTGCTGGGAGATGTCATTCACACACACTTACCCTTTTCTATGTCTCAGAGGATCCTGGGTGCATATGTGACTGGTCTTAATTTACTATTCACTCCCTGCAATAATACTGCATTCGGGCTTCGATCCATTGCTGTCATCTCAAGGTAAAACTCCTTCATGGGTTCTATAGCTCCCAGCAGGGGTGCAGTCTGGAAATCCTTTTTCCATTTAACAAAGGCTCTTTCACATTTCTCATCCCAGTTCCAATCTATCTCCCCCTGCTGCTGTAGCTGTATAATCCTCTATAAATTCCCTACAACACCCAGTCAGACCCAAAAATGAGTAAATCAGTTAGAGTCAGGAATGGCAATTCCTGGACTGCCTTGGATTTGGCTTCATCTATTGCTCTCTCTCTCCCTGGACCTGATTAGCAAACCCAGAAACTGCATTTCTCTCTGGCCCAAAGGGATCCTTTTTGGCTATTACCTTTAATCCAGGCCCCTTCATTCGTTGTAACAACTCATGCAAAAGATCCTGGTGCTGGACCCTGCTTTCTGTAAACAACAGTAAGTCGGTTACATATTGAATGAGCTGATCGGGCTGGCTAAACTCCTTTAGACGCTTGACCACACATTAATGCAAAATGGAGGGGCTGTTACAGAAGCACTGGGCAAACATCCATGTATTCTGCTGTTCCTTAAAGACAAATACAAACTTATATTGGTCCTTCTGAACCAGTCTGAATCAGAGCCCATTAGAAATGTCCAGCACTGTGAAAAACTGACCGCCACTAGCTATAGCTGTGGCCAAGTCTGCCATTGCTTCGACAGTGTGTGCACAGGTAGGAATATTTCTGTTCGATGTGTGATCGCCAATGGTCATTCTCCATGTACCACCTGGTTTCCTCACCAGCCAGATAGAAGAATTCACAAGTTGCTATGGGTCACAAGACCCTCTTCTACCAGGAATGTTACCGCCTCCTCTAGGTCCCTCAGCTTCCTGTGGGTATGTGTACCATGTGGTCGTACTATGAGCTCCCCTTCTTTCTCCATTTCCACTGTCGCCATCTTTCCACAGTCATGTTTGTGGGATATGAACGCTCCCTTATTTTGATAAGTTATGTCCCAGAACTCTGGTAGCACTTCATCACATAATTCTTCTAGCTCTTTTCCCCTTACCGTTTGGACGGAACACACGGATTTCACCCAGACACATCTCTCACTTACTTCCTCTGCACTACTCCACAAACATCCAATCAGATCCCAACACACCTACTCCAGGTTGATCCCATCTAAGGAGTATGCATTTCCATTCAGGTTTCAAGTTCCCCGCCTGAAAATCTAGAGGTTTAGCTACCGCCCCAGCCTGTTTGTGCCCAGTAAATCCCTTCAATACAAATGGGGTCCTGCTCGACCAAAATGAGTGCACTGAGCCCAGGGTGTCTATCACTGCATGTGAAGCCCCATATCCACTCGGCAACACCTCTTATTTCCCACAATCCAGGCATCAACACGCGGCTGACCCCATTCATCATAATAAAGTGGGCACAAATGCTTAGGCTGGGTGTGGCCCCTTGATTGGGCATTTTGGATGTTTTCCAGCTCCCCTCCCCCAGTAGCCCTATGTACAGCTCCCCCATGTAACACCACCACCATCCCCCCCCAACCCCCCCCCCCAACCCATACTGCCACCTTCTGGGGTTCCCTGCTGCCTCCCTATCATTGACTTTTTGTAGTTCCACTTTTTCTGACTTCAATTGCCTTATCCTTTCCTCCTTGTTATATAATTGAGTCGTGTAAGGCACAAACCATGTGGCTTTCATTAACCGTGGCTTTGCAAATGAGCTAATTGTCCACTCCGCTGCCTTCTCCACCAGCTTTCTGCTTCCTGTTATTTGGTTAATCCAAGGTTCTAAAGCCTTGATTTTCCCTGTTACATCCTTGCTAATAAATCCTCCATGGTTTTACCCTCAGATTTAACCTTTTCCTCTTATTGTGCTTCAATGAGGTTCAACTGTTTCCAGGCTTCGCTGTCTTACCATACCTTGATGAGACTTTGCTTATACTTTAATAGACTTGAGATAGTCGGTCTATAGTTTCTCTTGACATTTATCCAGAACAATTTACAAAGACTGTTCTATGTTTTGCATTCTTGGAGCCTCTTGGTCATCTGATTCTTGATGTCATGTTTACATCATTAATAACATCATGGTCCAATTAACATAAACATTCATTAACCTAATTGGCCCAATGTATCAAGTTACTCAGTCTCCTGGCTGGCTGACCAATTTGTAATGTCCATGAAATTGAGAATCACAATTGACACAATTTCATCACAAATCCAATAGACTGTTGCCAAAATCGTCAACTTGAAAACAGTACAGAGTGATTTAAAACATACAGTTAGTCAGACTAGGTTGATTGGAGGCCGATCGGATCTGATCTGAACAGGACTGATCCACCTCCAGCAGAACTTTTCCAGTTAATGGTCCTATTCCCGATGGTGCCATCTCGATGAGGGTTTTTAACCTGACTTTGTACTTTGGCTGCATGGCAATGCTCTTGTGCTCAATCCCTCTGAGCCACTCGATTGGTTGTCTTTGAATGGCTTCCGGAGTGCATGGTGTTATGACAACAGCCAGTGTTAATTACTGCACAAACCAAATTCCAGAGGGAAACTTAGCTTACAGGCCACAACCTTTTTTTGTATTACGATAATGAGATGAAGATGTACTGATCTCTACAGTAAGAGGTCCAGTAACACTTTTTGGAGTTTTAAAAATTAAAAGTAAAAGTTTTATTAACAAAAATAAAAGAAAGCTTAAGCACACAAGATTACAGTTACACAATTAAGGTTAGACTTACAAAACATTCCCCAAAAAGTCTCTACTTGGTCAAACCCACAAATAAACACCTTCCAGACAACACTCCCTTATAGATATTTAAATATGAAATCCAATAATATTACACAAGGCAAACTGCTGTAACTTCAATAAAAGTGTACCACATGACCTTTTCCTCTTCCACTCTGCGGTGGAATTCACTTCAGAATAAAACTGCTTGCTGCATCTCAAGACTTTTCTGGCTTAACTGGATGGGTAATTCAAACTGCATCCTCCTCTAGCCCAGAGCTCCAGTTATCTCAACAGCTCAAACAGCTCCAGCTATCTCCACCCATCTCTAGCTCTCTCTCCAGCTCAACAGCTATCCACAGTAACTCTAATATACCTTTTTTTCCCCTTCATCTTCTTTCTATTGTTCTCACACCCCTTTGAAACTCAAACCTTTCCAAATATAAGCTCTTTCATTTTTCTATCTTGTCTTTGCTTTTGGGTCAATAAAATATTATATCCCCACTACTTGTTTACCTATGAACTCCTGCAAGTTTGCGAACATTTTCCCTGTTCCCTTTGATTCCCCTTTGATATTCAAACTCTCAACTTATCAAAAAATGCAAATGTTAACTATTTATTTTTTGTTAAATGTTAACTGCTTAACCTATTTACTTGTACCTCAAACTTAACACTATCCTTTTCATAATTCCAACCCCTCAGACAACATGATTCTTATCAAACTCTTGCCCAGCTTAATTAAATCACATGCAAACGCACACAGACACCCATCCTTCTTTATAGAATAACACAATATTCTCCCAAAATATTAAAAAATAACGTCCATTCTCACAATGGTAATATGTTCCGAGAATTGTCAGCTCATTTCCACAGCAAATTCAAACAAATACAGATACAAAACCGTCTTTTCCTGTTTTGTTTTGAAATACATTTCTAAATATGTGGTCAAGTTAATATTTATTGATAAAAGCAAAATACTGCGGATGCTGAAAATCTGAAACAAGAACAGAAAATGCTGAAAAACCTCGGCAGGGTCTGACAGCAGCTGTGGAGAGAGAAACAGAGTTAACAATTCGAGTCTGTATGACTCTTCTTCAGAGCAAAAGAGAAGTGGAAATGTGGTGAAATTTATACTGTTTAAAGGGGGTGGAGCAGGTGAAGCTGGATAGAAGGCCAGTGATAGGTGGGGGCAAAGGAGAGATTGTAAAAGATGTCACGGACAAAAGAACAAAGAGAGTAGTGGTAAGGGCCATAAAGGGCTTTCTTACCTTTCTGCCACTATCAGCACCTTTTATAGCCCTTACTATTGCTCTCTTTGTCCTGTTGTTCATGACATCGTTATCAATCTCTCCTTTGCCCCCACCTATCACTGGCCTTCTCTCCAGCTTCACCTGCTCCACCCCTCTTAAACAGTACAAATTTCATCACATTTCTACTTCACTTTAGCTCTGAAGAAGGGTCATATGGACTCGAATCGTTAGCTTTATTTCTCTCTACACAGATGCTGCTAGAGCTGCTGAGTTTTTCCAGCATTTTCTGTTTTTGTTACTATTTATTGATGTGTGTCATTAGAAGCATCAGACTTGGGTTTGAGGTTTTGGGAAATGATTTATAAATGCTGAATGGTTTCTGTTGTAAGTGTTGTTAGGTGTCTCACTGAGAGGTCTGGAGTGTTGTATGGTTGAACATTAAGTGTTTATTAACAACTCATAACAATATACATCTCCAATGTATAGCCCTACATGGGTGCTGTCTCCATGCTGGCTTCTACCAGACTACTACTGTACTCAGTCCACTATCATGTGACTCTCTTTACATCACATTGTGGGCGGTACTGTTTCCCGAATCCCACATTGACCCTTGTTCTGCCGAACACCCTTATAATACATTTTCTGCACTGTGTACTGAGTTTGTAAATTAAGTTTACTCCAACTTGAGAATAAATTCAATGGACAGTTTCTGACTTATAATGATTGTGGCTGTGAAAAGTGAGGTTCCTGCAATAGAAAGATTAGTCCATAAATGACAACATTGTCTGAAAAAGCCTAATTATTAAAAAGTTACTCTATCTGAATTTGACACCAGCCAATTCATCACCTGAGGGATAGTCCTAGATAAATATGATACCAAAAAGTAACTGATCAAAATTCCAGAATAAGCTTTTGTTCTCAGGTCTCTGCTATTCATCCGGGCTTGACACCCTCCAAACTACCTTCTGCCTGCATACCCCATGATTCAAGAAAACTTGATGATTTCATTCAAATACTGCAACCCATCAATAGTCCTTTTAATATAAATCCCATTTCTAACCTGACCCTTAACCGACTGTCTTTTCAAGCTAATAGCTCAACCTTAAATGTTATTACTAACAGTCTATTGTCTATATCCACTAAACTCCAGTAGGCTGATTGGTATTTAGGTTCATTAGAAATGATTTGATGTAGGTCTTAACTGCCATCTCCCAGAAAATAGGTCTTTTGCATTTTGCAGGAACAGTGGACGTTGTGGCAGGCGGGGGTGGACAATCCCACGGGAACAGGGAAAGCGGTTTCCTGACGGTGGGATTTGGCGACGGGAACGTGCGGTCCCAACCGTTGTGGCAGAACAATGGCAGGTCGCCAATCCGGCCACAGGAAGTTGGGAAGCCATTTTGCATCACATTGATAGGATTCAAATTAACCCCCGACTGGAATTCCACCCTCCTTCTGTCCAATCCCCCACCCTGTCCAATCATCCCCCACCCCGTCCAATCATCCCCCACCCCCTCCAATCATCCCCCACCCCTTTCAATTATCACCCCTGTCCAATCACCACCTCCCCCCCACCCCCCCATAGTCCAATCTTTCCCAGCCCCCCCTGCTGGTCCAATCATCCCCACTCCTCCCATCCAATCATAGGCCCCACCGTCCAATCATCCACCCATTCAATCGTCCCCCTTGTCCAATCATCCCTGCCCCTGGCGTGAAACCGCTCCGGTCCGTAACATATTGGACTTGTTGGGACTAACCTGGATGGAGGCCTGGAAGAGCTCGCGGATGCTGGAAAAGGTGGAGAACTCTGAAGCTGGTGGTTTCCTGAGAACCATGTGGTCCATCGATTAGGTAGGCCATCGCTTGAGTGGACTCTCCAGCAGCATTCGCATCAATCAGGTGGGCTCTACTAGAAGGCCTCACATTGCGCAGGTGGACTCTCCAGCAGCAGTCGAATTGCAAGGGTGGACTCGTTGCAGCTATCGCATTGCGCGTGTTGACTCTCCAGCAGCAGTCACATTGCGTGGGTGGACTCTATGAGAAGCTGTCACATAGCCTGGGTAGACTCTCTAGCAGGGTGAGCAGCAGCATAAGGTTGTGCGGCGCACCAATGGTTTCCGTGTTGTAGGAGCAAAAAGATGGGGCAGGTGTAGAGGCCTAAAGGGGGGCAGTGGACGTTAGGGGTAGTAATTGAAGGAAGAAATGTAAAGCTGCGGGTGTCTGGGATGGGTGAGGTGGTTTATGGAGCAGGTGCGTGGTGGAGTACGAGCCGTTGTGGGGTGGGGACTGGGGTGTGTGCAGGTGTGAACAGGCAGTGGGGGGGGGTGTGCAGGTGTGAACAGGTAGTGTGGGGATGTGTGCAGGTGTGAACAGGCAGTGGGAGGGTGTGTGCAGGTGTGAACAGGCAGTGGGGGGGGCGTATGCAGGTGTGAACAGGTAGTGTGGGGGTGTGTGCAGGTGTGAACAGGCAGTGGGGGAGTGTGTGCAGGTGTTAACGGGAAGTGGGATGTGTGTGTAGGTGTGAACAGGCAGTGGGGGGATGTGTGCAGGTGTGAACAGGCAGTGGGGGGGGTTGTGTGCAGCTGTGAACAGGCAGTGGGGGTGTGTGTGTGCAGGTGTGAGCGGGCAGCGAGGGAAGGTGTGCAGGTGTAAACAGGCAGTGGGGAGGGGTGTGTGCAGGTGTGAACGGGCAGTGGGGGGGTTTGTGTGCAGGTGTGAACAGGCAGTGGGGTGTGTGCAGGTGTGGATGGGCAGTGGGGATACGTTTCCAGTGTGACCGGGCAGTGGGGTGTGTGCAGGTGAAAACAGGCAGTGGGGTGTGTGCAGGTGTGGATGGGCAGTGGGGATGTGTTTGCCGGTGTGACCAGGCAGTGGGTGTGTGCAGGTGTGATTGGGCAGTGGGGGTGTTTGTGTAGGTGAGTAAAGGCAGTGGGAGGATGTGTGCAGGTGTGAACAGGCAGTGGGGGGGGGGTTGTGTACAGGTGTGAACCGGCAGTGGGGGTATGTGCAGGTGTGAACAGGCAGTGGGGGGGGGTTGTGTGCAGGTGTGAACAGGCAGTGGGGGGTGTATGTGGGTGTGAACAGGCAGTGGGGGGGTCGTGTGCATGTGTGAACGGGCAGTAGGGGTGTGTGTGCAGGTGTGAATGGGCAGTGAGGGGGGTGTGCAGGTGTGAACAGGCAGTGGGGGTATTGTGTGCAGGTGTGAACAGGCAGTGGGGGGCGGTTGTGTGCAGGTGTGAACAGGTAGTGGGGGGATGTGTGCAGGTATGAACAGGCAGTGGGAGTGTGTGCAGGTGTGTATGGGCAGTGGAGTGTGTGTGCAGGTGTGTATGGGCAGTGTGGGGTGTGTGCTGGTGTGACCGGGCAGTGGGTGGTGTGCAGGTGTATACAGGCAGTGGGCTGTGTGCAGATGTGGATGGGCAGTGGGGATGTGTGTGCCGGTGTGACCGGGCATGGGGGTGTGCAGGCGTATACAGGCAGTGGGGGTGTGTGCAGGTGTGGATGGGCAGTGGGGATGTATGTGCCGCATTGATTGGGCAGTGGGGGTGTGCAGATGTGTACAGGCAGTGGGGTGTGTGCAGGTGTGAATGAGCAGTGGGGTGTGTGCAGGTGTGAACAGGCAGTGGGGTGTGTGCAGGTGTGAATGGTGAGTGTGGGGTGTGTGTGGGTGTGTACGGGCAGTGGGTGGGGTGTGCGGGTGTGTACGGGCAGTGGGTGGGGTTTGTGCGCGTGTGTACGGGCAGTGGGTGGGGTGTGCGGGTGTGTACGGGCAGTGGGTGGGGTTTGTGCGGGTGTGTACGGGCAGTGGGTAGGGTTTGTGCGGGTGTGTACGGGCAGTGGGTGGGGTGTGTGTGGGTGTGTATGGGTGGTGGGTGTGAATGATAGTGGGGAGGAAGGGGTTTGTGCTGTCTACTTCTGAGTCAAAGAACAAAGAACAAGGAAAAGTACAGCACAGGAACGGGCCCTTCAGCCCTCCAAGCCCGTGCCGATCATATTGCCCGTCAACTAAAACATTTTGCACTTCCGGGGTCTGTATCCCTCTATTCCCATCTATCCATGTATTTGTCAAGCTGCCTCTTAAACACCACAATCGTACCTGCTTCCACCACCTCCTCTGGCAGCGAATTCCAGACACTCACTACCCTCTGCATAAAAAACTTGCCCCGCACATCTCCTCTAAAGTTTTCTCCTCTCACCTTAAATCTATGTCCCCTAGTAACTGACTCTTCCACCCTGGGAAAAAGCTTCTGACTATCTACTCTGTCCATGCCACTCATAATTTTGTAAACTTCTATCAAGTCGCCCCTCAATCTCCGTCGCTCTAGTGAGAACAATCCGAGTTTCTCCAACCTCTCCTCATAGCTAATAACCTCCAGACTAGGCAGCATCCTGGTAAACCTCCTCTGCACCCTCTCCAATGCCTCCATATCCTTCTGGTAATGTGGCAACCAGAATTGCACGCAATATTCCAAGTGTGGCCTAACCAAGGTTCTATACAGCTGCAGCATGACTTCCCAGCTTTTATATTCAATACCCCTGCCGATGAAGGCAAGCATGCCATATGCCTTCCTGACTACCTTATCCACCTGCATTGCCACTTTCAGTGACCTGTGGACCTGTACACCCAGATCCTTCTGCCTGTTGATGCACTTAAGGGTTCTGCCATTTACTGTATAATTCCTACCAGTATTAGACCTTCCAAAATGCATTACCTCGCATTTGTCCGGATTAAACTCCATCTGCCATTTCTCCGCCCAAGTCTCCAACCGATCTATATCCTGTTGTATCCTTTGACAATCCTCTTCACTATCTGCAACTCCTCCAACCTTAGTGTCGTCTGCAAACTTACTAATTAGCCCAGTTACATTTTCCTCCAAATCATTTACGTATACTACAAACAGCAAAGGTCCCAGCACTGATCCCTGCGGAACTCCACTAGTCACAGCTCTCCATTCAGAAAAGCACCCTTCCACTGCTATCCTCTGTCTTCTATGACCAAGCCAATTCTGTATCCATCTTGCCAGCTCACCTCTGATCCCGTGCGACTTTACCTTCTGTACCAGTCTGCCATGAGGGACCCAGTCAAAGGCCTTACTGAAATTCATGTGGATAACATCCACTGCCCTTCCATCGTCGATCATCTTTGTCACTTCCTTGAAAAACTCGATCAAGTTAGTAAGACACGACCTCCCCTTCACAAAACCATGCTGCCTCTCACTAATATGCCCATTTGATTCCAAATGGTAGTAAATCCTGTCATGAAGAATCTTCTCCAATAATTTCCCTATCACTGACGTAAGGCTCACCGGCCTGTAATTTCCTGGATTATCCCTGCTACCCTTCTTAAACAATGGAATAACATTGGCCATTCTCCAGTCCTCTGGGACCTCACCTGCAGCCAGTGAGGATACAAAGATTTCTGTCAAGGCCCTAGAAATCTCCTCCCTTGCCTCCCTCAGTACTCTGGGGGAGATCCCACCTGGTCCTGGGGACTTATCCACCTTAATATTCTTCAAGACACCTAACACCTCCTCTTTTTTGATCTCAACATGATCCAGGCTATCTACGCACTCTTCCCTAGACAAATCGACCGCTAAGTCCTTCTCTTTGGTGAATACTGATGAGAAATACTCATTTAGTATCTCTCCCATTTCTCCTGGCTCCACACACAGATTCCCACCTCTGTCCCTGAGTGTGCCTACCCTTTCCCTGGCTACCCGCTTGCTTTTTACATAGGTATAAAAGGCCTTGGGATTTTCCTTAATCCTGGTTGCCAATTACTTTTCATGACCCCTTTTAGCCCTCCTGACTTCTTGCTTAAGTTTCTTCCTACTTTCTTTATATTCTCCACAGGCTTCATCTGTTCCCAGCCTTCTAGCCCTTACGAATACTTCCTTTTTCTTTTTGACTAATCTCTCAATATCCTTCGTTATCCAAGGTTTCTGAAACTTGCCATGCTTATCCTTCATCCTAGCAGTAACATGCCGGTCCTGAATTCTTATCAACTGAGTCCTGGGGAGAAAACTGAGGAAATTGGTGACATGAAGAGATGGTGACGGT
Source organism: Cetorhinus maximus (assembly GCF_964194155.1). Lineage (NCBI taxonomy): Eukaryota > Metazoa > Chordata > Chondrichthyes > Lamniformes > Cetorhinidae > Cetorhinus > Cetorhinus maximus. The sequence goes on from NW_027596370.1 coordinate 338,676, forward strand.
TAAAGGGGCCAGTGGGATCAGGTTGGGTGGGAGAGTAAGGGTCCTGCAATGGTGGGCGAAGGGGCACCAAGGGTTGTTTCAGGAAACAAATACGGAATTTGGGGATCAGAGGCACAAGGGGGCATCTCTACAGTTATTGGAGTGGGCTCCTCGGGAAAGAAGGGGACGTTAAGGTTAACCTGCACTGGACAAAGGGTCATGCGAGGGGGTGCAGTTTCTAGGGTGACTATGGGGAGGTCAAAGGTAACACCAGGAGGGTCAATGGTTATTGGGGAAGGGTTTGGGTAATGTGGGAGGATGAAAGGTATTGGACTGTGCCTCAAAAGTGACTTGCACCATGGCCGTTCACAACTATCCAGTGCCTCATGGTGGAGATGTCAAGATGCTGGATGGGAGTTGGGTCATTGGGTCGGCAGAGCTGCAGGTCAGATCAACTGGACAACTGAAGGAGAACCCCAGCATGTAGTTCTGCCAAAGCAAAGGCTTGGGAATTGAGGAGGGTGTGAATGGCAAAGGAGCAGTGTCATGATAATGAAGGAAAAAACACTGAATTGCATTCAGAAATATTGGACTTTAAACATAAGACCAAAGTTTTTAAAAATGCGCACAAGCCACTGGCTGGAATGCTTCAGGGTGACTACCTAAGAGGTAATGGAATCCCACCCTGTTGCCAGACAAGAAACTTCTAAAGTCGTCCAGAAACTAATTGCTCCCTCCGGTAGAGACAATGGGACATAATGGAAGATGAATATCACCTCATCAAGAAATTTGTGAATTTGCCTCCAACTTGGAATATACAAAGGAGGGGTTAAAAGTGAGCTGAAAAGCTGCCCTGGTGTCTGTCTGTTGGTGAGTGTTTTGAGAGAGAGCAAGTGTTGGTAGTTTGACTCAGAAGTAACATCCACACACAGTACCCTTGCAAATCGCCATTTTGCAGGTATCCTGATCTCTCTCCCTCTCCACCAAATTCAACACTACTGGAACCTCAAAACTGACTATTCATCTACTGGAGTCAATTTGACTGGAATCTCGAATCACAATGGTCGTAACGCTCAATCACCTACTCCCCACGAGTCAAGGACTGTTCCGTATGCCTTTTATTAATTTATATGTATATATTTTTCACTTACTTCAAGCTAAATTTTTCTTTTAACCTGTATGACTGTATATGCATGTGTTTCACCCTTGCCTTTAGTAGTTAATAAACTTACTCTTACTTGTAACTCAAGAAAGTCTGATCAAATCAGCTCCTTCAAAACCAGAACATCTGGGCCTGGGAAAAGGTATTCACGAAAGGGATCCTTTTTAGGTTAAATCTTGTTGCGACCAATAGCGAGGGGGGGGTGGGGGGGTTGAATAAAGACAGGGAGCCAGTTCATCCCGCCTCACCGGGGGCATAACAATTTGGGGGTGTCCCAGCCAGTGAGAAATTGAGTGGTCCTGCCTGGATCAACAACTTTGGGGGACCTCACCTGGGCGGTGGGGGTCGTAAAAGCAGGGGGCTTCTCGCACATGGCTGGCAAGGGCCCTGGCAAAGATTGATGCCTTCCTGCACACATGTGCTCCTGGAGGACCTGGAACCAGCCTGGGTTGACCTCCTGAGTATAGGCGGTACACACAGGCTTTATGACTGGGAAACAAATGGAAACACATCAGACCTTATAAAGGTGCAAGTGACCATATATTTACAAAAGTATATCAACACTGAACAATGATAGTGCATCCGTGCAATCACATGTGACATCAGAACTTCTTAATTTTTCTTTGCCTGCCACTAAATGGAGGTGCTTCCCTGACATCCGCAGCTGGGGCACAGACAGGCTGCTGACCACTATGCCCTGTTACTCTTGATGACTTTGCCAGGCGTCCTCTGTGTCCTCGAGGCCTGGAGGGCCCCAGCCTGCTCTGGTGCAGCTGCACCTTCTGCGGCCACAGGGGCCGAAGCTGATGGGGTCATAGGCAAAGCAGTTTCCAAAGGGCCGCATACCCTCTGAGAGTCTGGAGTGGAGACCACAGGAGTGTCTGCCTGCCCCGCCTCTTCCCTTTGGGTGCCCCTCCATGACTCCTTGAGGAGAAGGGGCACCTTGATGGAGGTCGAGATGTCCTGTCCCTCTCTCGTGTAGCCACGGTGAAACCTTGCCCATGGATACTGTGATGGAGTGCAGGTCTGTACGCATCTCTGGCAGAAAATGGGCGTTCTACTGGACAAGGGTCTCCATGGCGTCTGCCACCCTTCCCATGGAGACCTCAATGCGCACACAGGTCGGTACCACTTCCCCAGACAGCAGGTGGACATCCTCTTCCACCTCACGTGCTACTCTGTTGAATGCCTCTGACATCTCTGCCTGAGGCTACCCTGCCTCTTGCTGCATCTCAAGCATCCTGTATAGGACTGGTCCCAGAGGCCCGTCATCTGACTCAGACTTTGCAGGGGCCTCTTCCCCAGCAGTCCTCTGAGTGCCAGTGAGCTTGGCTACCCCTGTCTCCTCCTGCTGAAGAAACGTGTCCCTGTGGTGACCACCAGGATGTGTGACCCTGTCTGAACTAGTTCTCATACGCACCGAGGTGTGTGTCTCTGGGCTGATGACTGCTGTGACAGCTCTACGGGTGCAATCTCATTGTCGCCCTCATCAGCCTCGCTCCTCTGTGGGCTGGAGCTGGTGCTAGAATCAGGTTCAGGGTCTGGCCTCACCCTCTTCTTGCTGGCACCTGCAATTGCGAGAGGTGAGAGTGAGTGACTGCATGGTCTGCCTCCAACATGGCACCACGCATGACCCTCGGGTTTCTAGGCAGAGACATTAAGCACTGTTCTTTGCTGGATGGAGGCCAGACGCCTAACCCACCGTCTCCACATGCCTGGTCCTGATCCTCCCCTGCCAACTTGGCAGCCCACTCTTCATATGGTGTGAGCTGCCAGTGTTGAGCCGTGCTCTCTCCTGTTCTGCCTCTCTCTCTCTTTCGCACTTGTTGTGCGCCAACTTGTCCTGCACAAGGAGAGAAGATGTTTTGAGAGCACTTGGGATGCAGGTTGCATTCACATGCTACCAGCAGACAGCAGCAACCAGCTGGCTACTGCATACCATGTGAAAGATGCAATGCAGCCAGTCCACTAAACTTCTTTGGCAACACCCACCAGAGTGGTGAGCTCATGCAGATAGAAGAATAAGGCACGAGGAGGCATGGCATCAGCTGTGCTTGCTGATGCCTGCCACACCAAACCCACTCCCCTTCCACAATATGAGCTCTCTGTGTGGCAAGGTCAAGGACCCACAGTCGCCTCTCTACCTGTAGACTATATGGACTGCACTTTGGCTGTGAAGCATCAATGCATTACATTGAGAAGCCCTTTATGCATGGGCAGCACAGATGATAGCCTGCACTAAGGCCCATGTCGCAGTTCCCATTCTGAGAGGTGAGTTTGAGCAGTAGAGGGTGGCACAGATGAGATCATTTACCTTTTCCTGCACTGCAGGGTTGTCCTCTGGTGTGTACTGTTTGCACTCACCACCCTAGTGACTGCCTCCAATGCAGGGTTGGTAAATCAGGTGGGCCTCCTCCTTCCATCCCTGGAGTAGAGGACGTCCTTCCTGTCCTCCAGAGCATTCAGCAGTATTTCCAGGGATGTATCACTGAATCTTGATGCCGGTGCTGCTTGGGATCTCCAAGCCGTTTCCTGGACCGCAGCTCAGAATGGGAGAAAGCTGCAGCTGTCTGAGTGCCTTTTCAATATGGCACCCAGGTATGACAGCCAGATATGACAGCCAGATATGACAGAGGGGTGCCTGACTTCCTGCACAGCCCAACACTAACGAGGTAGGGAAACCCCGTCTGCATAATTGAGACCAGCATTGCATAATTCGGCGTGATTTACCGCTGGGCTCAGTGGAAAGAAAGACTCCCGTTTCCCACCCCCATCACAGGGCTAAGCCCCAGAACAGAAATCCCAAACATTAAGATAAACACTGCAGAAACATCGTAATGACCATTACGCCGAGGCTGTTCGACAGGGAAATGTGGAAAACAGCACAGATGGAGATGGACAGAGTAAAATCCCTTGTGCCTTCCAAAGGTAACAGCACCAGCAGGAAGAGAGGTTCTCTGATTACAAAGTGCACAGTAAGTGAAGGCACTCTGAGGCAGGCTGTCCCCGCTGGAGCACAGTGGACAGGGCATAGGCCAGGGGATGATGCTGCGGTCAACAGTGTCAAAGGTGGAGAAGGATGAGGTGGGATATAATACCAATAATTCCAGAAAAATATAGAAGCTGAAAATATTAAACTTTTCAATTTAGGTTTCAAACTGATTTAGCCAGTCTGTCAAACTAATCTGAACAAAAGTAGAATCTAGTATCACTTGAGCTGTGGAATGAGATTGGAGAACTGCTTATCTTCAATTTACACTCCATTTATTCATACCAGCTATTGACAACTCAAACACAACAATGATCAGTTCCAGCTCGATCTGAGACTTCAGAAACATGGTATGGATCATTCAAGATAGCTCCTTATTATCTACCAATAGTATTTTATTAAGAAATCAGTAACATTTAAATGCATAATTAATAAATAATTTTTAATGTTTATAATAAAACTTGTCTTGGTGCAATATACCCATATTGCAATGTGAAGGAAGACATTCCTTTCGTTTGAAAATGTGACCCATTTAGATCAGCTTTCTTGGCTAAAAGTTATGAAAAAATGGTACAAAATCTTCCCCTATTGTGAGCTGTAGCTCAGCTGCCAGCATGATTGTCTCTGGGTTACAAGGTAGTGAGTTCAGGTACAACTTGAGTACAAAGTCAAGGCTGGCATTCTAATGCAGCACTGAGGGAGTGCTGCACTCTTGGAGGTGCTGACTTTTGGATAGTCTCTCTTCTCCAGGGGATGTAAAAGATTTCGTGACACTATTTGAAGAAGATCAAGGGAATTCTCCCGGGTGCCCTGGCCAATATTTATCCCTCAGTCAACATCATTGAAACAAATTGCCTGGTCATTATCACATTGCTGTTTGTGGGAGCTTGCTGTGTGCAAATTGGCTGTGTTTTCTAAATGACATCAGTGATGGCACTTCAGAAGTGCTTCATTGGCTGTGAAGCACTTTGAGACGTCTGGTGTTTGTGAAAGCTGTTGTACAAATCTGAGTCTTTCTTACTGTTGGAAATAGACACAATTTGGCTGACTGCACTGTCTTATCACAGCCTCACTGAAAACACCACAGAAGCATTGTCAGGACCATTTACAATGTTATTCTGAGCTCTGAGGCAGGAAAATGGAGAAAATCTTGCAGCACATTGATGAGGTAGGAGCGGACAAAACAAAAATCCTTGTGCCTTCCAGAGGTAACTGCACCAGGCAGGAAGAGGAGCCATTGCAGGAGATTCTCTGACTCCAAGGTGCACAGGAAGTGAAGGCACTCTGAGGCAGAGTGACCCCGCTGGAGCACAGTGTAGGCCAGGGGATGACACTGCAGTCAACAGCTTTAGAAGTCACTGGTTGAGAAGGATGAGGTGGGCTACAACATTGATAATTCAGGAAAAATTATAGAAGCTGAAAGTATTTTTATTTATTCCTTCATGGGATGTGGGTGTCACTGGCAAGGCCAGCATTTGTTGCCCATCCTTAATTGCCCTTGAACTGACTGGTTTGCTCAGCCATATTAGAGGGCAGTTAACAGTCAACCACATTACTGGGGCATGGAGTCACGTGTAGGCTAGGCCAGACTGGATAAGGATGGCAGATTTCCTTCCCTAAAGGACATTAGTGAACCAGATGGATTTTTACAATTGATAATAGTTTAATAGTCACCATTACTGAGACTAGTTTTATATTCCACCAGCTGCTATGGTGGGATTTGAACCCTTGTCCCCAGAGCATTAGCCTGGGCCTCTAGATCACTAGTCCAATGACATCACCACTACACCAACAACTCCCCTAAAACTTTTCAGTTTAGGTCTCAAGCTGATTTAGTTAACCTGTCAATCTAATTTGAACAAAAATAGAATCTAGAATCACTTGACGTGTAGAATGAGAAGGTAGAATTGTTTATATTTAATTTACAGTTCCATTTATTCACACCAGTTATTGATCAACTCACACACAGAGCAGTGATCAGTTCCAGCTCTATCAGGGACTACAGAAATTTGGTATGTACAGTTAAAATTAACTTATTATTTATCAAAAGTGTTTTATAAGAAATCAGTGAAATTTAAATTCCTGATAATTAATTAATTAATATATTTCATTGTTTATATTAAAGTCTGACTTGGAGAATAATGCTGTGTAGAAATCTTCACATTGTGATGTGAGGGAGGCTGATTCCTTTAGTTTGAAACTGTGGCCCTTTGAGATAGATTTAGTGCTGAAACTCACAAAAACTGGATACACATCTCCCTCTCCAGTATTGCTGAAAATAAACACAATAATAGGGTTACTGTGTTATATTGCTGCAGCTTCAGCGAAAATACTGCAGAAACATCACAGTGAGGGTTAATACCATTACTCCAGTCTCCGCTGTGGAGGCATCAAGAACATATTGCTTGAGTTCCCAACCAGTCATTGTTGTTTAAAGTGGTTGAGACTGGCACTGCTCCAACCTGACTCTCCACCACTGCTGCCAGCCAGCTGTCAAACTCCTCTGCAACTTTCATCATCCTCTGATGATGAACATCCAAAGCCCCAGCAGCAAAACCTGCGCACCAGGAACCTGCCACCAGTCTCTGTGGGAGAGGGAAGAGGGACCAAGCCCACAGCTAAGAGGAGGGTGGCCATATTGATGATCTCTATCACCCAGCTGCCTGTGGTCACTGTTTGTGTAATCCCTCCTTGTAATTTAATCCTCCTGGTAAATCTATGCTGCATTCCCTCCAAGGGTAATATATCCTTCCTAAGGTGTGGTGCCTGAATGAACAACAATGAATACCTCAAGGAATGAGATATTAAATATAAAAGAAATTAAATATAAAAACCACACTTGCAAAAGTTAATTTTCAGTGCCAGGGAGTTTGATTGGCAATAATTAGCACATCATCTCATTAAAATGGTACTTAGACCTAACTTTCTGTAGGGTGTTTAGTTCATATCTATTGTCAACAATTTTATGATGGAAAATAAGAGTCTGAGGGATGGTTCACTTATTTTCTATTTTGTGATTAAACCAATCCATTCATTTAGCTGTAGGATAGTCTGTTCAATGCTTACAATAGATACTTTTGACTAGGGCTGAGACAGGATGGACTGCAGTATGTGTGAGTGAGATGATCCCAAGTGAACACATCAACAGTAGATCTCTCTGTCAGGAATCTCTTTGGCTTAGAGTCATTCAGCTGGAATGTGAGTTGGAGAAACTCTGACTCATAATGGAGGGGGAGGAATACCCGAGCCATTGGCTCCAGAATTTAAACACACCTTGTAAAGGTACAGATTCAGAATAGGGTTGGTGTAATTGATAATATACAGAGTAAGGGGAACCCAGGTGAGATAGAGAATGAGGAACCACAGAAACTGATACTCTCCAACAGGTAAAATGTACTTGCTACTTGTGAGGATAAGGATAAAGACTGTGGGCAGGACAGGCAGCGTGTGGACCATGGTACCTTGGAATAGGAGGCTATTCATAGGGGGACAAGAGGAGGGGAAGCGTACTGTGTTAGTTGCAGAGGATTCAATAATTTGGAGACAGATAGCATCCTTTGTAAGCGCTATTGAGAGTCCCACACAGTTTTGGTACCAGGGTGAGGGACATCCTGAACCAGCTTGAAATAATATTGGAAAGAGGGGCTGGGTGGGGGCAAGAGGATTCAGGGGACTAGCATACGGAAGTGTAGGCAAGAGGTCCTGCTCGGAGAGTATCAAAGTAGGAGCTAAATTAAAGAACAGGCTATCCAGGACTATGATCTCTGGATTATTACGCCAATCATGTGCAAATTGTCATAGGGATAAGAAGATTAGAGAGGGTGAACATGTGGCTGAAAGTGCTGTGGGAATGAGGGGTTCCATTTCATAAGGACATTGACACCAGCATTGAGACTGGTAGGAAGTGTAACGTTGGGGTAGACTCCACTTGAATTGGGTTGATACCAGGGTCCTAGCAGAAAGATTAAAGAGGGAATTCATAAAGACTCTAAAAAAGTAAGTTGGGGGGGAGGAGGGAGAGACTCACATGGTATATAAAATAGATTAAAAAGGAACAGAAGAGATGAGAGTAGAGTAACAGTCAGAATTTGTGCTTTAGGCACTGCAGGCAAAGGGAAAGTTTGAAGATGTGAAGTGATTGAGAGAGAAATAAGAAACATGAATGAAACATTAGAGTAGCAGGCCAGGTTAGGGTGTGTGGTCCAAGTAAGCTGATTTATACAAATACAGATTAAGAGGAACAAACCGAATGAATTACAGGCACAGATTTAACTTGGAGGGTATGACATGGTAGCCATTAATGAGTCATGGCTGCAAGACAGTCAGGACTGGGAACTAAATATATCAGGTAGTAAAGTCCACAGGAAAGATGGAGATAATTGTTGAGAGGGAGGAGTCGCCATAGTGATTAAGGAAGAAATTATTTCAATGATGAGAGAGAACATAATGAGAGTTAAGCAGGCAGTCTGACTTCGTTGGTTGAATTAAGAAATAGGAAAGGATTTAGGTTGTACTGGGTGTTGTATGTGACCCCCCCTGGTAACAGTTGTGATATGGTAGCTGGTGTAAATGCTTAGATTCATTAGCATTGGCAGAGTGGAATTAATGGGGGATTCTAACTTTTATATAGGTTGGGGCAGGCAGGCTAGCACATATCAGGAAGGTAGTAAATTTCCAGAGTGTGTCCAGGATAGTTTGCTGTCGCAATATGTCCTCAAACCAACAAGGGAGCATTGTATATTAGATTTAGTAATGGGCAATGAGACATATTTAATTAACAGACTAAAGGCATGTGAGCATTTATCTAATAGTGATCATAATATAATCAAGCTCAAAGTAATGCTTGAAAGAGAAATGTGAAAAACTATTAAGATTCTGGATTTGGATCAGGCTGACTTCAATGCGATGAGACAGAAGTGCCCACGCTGAACCAGGTAAAATGACAGGGAGGTGTTCAAAAAAGAATTTTATGTGATACAGAATGAATTTATATTGCCAGGGGGCATGAGCTTCAAAAAAAAAGCATGGAAAACAGAAGAGGTAAGAGACAACGGGCAGAATTTTTCTGTCAGTGAGCTGGGGGGCGGGGCCCGCTCGCCGACGCGAAAATGACGCGGGATGATGCTCGGAGGAACCCCCGACGTCATCCCGCCCCATTTAAATCTTTAGGAAGGCGGGCGGACAGCGCAATCAGCTTTCCGCCCGCCAACCTGTCAATGGCCAATTGAGGCCATTGACAGGATAATTAAGCCAATTAAAGGCCCTGCCTGTTCAACCTTAAGGCTGGTGGGCAGGCCAGGAGCCCCAGCGGGCTTCTGAAAAAACATGAAACTTCATCCACCGGCGGGATGAGATTTCATGTCTGTTTTAAAAAACTTTAATAAAATTTATGTGATATTTATTAACATGTCCCATCTTGTATGACATTGTCACATGAGGGGGACATGTTAATAATTTTTTTATTTTTCTATTTTTGAAGTTTATAAAACTTTCAGCGCTCTCCCTGAGACAGCGCTTAGTCTCAGGGAGATGTACGCTCTTCTGTGTGCATGCGGGGGATTCCCTCCCCCCCTGCACAGGAAGCGCATAGCGCTTCATGTCGGGCGGGCGCTTAAAATGGCGGTGGGGCCCATTTCAGTGGCGGCGATCGGCTGCCCACCCGCCGCTGAGTCGGTGGGGCCCACCCGCCCATCAAGGGCAAAATCCTGCCCAACATAAAACTATAATTTAAAAAAAAACATGAAAAAAGACCCTGGCATGTGGGGAAAATACCAAGAACAACAAAGGATGACAAAGTAAAAAGTACGAGCTAGATAAAGGACAAAAAGAAACTGAGCAGAGCTGTGAAAGCCAACACAGAAATCTTTTGCATCTACATTGGGAGCAAGAAGGTGGTCAGGAGCAATGTGGGCCCCTTAAAGACTGATAACAGTGTTATCAATGAAAATAAGAAAATGACGGACTTGCTGAATAATTACTTTGCATCAGTATTTACAGTAGAGGAGGAGGTCAGCAGGCCAGATATCCCAATGGAACTAATATTGAATCAGGGATAAGGACTCAACAAAATTAATGTAACCAATGGAGACTAAAGAATGACAAATCCACCAGATCAGATCCCAGGGATTTAGAGGAAATAGGTGAGAACATTGCAGATGTACTAACTACAACATAATCTTCCAAAGTTCTCTTGATTTTGTTAGATTGGAAAATTGCACATATCACTTGACTAAAGAGAGGTGACAGAGTGCAACCAGGGAGCTATAGAATTATAGGGAATCATTTAGCTTAACCTCTGTTGTTGGGAAATTGCTAGGGCCTGTAATTAAAGACTGAACACTGCAAAACCTCTAAGCTGATTAGACAGAGTAGGCATGGGTCTGTAAAGAGCAGGTCTTCCATAATGAATTTGCCTGAATTCTTTGAAGAGGTGGGTGAAGTAGTGAATGGGGGAATGTATATGAATGTTATTTGTATGGACTTTCAGAAGACATTTAATAAAGTCCCTCACGTGTGACTGCTAGTTAAAGTTGAAGCTGATGAAATTAAGCTTTCTCATTGACCTGGTTAGGAAATTGACTGAGTGGAAGGGAATAGGGATAATGGGCAGGTACTCAAATTGGTAGGATTTGGCTAGTGGTGTTCCACAAAGATCCATTTTGGGGCCTCAACTATTCACTGTAGTTACTGATGACGTAAGGGAAAGTGGTGATGATGGTGGGATGGGGCGGGGCAGGGGACACAAACAATGTTTCAGAATTGGAAATAGGCAAATTTAGTAATGGCATAAGTATGTGGCTGAAATCGCATCTCCGGCTCAAATGTGGCATCGAATTTGCTTCATTTTGTCCCTGATTCATGTTATTTAGGACTTTTGGCATGCTGACCTCTTCCTCTACCGTAAATGCTCAGACTGTTGCCAGGGAAATGGATGGATTCTGTAACGAGGGAGTGGAGCTTGTAACAGGGAGCGAGGAATATGGCTTCAATCTTCCCAATATTTAATTGGAGGAAATTTCTGCTCATCCAGTATTGGATGTCACATAAGCAGCCTGATAATTAAGAGACAGTGGAGGAATTGAGGGAGGTACTGGCGAGATAGAGCTGGGTGTCATCAGCATACATGTGGAAACTGGCATTTGTTTTCAGATGATGTTGTTGAGGGGCAGCGTAGAGGCCAAGGAGAGATAATTGGGAGATGCCAGACATAACTGCACAAAGAGATATTGATAGATTCAGTTAATGGGTAAAACTGAGACAAATGAATTTCAAATATGAGGTCATCTTCTTTGATCTTAAAAAGGAGAGAAAAGGGTATTTTCTAAATGGTGAAAAACTACGAACAGTGGAGATTCAAAGAGACTTGTATATGGATTTTTAAAATGTCATCAACAGAAAGTAATTAAAAAGGCTAAAGGAATACCGACCTTTAAATTTAGAGGAATACAGTGGGTAGAAGTCCTGCTTCAGCTGCACAAAGCCCTGGTTAGACCACACCTGGAGAACTGTGAGCAGTTCTGGACATCACACATTAGGAAGGATACACTGGCCTTGGAGGGAGTGCAGTGTAGGTTTACTAGAATGATACCTGGGCTCCAAGGGTTAAGTTACGAGGAGAGATTAAACAAACTGGGGTTGTATTTCCTAGAATTTATGAGCTTATGAGGTGATTTGACCGAAGTTTTCAAGATGTTCAGGGGAACAGATAGGGTCAATAGAGAGAAACTATTTCCACTGGTTGGAGAGTCTAGGACAAAGAGGCATTGTCTAAAAATTAGAGCCAGATATTTTGGGAGTGAAATTAGAAAACACTTCTACACACTGAGGGTGGTAGAAGTTTGAAACTCTTCTGCAAATAGCAACTGATACTAGATCAATTGTTCATTTTAAATCTGAGATTGATAGATATTTATTAACCATTTATAGTAAGGAATATGGGCAAAGGTGTAGTATATGGAGTTAGGTTACAGATTAGCCATGATCTCAGTGAATGGTGCGATAGGGGTGAGGCCAGAGTTAAATGGCCTCCTCCTGTCCCTATGTGACATGAGTTCAGAGAGCATGTGGGCAGAGTAGTAAAAGTGGAAAACATGAAGAAAATAGTCGATGACCACATAACTGAGTAGAAACAGCAGCAGGAAATGCACAGATACAGGAAATAGAGGCCTGGAGACAATGAAAGAAAAGGGATGGGGAAGCAACTGGTGAAATGGTATTGCTTTTGTGGCTTTGCACAATATAATGGCAAATATTAATGTCAGTATAGCATTTTAACAATAAGCTGACAGGAAGGAGTGAGCATGCAGTATGTATTGTATCTGAGTGTCTTCACTGATGGGGGTGAGGGTGGGGGCAGCCTCAAACTAAAAAGTGCCTAAAGTAAATATGAAAAGCAGTTCTTGCCTACTGAATAGAAATATTTGCTGATTTTCTAGTTGGAAGTGGTGTGAACAAAGTTGAATGATTGTGGAAACATTTTAAGGTCAGGAGCTTAGTAGTAAGTTGGTTAGAGCAAACACAAATTGTATGCAGCTGTACTAATTGATTTTTGTTAACCATTTTCCCAGGTGAGACAGCAGTGAGATCTTTTGATTGTGTGTTCATTCCTATCCTTAAACAAAGAGGGAAGATGCAACCCTTATTAAGAAATTGTGGGGATTTTTCAGGTGGCTACAGTGCGTTGCTGGGCCCTGCTAATGGTAATGTTCTACCACTGTCTGCAGACTCATATCTGTATCTAATCTCCAAATAAATGAATATACCTGTACAAAATCAGTGTTTTTTGTGAAAGCATTACAAACAGAGCATTTTCTATTTCTTTCTTTCTCTCTCAGACAGTGTGGCTATGGGACCACGATTTAACTGACAATGCTTTGGGATTACAAATTGTAAAAAATGTGCTTTGTGTTCTTTCTGTGAAGTGCTGTATTAAACGGAAACAAAGGAAGACATAAATATTGTAAACTATCAGTACATGTGAGCCACAAAGGTGTCAGTCGTAAGGGTGAAAGAGCTGTTGTCTTTCTATTAGGGTCTTGTACCATGCATTTAAAGCTGAATCTTTGTATAATCTTTAGTTATTTGGGAGATCATCAACACTTCTGCCCATTTCTTCTTATTTTCCTCAGTCCCTTGTTTAAGAATTTTGTGACCAATGTGCCAACTACGGACACTAGTTCTGATTTCCAACACCAATGTAGTTATTGACCCAACCTCTGGGAGATGTGTAAACATAATCCAGTGTATGACTGGGGTGAACAACCCTGTCTTATTATTCTGAATAGTTTAAGTGGACACTAAGTGATTACAGTGACTATTTATTGACAACAGACAGAGATCAGCACTTTACAGTGTTTATGCAACAGATAGAGCATCACACAAGACTCATGGTACCCATTCAACGATGGGCAAAGAAGCTTATGTCAGTGGTTGAGTTCTCCTCTGTCTCACATTCTGGGTCTTCTATCTCTATGTCCTACTCTTGCTCGTGCAACCCCATTATGATATTGTTTCTGGCAGGGCTTTGGGGGGCGGGGGCTTGGCTCTGGTCAGCCTTTTTTTTCCCTGCAGCTCACCCCAGGGTCACTTCATTCTGCCCGTACTCATTTGCCAGCTATTTATATTAATATAACTTTATCTCTAGCCCAGACAGTGTAGCAGTCTCAAAACCACAATATTCTTCTAACATTCAATGCTTTTCTAATCTCTGTATAGTTGGGATACAGTTAATGGGTAATGGAATCTAATGTTATCCGTGTGTTGGGATACAGTTAGTAAGTGATGAAATCTAATGTTATCTGACATGATGGGTTACAGTTAACAGGTAATTAAATGTAATATCTAGCGTGTTTGGATATATTTAATGGGCAACGAACACTAATATTATTGGATGTATTGGATATACTTAAAGGGTTATGAAGTCTAAAGTTGTCTGGTGCTGGGATACAGTTAATGTGGAATGAGGTCTAATGTTATCATGTGTGTTGGGATACAATAATTGAGTCATGAATTCTCATGTTAATTGATGTATAGGGAAACAGTTAGTTGTGTAATGAAGTCTAATGCCTGGTATGTTGGGATACGGTTAACATGTGTTGAAGTCTTAGGTTATCATATATGTTTGGATACAGTTAATGTGGAATGAAGTACACTGCCTGGTGCACTGGGATACAGTTAGTGGATAATGAAGTGTAACTTCATATTAAGTATATATTAGGATACAGTTAAAGGGTAAGGATGTCTAAAATTATTTGGTGCAAACACATAGTACAATTTCTTGTAATACACACACAGGCTTTTGCAAGACCAAGTTTTTGGCAAAACCAGCCTTTGCTAAAAAAGCCAGGCTTTGGCAAGGATCAGCACTTGGCAATTATAAGTCTAAAAGAGAAAACTTTATAGTTCCTCAAGTGTTCAAATGCTCTGTGTTTGATTCTGTGAGTCTGTTTACAATTGATACTCACTGTTCTTGATTGTTTAAGCCTGGGTGTGGACTCAGAAAAAAATAAACAAAGCTGTTGAAAGAGCTGGAAGCTCAAGCTGAAGCATGGAGTAGACATTTTAAACAAAACCTGCTACACACATATAAACTAGTGTCATCTCTGCATAGCTCTGAGATATGAAATATGCAATAGTTCCCACCTAAAATAAAGTTGTAAGATTGTGGAAACATTTTAAGGTCAGTAGCTTAATAGTAAGTTAGTTAGAGTGAACACACACTGTATGCAGCTGTACTAACTGTTTTTCTGTTAACCTTTATTCCCAGGTGAGCCTACAGTGAGACCTTTGGATTGTGTAAAAGATCCTGCTGTTTTCCATTCCTATCAAAAACCCATCCTTAAACAAACAAGGAAGATGCAATCTTTATTTTCATTAGGAATTCGTGGGGATTTTTCAGGTGGCTATTGTGCCTTGCTGGGCCCTGCTAATGGTAATGTTCTACCACTGTCAACTCTCTCTCTAACTTTCAAATAAGTGAATAAGCCTGCATAAAATGTGTGTTTTTTGTGGAAAAGTTAAATCTATTAGTCTATTTTCTGAAGTTTTTAATTGACTCCAGCCTCACTTTTTGCGGAAAGAGTTTATAATTCTCACTATCCTTTGTGTGATGAACGTCACCCATGAATGGCTTAGCTCTAACTTTATAAGGTTAATTCTCAATTTATAGAAATCATGGAACTTTACAGCATGGAATGAGACCATTTGCTCCATCACATCGGTGCTGGCTGATAAGCAGCCATCCAGTCTAATCCTACTTTCCAACTCTTGGTCTATAGCCTTGTAGGTTACGGCATTTCAAGTGCACATTCAGGTACTTTTAAATGTTATGTGGGTTTCTGCCCCTACCAGCCTTTAGATAGTGAGTTCCAGACCTCCTGGGTGCAATCATTTCCCTTTGACCCCCCCCAAAACCTTTGACCTTAAATCTATACCTCCTTCAACCAAGGGGAACCGTACTTTCTTATCCTCTCTATCTAAACCCCTCATAATTTTATACACTTCAGTTAGGTCTCCTCTCAGCCTCCTGTGTCCCAAAGAAAACAACTCCAACCTATCCAATCTTTTCTCATAACTAAAATTCTCCAGTCATGACAACATCCCGTAAATCTCCTCTGTACCCCCTCTAATGCAATCACACTGCACCTATAGTGCTGTGACCGGAACTGCTCAATCTGACCGATCCCGTTCATTCCCACCAGAGGAAATAGTTCAACTCTACCTACCCTATCAAACTCATTAATCAACTCAATTAGATCATCCTGTAATCCTCTATATTCAATGGAATATAGCCTTATTTGATGTATCCTTTCCTCATAATTGGACCTTTTTAGCCACCGTATCATTGTGGTGAATCTGCACTGATCTCCTCCAAGGTTAACATATCTGTGATGAGATGTGGTGTCCAGACCTGAATGAAGTAAAATGTGATACTGCGGGACAGGGAGTTGTCGATATTGAGGTAAATACACATTCGCTTTGCTGTAGAGTGGTGAACAGTGGTGGGCAAAATTACATCTGCACTGTAACTTGGAGTTGGAGAACCCAACAGCTTCTCATTTCAGTCATGGTGTCATCATCAAGCAATCCCAGGTTAGGCTTATCACAAAGCAGCTTCAACAATGTGCTGCAGAAATGACCTTTGCATTTCCAACATCATTGTGGTTTCAATGTTTAAGATGTCTAGTTGTTAATGTCAACTAGAAACTGTGTTCAGACTGTTTTTTTCTTTCATGGGATGTGGGTGTCGCTGGCTGGGCCAGCATTTATTGTCCATCCTTAATTGCCCTTGAGAAGGTGGTGGTGAGCTGCCTTCTTGAACCGCTGCAGTCCATGCTGTGTAGGTACACCCACAGTGCTGTTAGGGAGGGAGTTCCAGGATTTTGACCCAGTGACAGTGAAGGAACGGTGATATATTTCCAAGTCAAGATGGTGAATGACTTGGAGGGGAACTTCCAGGTAATGGTGTTCCCATGTGTCTGCTGCCCTTGTCCTTCTAGGTGGTAGTGGTTGTGGGTTTGGAAGGCGCTGTCTAAGGAGCCTTGGTGAGTTCCTGCAATGCATCTTGTAGATGGTACACACTGCTGCTACTGTGTGTTGGTGGTGGAGGGAGTGAATGTTTGTGGATGTGGTGTCAATCAAGTGGGTTGCTTTGTCCTGGTTGATTTTGAGCTCCTTGAGTGTTGATGGATCTGCACTCATCCAGGCAAGTGACTGACTTGTGCCATGTAGATGATGGACAGGCTTTGTGGAGGGTTGGGGGGGGGGGTGTCAGGAAATGAATTCCCAGCCTCTGACCTGCTCTTGTAGCCACAGTATTTATATGGCTAGTCCAGTTCAGTTTTTGGTCAATGGTAACCCCTAGGATGTTGATAGTGGGGGATTCAGTGATGGGAATGTTGTTGAATGTCAAGGGGAGATGACTAGATTCTCTCCTGCTGGAGATGGTCATTGCCTGGTGCTTGTGTGGCATGAATGCTACTTGTTACTTGTGCAAGCTGTTCAGAGTATCAGAGTATTGATGGTGGAGGCTTCACATTCTCAAGGGCAATTCAGGATGAGCAATAAATGCTAGCCTTGCCAGCAATGCTCACATTCCATGAACAAAAATGCTCTCTTACACTCCTCATTGAACCAGGGTTGGTCCCTTGGTTTGGTGGTAATGCTAGAGTGGGGGAGATGCCGGGCCATGAGATTACAGAGTGTGGTTGAATTCAATTCTGCTGCTGATGGCCCACAACATCTCAAGGATGCCCAGTCTTGAGTTGCTCAAGCTGTTCCTGAATCCATCCCATCTGGCATGGTGGTCGTGCCACACAACACAATGGAGGTATCCTCAGTGTAAAACCAGAACTTTGATTCCACAAAGACTGTGCAGTGGAGTCCTACCAATACCATTGTGGACTGATGCATCTGCGACAGGTAGATTGGTGTGGACGAGGTAAAGTAGAATCTTGCCTCTTGTTGGTTCCCACATTTCCTACCGCAAACCCAGTCTGTCCTTCAGGACTAAGCCAGTTTTGTCAGTAGTGGTGCTACCGAGATAACATTCGTGATGGACATTGAAGCCTCCCACCCAGAGTACATTCTATGACTTTGATACTCTCAGTGCTACTTCCAATTGATGTTCAACATGGAGGAGCACTGATTCATCATCTGAGGAAGGGTGGAATGTGGTCATGAGCAGGCTGGTTCCTTGCCCCTATTTGAACTGATGCCAGAATCAATGTTGAGGACTCCTAGGGCAACTCCCTCCTGACTGTATACCACAGTGCCACCCACTCTGCAGGGTCCATCCTACCAGTGGGACAATACATACTCAGGAATTGTGATGGAATCTGGAAGATTGTTTGAAAGACATGATGCTGTCATTATGACTATATCACACTGTTGTTTCCCTTGTCTGTTGGACAGCTCTCCCAATCTGTTAGTGAGTAGGACTTTGCAGGTTTACCTGGGCTGGGTGTGCCTTTGTTGTGTCTGGTACCGAGGTTGATGCTGGATGGTATGTCTGCTTTTATTCTTGTTAGACATTTTTGTAGCAGTTTCTGGCTTGCTAGGAGATTTCAGGGGGCCAGTTAAGAGTTAACCACATTGCTCTGGGTTTAGAGTCATGCATAGGCCAGAGCATTTAAAGCTGACCCTAAAGGATCAGGTGTGTTTTTACCACAATTTTTCATGGTTACTTTTAGGACGAATGTGAGGGTCCTTGAGAGGGTACGGTAGAGATTGATCAGAATGTCTCTAGGGATGGGGAATTTTAGCTACAAGATTAGGTTGGAGGAGCTGAGATTGTTCTGTTTGGAGATTAAAGGGGAATTTGATAAAGGTGTACAAGATTTTGACAGGTTTAAATAAGATAGTGTAGCAACTGAAGGTATAGCCTCTCTTGCTGTCTGTCAGGGGTCACATGATGTTCTTGGAGGCTCCGACCAATGAGCCCTAAGCATGGGCAATCTGGGGGTGGGGGATGGCCCTCCTGATCGTGCATGTAGTATCTGAAAAGTTCTCTAATAAAGTTTATCTGTTTCTTGTTGGAACCTGTCTGCTCCTTACAGGTAGACAAATAAAAACTGTTCCCATTAGCTGCTGAAACAAGGCCTAGGGACACAGACTTAAGGTTTTGGACAAGAGGGGTCCTGTGAGGAAATGGTGATGACCTGGAGCTCCACATGCGAAGGTGCTGGAAGCAGAGATGACTGATGATATCAAAAGTGAATTGGATGATCAGTTGAGGGAAATAAACTTGCAGGGCTATGGAGATAGAATGGAGGGGACGGGACTGACTGGATTGCTCCATGAAGAGCCAGAATGGACCTGATGGGCTGAATGGCCTCCTTCTGGGCTGTAACTACTCTATGACAAACTTTTTATTCTTGATTTATTTAGTTAACAGAATTTAAATCCCCAGTTGCTATTGTGGTATTCGACTCCAGGTCATTAGTCCAGGCCTCTGGATTACTTGTCCAGTAAGGTGGCCACTCTGCTACCATACCCTCAATTACCTTTCTACAAAAACAACTTGTGAGGTTTTAATGCTTAAACTATTATAGACCATGGCATACAAATCAACCTTTGGAAGCCTCCAAAAATCCCTCCAAAAACTGAGAAAGAAGAATGTGCAGGGTTACGGGGAGAAAGTGGGGGGAATGGCACTAGGCGAATTGCCCTTTCAGAGAGCCTGTACAGACACGACAGGCTGAGTGGCCTCTTCCTGTTCTGTAACAGTTCTGTGAGTCTGATTCTGAGTATAAAATATAAACCACCAATGTGGGTATGGGTCGTCAGCACTTTGAAATATGGGAAAAAAAACACTGGTAATTCATGATAAATTAATCAAATGAATTAATTGTACTACAATTAACAACAATCAAAGCATTTTAAATCATCAAATTCATTGGGCGGAATCGTCCCAGATTTGCGCTAAGCGTGGTAGCGGGTGGGAAAAAGAACATTTTACCCGCCAACCGCAGTGGCGGCTTTTCATGCCGTATTGTCCCAATCCCACCTCATTAATCATGTATTCCCGGGAAACATGCCAGGTTGCATCTAAAGTGCTGTAACCTGCAAGGCTACGGACCTGGTGCTGGAAAGTGGGTTTAAAATGACTAGCGCAGACACGATGGGCTGAATGGCCTCTTTCTGCAACGTAACTTTTCTATGGTTCGATGGTTCTATGGTCACTGGCGGGGCGTCCTCTCATTTGCCTGCTCTGCCGTCATCTCAGGCCTTCAGTAAACTGGGCGCCACATTTAAAGGCTGCCCCTGCAAAGAGCTAGCACTCTTCAAGGGATAGGAAACTGCTGCAAAGCCATGGCTGCCAAAGGGAGGAAACATACTGCCCCCAGATTTATTGATGCCTCACTCGAGTGCCTACTAGACGCAGTGGAGGCCTGTCATTAAGTCTTCTACCCCCACTCTGGGTGAAGGCCAGCAAGCAAGGTCACCAATCCAGCTT